>NW_020897790.1:1167471-1228437 GCF_003984885.1 Neopelma chrysocephalum
CAGCGGCGGCGATGGGGAGCGGGGCGGCAGAGCGCGGCCCGGCGCCCGACGGCCCCGGTCCCTCTCCCCGCCGCCCCCCAGGCAGCCGCCCCCGTACCGGACCCAGCCGCTGTCCTACGGGCCCTGGGCGCTCCGCCCCGGCGGCACACCGCGCTACCGGCCCCCAGTGCTGCCCTCGGCTCCTGGGGCGCTGGCCCCCGCTGTGCCGCCCCGCTCCCCATCGCCGCCGCTGCCTGCCGCCGGGCCGCCCTCTGCCACACCGTCCCGCTCCCGGTCCCCACCGCTGCCGTCGGGCCCGGGGGTGCCTCAGCCCCCGACCAGGATGCCCCTACTGAAGGCCCCAGCGCCCTCTGCAAGCCTGAAGGGACCACCCCCCACCGGAGCCTCTCAGTCCCCGCAGCTGTCATCGGGTCCCAGGGCGCTGTCCCCCACCGAGCTGCCCCCATCGCGGTCTCCGGCGTTGCTGTCCGCCCCGGGGGTGCTGCCCCTGTCCCGGTCCCTGCAGGCACTCCCTGCCAGCCCCTCCTCATCCCCACTTTTATCAGGCCCAGGGGTGCTTCCCTCCACCAGGCTGCCCCCATCACAGTCCAGGTCCCTGCAGCAGCTGCCCACCAGGCCATCCCCAGCCCTGCCGAGGGGATCCAGGGGGCTGACCCCGAACGGACCAACCCAACCTCAAGTCGTGCTGCTGTACCCACGCCAAACCCTCACACTGCCATCAGGTCCTGGTGTCCTACCCCCTACCAAGCCACCGCCATCCCAATCCCTGCTACGCTCCCCCACTCAGCCAGCTCCATCCCGCTCCCTGCAGCCACCGCCTTCCAGGCCACCTCCATCCCAGTCCTTGCAGCCAGCACAGGGCCCCGTAGAGCCCCAAGCCCCAGAGAGCTGTCCCCCAGCACCGCTGCCTGTCTTCAGGAGCATCAGGTGCCAGCTCGCTTTGTCGGAGGTGCAGAGCACGCTCCCATCGCTGCCCGAGGACTGTGGGCGGCAGCCCCGCACCGCGCTCTCCAAGAGCTCCTCTAGAAATGCCCTAAGCCGGGGGCCATCGGTGCCACTGGGACAGCGGGAGCACGCCTGGCTAGTGGCGATGTCAGCGGGGTGCTGGGCACGCGTGCGGGGGCTGTTCCTGGAAGAGCCGGAGCTGGCCCTGCTGCGGGACTTCATGTCAGGCTTCACGGTGCTCCACTGGCTGGCCAAGCACGGCGACGGGCCCGGCCTGCAGGAGCTGGCGGCGGCGGCGCGGCAGGCGGGGCTGGCCCTGGACGTGGACGCCCGCTCGGGCTGCGGGTACACGCCGCTGCACCTGGCTGCCATACACGGCCACCAGCTTGTCATCAAGGTGCTGGTGCTGCAGCTCGGCTGCCAGGTGCAGGTGCGGGACAGCAGCGGGCGCCGGCCCTGGGAATACCTGGGCGGCTCCACCTCGGGGGAGATCTGGCAGCTCCTGGAGGCACCCCGTGGCGTAATTATGTTCCCCACGCAGCCCCTGGCCCGCAGCGTGTCCTCTGTCAGCAAGGTCTCGCTGTCCACTGGCAGGGCAGCGCTGCCCTCCTGCCTCAAGATTCAGCATGGCCGTGGGGCAGCATCCCACAGATCCAGCAGCGAGAGTGACTGACAGACGGCTCCCTGGCATCCCCTGCCAGTGGAGACGGGACCTTGGGGGCCATCCTGCGAAAGGAAGCCATGCAGGCAGAAAAAAGCTGTGAAACAGACTGAACCTTTTGCAGAATGTACTTTTAAATTATTCCAATGAACCGTTGTCTAAGCCTCTCTGCCCTCCCTCCCATTTCTTGCTTTTCTACCCGTGAGAGGATGCAGTAACTGTGCTGAAAGCTGGCAGAACCCTTGGGAATCAACTCCTCTGCTGCCTATGGGGCTGGCACCAGCTGCTGGGTGCAGCCACGGTCACCAGTTAGTGGGATCATGGGTCTGGGGTGAAGCTCAAGCCTGGCCCCAAGCAGGGTGGAGCGCTTGCTTTTGCTGACAGAGACAGATTATTGTTGGTCCTGGTGTTTGCAAAACACTTGTTTACACCACCTAAATTCTGGAGAGTGGTAAAACTCCATCCCTATTTAATCCCAGCAGATTAAGGATGAGTCCCGCTTTTAAAAATGCAGCTGATCAAGATCCAGCCTTCCAGCAAGAGTCCTCAGAGAGCCACTGGCTGGGGCAGAGGGTGGCAGTGGGAGAGCCTGGAGTAGGGAAAGGTGTTTCCCAGGCCACCTTGCCCACCAGCCCATGCCCAAAGGAATGCAGGGCAGCATCACAGCCCTGCTTCCCTCCACAACTGCCCAGGGCTGCCCAGCAGCATGGATGCCACTCCCTCATTCCTGCAGCTCCAGCCACTCTCCTTACACCACAGGACTAGGAAGTGGTACCCACACCGTGGCTAGAGCCCTGTTCCCATGCCTGGGCATGGAAAGTGTTGCAGCAGGAGTGGCTGTTGGGCAGAAATGGAGCTGGGCTGCAGTACGGGTCCCAGGCTTGCAGGGGGAAGGCAGGTTCATAACCAGAGCTGCATTTTCCCAGAGACCCCAGCCCCAAATTGCCTATTAGGTGTTCATGTGATGGGAGCAGGTGGGACTGGGGGGCCAAGTGCAGTGAAGAGATATCCAGTGCAGTCATTCCTCAGAGCTTACAAATAACAAGCTGTCTTTAGGAATATCACTGGATTACGTGGGTCCTACAATGTACTCTGCTTTCTGATTTAGCATAAATGAGCTTCTAAAGCATCAAAAATGCAATAAGTTAATCTTGCACCTAACCTGGCTCTCCTATAGATCCTCTTTGAAGGCAGGAAGAGAGCTAAGATTCATGAGGCAGAGATCCATCACTCCCTGGTTAGTGCTCCTGCTGCTGGGTGACCCCAGCCGTAGGACCAGTGAAACCAGGGCTGCTGGCTCTGTGTGAGGGGGAGGCTTTGGAGCAGACCACAGCAGTAGGTGGGACTGCTCATGGATTTGAGGCATGTGCCTAAATGGCTGCAGTTTCGGGGAGGAACGGGAATGAGGGCAGCAGAACCTGACCCTTGCATAACACGCGTGCCAGGGAATGCCTCGAGTCCTTGCTCAAGCACTAATTGAGGTCTCCGCTTTGCTCCGGGTTTATTTGAGGGAGGAACTCTTTCCTGCAGAAGGGAAGCTGCTCTGCCTGACTCTGTGGCCACAAAAGGCTGGAGCCTTTTCCCAGCTAGGTTTTCTCTTTTTACAGGGGAAAGAGCTCAGTAAACCAAGGCAGTGTCCTGTCAATGATCATTCCTCTCTGAGAGGACAACACAAACTTGAACTCATAAGAAATTCAACTCTGAAGTGGCCTCTGAGCTATTGGCATGGGCACCTCGAGGGCCCTCCAGGACTCCCCCGCAGCAGAAGGAATTCTGTGTACCTCCCTTCCCCTTCAATCCAGCTGGGGATTATGGAGCCTTCCTGTACATGGAACTTCATGGAAGGAACCCCGAATGAAAGAAGTTTGTGAGCTGACTAAAGCTGTCTGGTGGGAGCATATTGTTTCTCCACAGACACCTGCAGCTTCCAAAGGATAAGGTTTTTCCCCTTCCGTGCTGCTGGGATAGTGCTGCCTTGGGATTCTCATTTTACAGCCTTTCCATGACCTTTCTCTGTGATGCAAACCTAAGTGGTACTTTGTTTTTCTGCACACTGTTGCAGACCTCGCTGTCATCTTTTTCAGAGCCCTTTTCTCTCCCTAGCAGTGTTGTTAGGCTGCTGAACTAAATAAGTCATGACCTAATTTTGTGCCCACTGGTTGCTTGCCAGTTGAGATGACACAGATAAGCCACTTTCTCCAATTTTTAAATTACAAGGCAACTGTCAGGAAGTCTGAAACTGAGAAAAAACTTTCCATACTGGATCCATCGTGCATTCACTCTGGTTTATCACCTTAGTGATATTAGAACTGTTAATATTGGTAATACTGCATAGCTCCTACACCACACTTTAAAAGCAGTCAGTCACTGCTTGTGGTAATGAACACTCTTTTAACCCACAGAAAGCCTCATCTTCCAGGTTTTGTGCTGGTGAAATAAGCAATGGACAGGATGAAACCCATCTCCAGCCCACTGTGCAAGGCAGGGCCAGATCTTTTATCAGGCATGCCTGGAGGAATCACATTGCCACCCTGGTGCATCATAGATCAGTCACTCAGGAATAATCCACCTCTGGGTATACACACATGCAGCCTGAGCATCTCAGTTTCAAAGCTCTCCTGACCTCCTTACTACTTACTTGTCAGCCTGCCTGGCCCCTTCCACACCTGTGCACCCTCCTGTTTCCTCATTGCAGCTGGACGTGGCTCCTGGATTCACACCCAATCCAGGCATCTGACTTTGCACCACCCTGAAACACAGGACATGTCATAGATTAATGCACAGCAGGACTCTGCCCTCTCCTCTCGTTGCATTTGAAGACACACCTCCCACTTGTCAGCTGCTGATGATAAAGTCCACCCCTCTGCCCTTTAATGCTTATCTCTGACCAACTGCTTTGTACTCCAAAAACCATGGCCTTCAGAGGAGGGGGGTGTTTTTTCACACAGTGGCCTTTGCCCATCACATCCCATCAGGCCTGAGCACTCAGAGCCTTACAAAGTTATGGTGAAGGTAACCCTGAAGGCACGGTACCCCCTTGTCACCACCCCCCTGCTCCTGGGGCACACACTGTTGCACACACTCATCAGATTGCTAAAGGCAGATGGCACAGCAGAGCTGGATGTGCATCTTGTGAAGGCCTCGATTACGTTCCCAAATTGTGGCTCTGGTGACACTCACGCCACAGCCTTCCCTCAGGAGTTGCCCAGGTGAGCTGGCACTCCAGTGTGATCGCACAGCTACTAATGAAGTCTATTTGTCCATTGCCAGCTGGCCTTTGCCTGCAGGGTCCTTGTCACTTAAGCCCAACAGAATGGCTTCTTCAACACCAGGAGCTGGAGAACAGCGCTTACACCAGCACCCAGCAACGCTGGATGGGTCACCCAGCACAGAACAGGGAGCAGTCAGCTGCAGTCCCATTTTGGGGCAGGGATATTCCCTGAACATACGAAGCTCCTCCCACTCAGCAAATCAAGAGGAGCTTCCCACCTGCGAACACACCAAATGTACACTGAGCTTCCCAGTCCGAGAGCAGACAGCTGGGAACAAATTGCTGTGCTTCAGTTCTGGTTTTTTTACAAGCCTCTGGACAAGGACCAAAGGCTGGAGCAATGGTGGGAGACCAGCTCAAACAACCCCAGAGGCTTTCTTGCAATTAAAGAAGTGTCCCTCGGCAAAGCAGATGAGCAATAGCACAGAGCACTGCCAACCCAAGCCAAAGGCCAGGGCACCTTTGTATCACAGCACTTTATGAAGCAAAGAGAAAGAGAACTTGTAGAATTCAAAAAAAAAAACCAAAACAAACCCACCATTGAAAAGTCCATCATACAAAATGCACTTTTTTTCTACTGTGAAGAATGCTATTTGAATGAAATAGTTTGTATACAACTCCACAGTGAGAAGAAAGTCTTGCACACTTTTGGGAAGTAATGAGACAACCCTAATCGCTACTAAATCCCAGTAAAGTTAGAATTTCTCATGACTACACTTCCTGCTAGTAGCAGCAGATGGCAGCTTATCAGAGTGGGGTTTACAATGAGAACCCCCTCCCCCCAATTAACAGTACTGTTTTCTGCAGCCCAAGTTTCCCCATTAAATGAAAATTGTTAGCCTTTCAGGGAAAAATATTTTCTTTGGAAACTGGGTCCATTGGAAAGCACTAAAAGCAGAATTCCTAGTTTAGTTAAATTAATACCCCTCATCCCCAACATGAGGCTATTTAAGCAAAGAAGATGTGTTTTACCATTAATTTAAAGGAATGTATTTTAAGATACTAAGAAAGGCTTGGTGGTGAGGCAGTGTTGTGTTAAATACTTAACTGAGCACATACTTCAATAGCCTCTCTGTAAAGATGCAGACGAGTGACTTTGTGTAGGTTGTTTTTTTCATTACAGCCATTAATTTGACCTGGTAGAGAAAACTTCTTTCTGGGTGGTTTAAATGAGCCTAGAGCTCATGGTACTTTAAATCTGGATTGGGTTTTGGCAAAGGCATTTTAGCTCCTAATGTCTATCAGGGTTTTCTTACTGTACAGCCTGTCCATAAAATATAAGCAAACTGCTTAAGAAGCAACTGGTTTAAGAAGTCAGAATTTCTGTTGTGAAGGGAACACCCACCAAAACCATAGGCAAGGTTCTCCACACAAGCTGTCAGGCTGTGTGGCCTCAGCTGGCATTTCTAAGGCTGCCATGGGAAGCAAGGGCCAAAATCCTTTGAGCTTCCTCCTTGCTGCAGGGCCTCTATGAAAAGAGTTCTTAGTTTAAATATTTTCTTTTGGCTTTCCTGACACACGGTTCTAGACTGAAGGAATGTTCTGATGCATTTGATACCACAAGAGGTGTTTTATGGTCTTTAATGTAGCCTGGAATATTCTAGTGAAAGTGGGAATTAGAAGAATTTGAATCAGTCTGTGTCTCAGACCTGGAGTCCCATAATAACGCCGCAGGGGAACAAATAGCTTTGCACAGCCAAGCACAGGGCAGGCGTTATCTCAGGTTGTCCAAAGTCCACGTGGGAGTTGCATGTCACTGGTAAATAGAAGAGAATGTTTAAGGGAAGTGGGAAGGTCTTGAGTGTCACTCACAGAGAGGACAAGAAGTACCTCCCGGGCCTCGGTGGGGAGTGTTGTTGCTACAGGGATGCAGAGCTGTGCTCCCCCATCAACAAGCACTGCACCCTCCTTATCTCCCCCGTGGTTCTCACGCTGCCTGGAGAGGGTATCTAGAGTGGCCTGAGAACCAAACGGGCAGCTGATAAGGATGAGGGCAGGGTTTGCTCTCACAGCCAGGCTGTTTGCAAGCCTGTTATGAGCCGAGGAAAAAAGAGGGGCCCAAGGGAGAAGCAAGTAGCACGCGGTAGGAGCTGTGAGCTCACAGCAAGCACAAGGAGCTGACAAATCCCATCAGAAATCCCCATGTATAAAGACTGGTTTCTGTAGAAGGGGCTGGGCAACGTTGTTTCACAATGCATGTATGTATGTATCAAAACACATCTGTTTCCAGAGAAAGATGAGCCACTGCATGGCACCATACAAAGTTGTACATCTCATGGACTAGATGTGGCTTAAGTGTTTTAGAGGGAAAAAGAAGGAATGCAGTGCTCTTGCCAAGGCAGGGCAGCTTCCAGGCAAGTGGCTTTAATAAATACATCTCCAAGAGGTCAGTAAGCCTGGCAGCCTGGCCTGCAGCTAAGGCACACACATGGGCACAGCCAAGGGAAGTTGCACATTTTCCTTTGCATAAACACTAGAGCTGGTTTAGTCATCTGCTGAATGGCAGGCTCAGGGGAATGCAGATGCTTGAGTTCAGCAGTTATTTGCATCTGATTTGGATTTTTTGTCTCTTTGCTTTATAAATACTGAATAGATGATTCAAGCAAAGATCTTGCAACTCTGCCCTCTCCCTGGTTCCTTGTTGCTGCCTCCCAACAAGCCCAAAGTTGCAGTTCCTCGTGGTTGCCTGTTGATTTCATGCCGGGTGACTTTTTAGCTGCTGGCTGGTCTGTGCTGGAGAGGAGCAGCAGTCAGCCATGCATCTGTGTGTCCAAGCATTCAGACATGGCACCTGGAAAGTCCTCCTCCTCCTGCCTGTGGTCAAAGGGGAGGGAGGATGCAGTGGTGCTTCCCCTGGATTTCGGGATTGTGCAGACTTTGGCAGGCGTGCTGCAACCCCAGTCCTGAGTCACGGCTGAGGCCTTGGGCATGAGTCACACTCTCCCAATTCTTCCTGTCACTGTGAGAAATCCTGTCTGCCCTCCCTTTTCCTTGCATCCTGCAGTGCCCAGGGCTCCCCACCACTGCCTCATTTCATCATGCTGTGGCCAGAATCCTTTCACGGACCCAGCCAAGAGCACCACAGCCCTCAGGGGATATAGGAGCAGGGTTTCTGCTCTGCCCACGGTGCTTGGGAATGACGCTCTTGCTTCCATGCAGAACTTACTGAACTGCCAGTTGTATTTCCAAACGTGTGTGTGCATGTGCATATTTCTAACTGGCTTTTCCTTCTTTACCTTTCAGATGAGATGTCACCCTGTAAAATGGCCTATCACGAATAGGGAGAGGCAATCAAATGATCTGCCTCCATTTGATACTGATTTATAGCTGCTGTATTAAAGAGATCCATCAATGTTAGTCTTAAACCCCGAGCGTATCTTTGTCTATTGGAATTCAACAGCCAGGGAACTACAGAGCTGTTCTCTGAACTAAGGGAGCCCTCATGACCCTGGACTCATTTCAGGTAAACTTTAAATCTGCCTAAAGAAACACTGAGGGAGAAGATGGCAGGAAGAGGAAGGCACTTCAAGTAGCATCATTTTGATGGCTCTTCAGAGCCATGGGGTTCAGAATGGACAGTGTTACTGTTTCTTCAAAGATTGTTACATTTTATCAGCTTGTTCTTTCCAAGGCATTTTCCAAATACTTGCTGACAATTTTCTTTTGCCTGAAATTGAATTTAAGAAACTTGAGCCAGCTTTAATACAATCCCTTCTCACTGTGGGTGGCTCAAAGGAGACCAATTCTGGCACACACATGTTTTTGTGGGAAAGAACTCCAGATGGCTTGAGTTTCTAAACCATCCTGGCATGCTGTATGTGCTATATGTCAGGGTAGAAGAGAGCTCTTCTAAATCAGTCAGCCTAAGGTTGCTGGAATGTTTTTATGGACACTGGTGTTTCCCCCCATTGATTAGAGCACACCATGTGATTAGAGCACACTACTTCGAGGCCTGTAAAGGTTTAGGTTTTATTCAGCAGGTCAGGGATAGGAAAAGGCACAATTCCCCATCTTCAACCCCCACACAAGTCCCCTTGCAGCTGATCATGAGGTACAAATCAAACCCAGCTTGCCTGGGGCTAGACCACAGGAATATATTGAGGCTTGGGAAGTGCTGCTATCCTACTGCGATATCCCAGTGAAAAGTGTTCCAGGGTCTGTTCCCTGTTGCAGAAGTTTGCAATGTGGTCAGAGATGTAAAGTAAACAACTATGCTGTGAAGGAAAATAAGTACTTAAAACTGCCAGAGCTGACAGACCTCTAGAAAACATGCCCTTGAACGGTCAGTAACCCGTGGGCTCTGCTGTGAGTTCACTCTGCAATAGCTGCTTGACCAAGATCTCTGGTGAGCTGCAAAGGGGAGGAAAAGATGGACCTGGATCCAGAACTTTAGTGTTCCTCACCTCCTGTGAGGAACAAATGCAAACAGCTCCTTAGAGAGGAGGCAATAAACTCCGAGGGGAGGTGTTCACCACCTGCAAACTTAAAAGGTGTGGAGGGAGGTGCCGAAGTGAAATGAGTCCAACACAACAAAGGCCCAGTTCTTCTGAGTAGTTAACAATTTGCTCTAGTTAAATGTAATCCACTGAGAGAGGAGAGAAACACAGGGATTATCAGCTTGGGTCACAGTGTTAATGAGGGAAATAAAATGAGAAGACATACTTTAAATTCCAGGGGCACCATCAGCAAACTCCTTTCATCACTTCGAGATAGTGCAAGAAGTTCTTTATAATTAACTGAATTTATAATTAACCTGGAATTGAGGTGCTTCCCTTTTAATGTAGGGAAAGCTGAAATCAGGAAGCCCTCAGGGACAAAAACGCTGTAGGGACATGTGGCCATGCAAGCCCAGCTGGTTTCCAGGAAGGACTGGACCTTCAGCCCTTCTACCTGCACAAAGTTCCCTCTGAGGCAGTGCTTTGGGAGGCCCTCTCAATCTTCTGCCATGCTGGACTGTGGCTCCTGAGTCACCTTTGCCTTTCAAGAGCAGGCTAGAGATTTTTTGGGAGTATGGCTCCATTCCCCCATGGTCTCCAGCCCAGCCCACGGATAGCACAGGGCTGGAAGCCACCATGGTGGTGAGAGCACTGTTTCAGCCAGCCGTGTAGAAGGCTCCAGAGCAACTGTGTGCACCCAGACTCTTCAGGGGGTCATGATTACTCAAGCAAAAAGGCAGAAACTTCTCAGATGAGACAAACTAACGTGCTACAGGAGAAACAGAGAGAATCAGACACTTCAACAGCAGAAGCAGAAGATTGCTTAAGTTAAAGTCCCCAGATATTCCAAGAGAGAGAAAACAGCCTGTGTGTGTATATAGAAATATCGTGTATATATCTGTTATGCTGTAACAGCATAATATTTGGGTTGTAAGAGTAACCAGGGGCTATTGCTGAGAGCAGGATCCCATTCAGACAGTATTGACACAAATATTCCCTAAAGACAGCGTGAGAGAAAGATGCTGCCTTTGCTTGATGAACTGAGAATGAACTTACAGAGACAAGAACAAATCTTCCCTAAAGAATATGAAAAGATAAACCCTTACTTAAAGCAAACTGTAAGCTTTTTCTCACACTAGGAAAGGGTGAGGAGTTTTCCTTGTCATCATTTTGCCAGTATGATCCTTGGATTGGTGCAGTTCTTGTCCCTCCCTGGCCCTAAGTGATTCAGGGGCAATGGCTGCAGCAGTGGTGCCCTCCCAGGGGGGCACAAGTACGGTACTGCTGTGCTGGCCCTGGGGCCAGATGCCCTCTCCAAAGGAAGAGAAAGTTACTACTCACAGCAAGAAGTGGGGCCTCTCTCTCAGCTGCAGCAATGAGTAACTTGGGACATGCAGCATCAACAACTACCAGTGTGTGTGGGTTCAGAGCAAGACAAGCCAGGCACAGGGCCTGAAGAGCCAGCAGGCCCCGTGTCGCACAGGGCAGAGCAGATATACCCTGGTCCTTGAGTTAGCCAGCAGCAAGGTGTGTTCTCAGACCTTCCCAAACCAGGGCCAAGCCATTGCTAATGACAGCAGTGATTAGCCAGGGATGTGAGTTGCCAATGGCTAGGGTGTATTTGTTCTCACAGAAGATTAAAAAGAGAACAACCAGCCTGCTGCATCCTTATGGTATTTACAGCTTTCTACAGCAAATCTGGGGTGTTTCTAGGGAGCTACAAGAAAATCAGACTGGCCAGTTGTCTGCCTGCAGCCTGTGCAAGTCAAGAGGTGGATGAAGAGTTTAGGCAGGACCCCATGTCCTCTAGCAAGCCTGCAAGGTAAAGCACTAGGAGAACACCCTTAGTTTTCCCCATAGGAGAAAATTCCTCTGGGCATCACCTCTGGATGAGCAGAAGATGACTCTTCTCTGCCTGCACCCTTTACAAACTCTCTGAAAGGGAAGGAGACCCACTGGCTCCCCCACTTTTCCCCCACTTAATCCCTGGGAAAAATGGAGGGCAGTTGGGCAACTCAGCATTGTAGCCTGAGAATAAACACTTTTCTGATTTCATAGGGCTTCCAACCAGGAGTGCTTGAAATCTAAAGACCAAAAGGTTTGTTGCTAAACCAACCAGGCTGCCAGTGCAGAGCACTCAAGGAAAACAAACAGTGCAGTCTCCGTGTGTTATTAGAAAGGTATTTCCCTGTCTGAAGGGTCAGAGGAGGAGAGCTCAGGCCAGAAAAGCAGCTCACATAAAATGTGCATTTCTGAAGCGCCGTCAGAGTGGCCAACGCTGTGGCACTGCACGGCCCCAGCACTGAAAGGAGGAGAGAAGTCTGCAGGGATTTCACAGAGCTGAACAGAAAACAAATACACAAACCCAACCGACCAAACAGCATTTGCTCAACCCCTCACGAGTGGCAGTGACCCAGAGAACAACTGCACAGTAACTCAGGCACAGAGAGCAGGCATCCAAAGCCTGTCTGTAACATGTGATCCCAGCTAAAATTGCTAGAGAATGGGGCTAACTTAAGGTGGAATTAGTTGGGCTTCTCCCAGCTCTATGCAGAGGAGGCCTGCTCTTGATGGCATTTGCTACCTGCACCAATTCTGTTCCCACAGTTACCTCCTGACTGCAGCATGGCTCTTGTGTATGTGTAGGATGGCCAGAGAGTTAGTTGGATGCCAGAGCATTTGCAGGATTTTCCCTGCAGCACTTTCAGTCAGCATTTTGCCCTCTCTTACACATCCCAGTCACAGGGCTCCAATTCAGGCTGGTGACTTTCTAGTTCAAACACAGCTCAGCTTTGCTGAAATGCCACGGGAATGTTCTGAAGTGGGTGTGGGGTATATCTGGGACAAAGGATGGTGTCAGGAGTCAGGGTGCTGTGCCTGTAACCGTGAGCACGCTGCTCTAATGAAGTTCCAGCAGCCTCCTGCAGGGCACCGTGTTTCCCACTGCTACCTGGCCATAAATTCCTGCACTGTTTTGTGAGGTGCCCTGTGCAACCCTTCCAAAAGTTACCTGCAGACAGGTGTCTCACGGGCTGCCAATAAGTAGCATATTGCATTTATCCAGCAGCTCTGACTGCAGGTTTACAGGTGGGATTGTGAAGCTGCATGTCAGTAGTGTCATGGCAGGTATGAGGGAAACTGAGGCACGGAGGGCTGAGGACACTGCTAAAGCCACTGCAAAGTACAAGCTGATCCAGTGACACAGGCCCCCAAAGCACTGCAGCTGCTCCCACCTTCACCTCCCTGCCCTGCAAAGGCCCTCGGGGCAGTCATGCTGGGTGCTTTTAAGGGATTTAGGAAAGGGGAACAGCAGGCATTAGGGACTGGCTGGGAGAGCAGGCTCCTCTCCTGTCCTCTCAGCTGCACACTGGCCTGTCCTGCCTCTTCCTCAGCTAACAAAGCATTTCTCTTTTCCCTCTGGAGCCTTTTGCAACTGGAATGGAACCAGTGAGATCAGGCTACTTTTCAAAAGGTGCAGCCTGAATTCTCACATCTGCTAGAGCCCCACACCACCAACCTGAACTGTCAGGCACTTTTTAAATACTGACATGGAGTATTATCAAACCCTTGGGTTTCATTTAACTGCAGGCAGTGATGATTTGTACCCAGGGGCTCCCGTCAGTCCAGGCCTTGCAGGCAGGAGGCTGGGCTGGGAGAACACGTATCCACAGAGGCGCTCACTTTGCAGCAGTAACACGAGGACTCCGATCCTGATTTTACACAGAGATCGCTTAAAAAAAGCACCTCGCTGCTATCGCAGAGCTGCACTCCGGCTCCTGGGATAGGAGCCAAGAGACACTGCATAGCAGCTAGGAGAGCTTACAGCAAGGATTTCTAGGATCATGCAGAAGCAAACAACCACTTAGCTCTTAAAATCATACACTTTCTGCCTGCAAAGAACAGTATCGCTACAGATTTCCCGCTGTCCCCTTTAAATGGCTGGGAAGCTCCATCCCCGAACAGCTGCAATCGATCACCACCTTCGCCCCCCCCACTCCAATCATGTGATAGTCCTGCCCGAGGGATTTAAGCTGCTGGAGCTGCGCGCTGCGTTTTTTTGGCTTGTGGAGAAGGGGCTCGGGGGTATCCTGCCTAGTGAGGCTGGTGTCTGCAGCATGGAGCAAGTGAGTGCCTTTTTTGGCTGGTGTGACAAGCAGGACTAGGGCTGGGCTGTGTATGGGCTTTGGGCCTGGTGCCAGAGGTAGGAGGAGAAAAGAATGAGCTGAGAGGAAATGCCAGGCTGATACATGGCTGTGGGAGGAACGGGGCTGACCAGCCGGTTTTCCTCTCCTCCTCTAGCATGTTATAAGTGGGAAAGCTGAGGAATGTTTATATCCTCAAGTAGTCTAAAGGTTTGGGTCCATTTGTAACTCTACAGTTTGAATACCCTTTATACTTTTTTTTCCCCTTAAGCTTTGTATTTTCCTTCTGGCAAAATGCCTTTTGGGTACAGGGCTGGGTTAACTCCTATTGTAACAGGAGAGGAAAGCAGGCTGGCAGTGTATTCTAACCTACCCCTGCCCCCCCCAGCTTTACGTTCCTCGAAAGACCCCCCTGGGCGCTGAGTTCCAGCGCTGCACTAGAAGCAGAGCCAGAAGGCAGAATTAGTGCTGTGGAGATAAGTGGTTTAGTGACTGGGGGGGGGAACCTGACCTCGGCAGTCTGGGTGTGGGCAGAGCAGGGAGCAGGCAGGAGGGCAACGACAGCTGGGGCTGGGTGGCAGTGCCCAAGTCAACTAGTTTGCAATTGGTCTCCCTACCTGAGCTGATGTGGTTAAGTAGAATTTGGCAACATTGCTTCTGCAGCAGCTGGTAAAGCAGTGCCTGTACCCTGCTCTTGAATCCCCTCTCGCATTGGGTTTGCATGGCCATGTTTGGGGAGTGGGGGGGCTAGGGGGGTGGCTTCTGTGAGCAGCTGCCAGAAGCTTCCCCCATTATCCGGCAGAGCCAATGCCAGTTGGCTCCAGGATGGACCTGCTGCTGGCCAAGGCAGAGCCCATCGGAGGTGGCAGTGATGCCTCCATGATAACACACTTCAGAAGGAACAAAAGCTATGGAGCAGAAGGAATTGCACTCTGAGAAGAGAGGAGTGAGAATATGTGAGAGGAACAGCCCTGCAGACACACAGGTCACTGAAGAAGGAAGGGGAGAGGAGCTCCAGGAGCCAGAGCTGAGGTTCCCTTGCAGTCTGCAGTGAAGACCATGGTAAAGCAGCTGTGCCTTGCAGCCCATGGAGGTCTGTGGGGGGCAGAGATCCACGAGGAGACCAAGCTGGAGCAGGTGGATGCCTGGAAGAAGGCTTTGAACCTGTGGAATGGACCCACATTGGAGCAGTTTGTGAAGAACTGTAGCCTATGGGAAGGACTCATGTTGGAAAAGCTCATGGAGAGCTGTTGCCTGTGGGAAAGACTCCACGCTGGACCAGGGGAAGGACTTATCTCCCTGAGTAGTGACAGAAAACAACCTGTGGTGAACTGACTGTAATCCCCATTCCCTGTCTCCCTGTGCCTCTGGTGGGGAGAGGAGGTAGAGCTTGGGAAGGAGGGAAGGGTGGGGGGGATGTGTTCTTAAGGTTTGTTTTACTTGTTGTTATCCTGCTCTGATTTTGATTGGTAATAAATTCAATTAATTTCTGCAAGTCGAGTCTGTTTTGCCTGTGACAGTAATCTGTGAGTGACCTCTCCCTGTCCTTATTTCAACTCATGAAGCTCTTGTTGTGGAGGGGCATGATAGAATGGCTTTGGGGGGTACCTGGCATGTAGCCAGGGTCAAGCCACCAGGCTCTGTGTCACCTTAGGGGAGTGGGAGATCCCTGTGGCAGCTGGGACAGGCAGCAGGCCTGACTCAGCCCTTCCTCTAGCACAGAACTGGTGTCTGGGTCTGCCAGAGCTGCTTTGTGCCCTGGCCCAAGCAGGACTGGAAGCCTTGCCCTGGGACAGACTAACCCCTGTGGTTTGGCCCTGCAGGGACTGGTCGTTACTCAGCTGGACATCGAGCCTGGTGAGTGCATCAAGGTCAAAGGGAAGATCAAGTCTGATGCCAAAGGGTGAGTGAGGAGGATCATGGTGAATGAATTGATGTGGCACTGGGGTGTGAACAGAGCTCTTGCTGTGTTCAGCTTGCCAGCACTGGGTAGCTGGAGCTGCTGCACAGACACCTCCTTGGCACTGACTGTTTCCCCAGGTTTGCTGTGAATGTTGGGAAGGACAGCAACACCCTCATGCTGCATTTCAACCCTCGCTTTGACTGTCATGGGGACATCAACACCATCGTGTGTAATTCCAAGGTGGATGGCACGTGGGGTGAGGAGGACAGGAAGGCTGACTTTCCCTTCCAGCATGGTGACAAGATTGAGGTGAGGCCTGAGGGTGCACAAGGTCCTGGTACTGAGCGCTGAAGGGCCAAGAGCACAGCTCTTTAATGCTGCCTGTGCCTCTGTGGAGCAGAAGGAGCAGGCATGGAAAGGGAAATAAGCAGCAGGGGAAGAGTCTTGCAGCTAAAGCCAATGAGCTGTCAAGCCAGTGCCTCACAGCTCCAGATGTGTTAAGTGCCCCACTCTGGCCTTCCTTTGCAAGCCACAGGACTCAGAGCAGTTAAAACACTGCCCTGAGACTCAGGCTGGGTCTGTCTTATCCTGGAGCTGACCTTGGGGCAGCACAGACCCCCTTCCTGCCCTCCATGCCTCTGCTGGGCAGGGAGGAGGCTGAGCTAGTGAGCATGGCCTTGCACCAGCAGCCACCTCGCCTGTCCCACTCCCAGACTGGAGTAGTGGGGAGTGAGGGAGGCCTGGGAGTTGTGATGTGTTAACCTTTCTCCTTGTGGCTCTCTACAGATGTGCATCTCCTTCGATCAAACCGAGGCCACGGTGAAGCTGCCTGAGGCGGAGTTCAAGTTCCCTAATCGGCTGGGCATGGAGAAAATCGAATACCTGGCTGTGGAGGGTGACTTCAAAGTCAAAGCCATTAAGTTCAGCTAACAGTTATAGCTTGGTTTGTTTTGTTTTCTGCCCCATGCGTAGTGAAATAAACCCAAACTTGCAATGGCTGCTTCCTCTGCTGTTTCCTGCTCTAATCTGCTTGCTCCTGTGTGTGCTACAGGGGTGGGCAAGGAGGGGATATGTATCCAACCACGTGCCTCCTTACACTGTGGATTTGCAGGTGGTACTGATTTAGACACAAGCCAGGCAAAGCATGACTGACTGTGAGTAAAGCTGCCTTAGCAGTAGTTGCTCCCTTCACCTTGTTGGCTGCAGTAAGTGGTCCCTGTCTGGTTTCTAAAATCTGGGATTAGTCCAGCCGGGAAGGCTCAAACAGAGGTATGTGGGGTGTTCATTGTGCTATCTCTGACCAAGAAAAACTGCTCCCATCTCCTCGCTGGGGATGAGGGACTGACAGGGAACACGAGGCATGGCTTGTGCTCTTGCAAATAGCTTTGCTTTCCAAGACCATGCTCAGCACTCAGGTGCATTGCAGGCTGGCACAAGCATACCTGAGCAGCAGAAAAGAGCAGGTGGGTCAGGCTGACTGCACTTGCCAGGAAAAAGATGTGGAGTGAAAGGTGAAGCCTGACAGAAAGCTTAGGAGTGAGGTCTTGAGAGGATCAGGCTGTCTGTGCTGCCTCATGAATTGAGGTCTTGACACAGAGACCCAGTATCAGGTACCATAAAGTCAGGGGCTGAGCAACATATCCAGTATGGGTGACAGGCCAAGTAGCAGCCTGTGGGGCAGTGTCTGTAATGCTTGACTGCTACGCCCCAGGTGCAGCTTAAGGGCTGTACTGAACTAGGTGACCACAGGTATTAAATCCTGAGTGTACCAAACAAATAATTGCAGTTAGGCAGATGAACAAAAAAGCTTAGTGAACAGTCTCTTGTGCTTACAAGCTTTCTGCTTATGCAATGCCTTGGAGTGTGTCTGCTACTGCTCCTTCCCAGCATCCTGCTAACCATGCTCACCCAGGATAGAGCTGGAGCTGGGACTGATGTGGCATTTGAGGACCTGGTGGAAGGTAAAGAAGTCCTATGTGCTGTGGGGAACTGGGAGCCTGGACAGGCTGCCCAGGTTTTGGGGGCTGGCTCTGTGACTGACAGTGCTGCCCTGATGCAGCTCAGTCAATGGCCTGCACAGCTGAGGCCTTCCTTAGCCAAATGCTGCTCCACTGCTGGAATGTGATCCCTGTTGGCTAATCCATCAGCAGGGCTGCATTTGCTGCTCCTTCAACAGCTGAGCAGTTGGGCCAGCTGCTTGGGTAGGGTCAATACAACACCGTGGAGGATTTGAGCCATTCCAGGCTTTTCATGGAAAGGCTGACAGGCTGCAAGGCTGTTGCCCTCGTGTCAGCAACACTGTCCTGACCTGTACTGCCCAGAGCTGGGCATCCCCATGGGAGATGGCAGGAGCCTGGCCATGCTGCAGGACGGGCATGGATAAGGGTGTTTTTAATTCCTGCCCTGCATCTACTGCATTATTTATGGGACAGGAGGTTAGTTTTTAGAGGCTGGGATGCATTTACTAGGAAAAGGATGAAGGAAGTCTTGCTGATGCTTTGCCTTGTCAAGTCAGTCTTGAGATTGTTTTACTTTGCAGGGTAATTGGGGTGGGGAGCTGGGGAAAAGAGGATAGTTTTTGTCTTGTTTCCCCCTCTGTTACATTACCTGGCTGCAGGTAGATAAGTGCAGTGTACAACACTGAAAAGGTACAAGGCCCTTATGTAGCTGAGGCACAGAGGAGCTTCCAGCTGGTCTGTGTGTGCCTGCTCCTGCCTGCCCTGGTCAGGTGAGGTCTGTGTCTCAGAACTGACAAGAATAAAGCTAATCCTTGCCAGGTAGGCTGGCCCCAAGTGTTCCTGACTGCTGTGCTCAGGGTACAAACAGTGCCCTCAAGGGGGCTACCCCCCTCCTGGACTTTCCACAAGAATTAATTAGGCTTATCCTGCTTTTTAGCACTGGCAGTTACCACTAAGGAGACCACAAAACAGGAGAAAGGGTAGGAAGGAAGCATCCCTTTGCCAGCACTTCCTGCTGCTGGAGTTTTGTTCTCCTGTGTCCCAGAGCTATAAATAATCCTGTTCCTCTAAGTGACACTGGGAAATGTAGAGTGCCCTGGCTGGCTCCTGGAGTGGTGACAAGACTTTCTCTCCTGCTGGAGTGATTGGCAAAGCCAGAACACTGTGCCCTGCTGCAGGCAGAGAAAGGGTCACAGTGAATGGGAAAGCAGGGAGCTAGAAAAACCACAGCATGGCCTGAGGGTGCAGATTTTAGTTTTTTGCCTTTTTTTTTTTTTTAGTTTAAATCCTGCATAGTGTGCAGTCACCACTGTATTTCCTTACAGCATCACGGCAAGGGAAATTGGACCTCGAAACCTCCTGAGAAGCAGCTGTGAGGCTTTGTGTTATAACATGGAGATTTAGTTGGGTATGAGGAAAAACATCTGTGGTGGAACAGCTGCCCAGGGAAGTGGTGGAGCCACCATGCCTGCAGGTATTTGAAAGAAGTGGAGGGACACTTGGGGACACGGTGGATTTAGTGGTGTTAGGTTAACTGTTGCACTTGATATGAAGGGTGTTTTCTAATCTAAATGATTCTATCAATACAGATTAAGTGATGTATGTTTTCACCTCACACTTAAGGAAAGGAGAACAAATAATGAACTGGTTTTTTAAAAAAAAAGGGGAGTTTGGAAATGGTAGATGGGACAGGAGTTAAAATTTCATGCAGAACCTAGAAGAGCAGTGAGGGCTAAGACAGACCATCAGCTTTGTCTTCTCAAAAAATAACTTCTCCCTGAGCAGTTCACATTAACTTCACTTGACAGAAATAGGCCATTTGAGTGACTCTGTGGCTACATGAGCCTGCATGTGACACTGATTGTCACAGCCTCAAAAGACAGAGGGAGGACACTGTGCACCCAGAAATGGTGTGTGGGATAAGTGTGTGCTGGGGAAGCTGAGGGGCAGTCCAAGTTGAGGTGGGGCGTGGGAAACTAGCAAGGTCACTTCCCACGGAATTTACAAACAAAGTAGTACATGACAATTTCCTCCAAACAAAACAAACAAAACTGACATCCACTGTACAAAGTGACAAGGTGACCAGGTCTGCAACAGGTTGACAGTCATGTTCTTCCCTCATCTCCTCCCCTCCTGCTCCCTCAGACCCAGTTTCAACACTTAGCAACCAAAAGCAACGTTATCACTCACTTTTAGAAAGTCAGCCTCAAACTTTACACTGCATTACCTCATAAGGGCCCCATTTTGGGGCAGCTCATAGGAAATGGTAAGCACACAGTTCCCCTTTCCTATGGCATGATGCAGGTCTGGGCAACACAAAACTGGATGCTTCTGGAGTGGGATATCCTTGGGATCAGATAAGTACAAACTCTGTACCTGTCCTGTCTGCTCCTCTGGACAGGAGCCAAGGGATGAGGGCAAGTTCTGCCACGCTGAGACCCCCTCACATCCCCACATGCCGGGGCCCTCCCTCCCCTTGGACACCCCTGTGGAAACCCAACACCCAAAGCACCTACTTTCCAACAATTTTGCTGTTTTCCCCCTTCAACCCTGACCCAGCTGCTCCATAGCAGGTCATGCTGTCCCATGAGGGAAAAAAAATGCACAAAAATACAAATTTACTCACCTTTTCTCCACAGAATCAGGCCGAGGTGTGCGTCCTCCTGCAGCGCCTCAGGTGGGGGCTCCCCTCAGGCTGCCCCCTGAGCACTGCTGTCCCTCGTTAACCCTGATTACCCACAGGTGTTAGCCATAAAAACACCTGGAGGAGTGGGCAGGGAGCCCTGTGGTGACTTTTGGAGGTTTGGGTGGGTTTCTGAGGTGTTGGTGAGGGCTGGGTGCCGGGGGTGTCCTGGAGCCCCCTGGCACGCAGGGCTCCCCTCACAGCCCCCTAAGATGGCAGCGGGGGGGCTCGAGGTGCCCCCGCCCTTTGTGAGGTAAAATGGCACCAAGAAACCATCAGGGAGGGCCACGAGAAGCTTCTGCGCAGAGCCCCTTTCCTACCCCAAAACCACCCCCCACAGGAAGACCTTCTCGTCTTCCAATTTCATCCTCTCCAAACTGCCCTGGATACCTTTTATTAATCATAATTTTATTTTACCTCAGCAGAATCGCAACAATCTGTGCAAAAGCAGGTCCCTCATAAGCAGCTTCCTCAGTATTTGGTCATGCTTTCACCAGCTCTTGCCTTCCTCAGCTGAATTATGTGATTGCTTTTTGTTGTTTTTTTTTTCTTTTGCATTTCAGTCCTCAAAATTAACTTAGTGCTGAAAAAAACGAGAATTTAAAAAAGTTAGGGATGGCTTTTTTAATTTTGTTTTAAGCCTCCTTAGCAGAAGGGCATGGCCTTAGGCTGCAAACCATAGAGGAAAAAGCTTCCTGTTCACATGTACCCTATTTTTCTCTTTGATGTAGGGGAAAACGAGCCCTTTTTCCTAATGGCAAAGCCCAAACCAGGCAGAGCTGTGCTGACATCCCCCTCAAGCCCCTCTGAGGGTGCTGAGCCTGGCTGGCTCCGTCTCCCCGACATCTTGAAACATGCACCAAGAAAACAGATTTTTTGCAAGGATTTTTGGCACTGAAGCACACCAAGCAGCACAAAGGCTGGCCACAAACACATTTAGTTGTGCAATACAAAGGATGATTGTTTAGCAACATATTGCCAGAAAAACCCTGTAAGGCACCAGAGGTGTATGACAGTCTGTGTGCAGAGGCACGAGCAGCAGTTCTGTAGGAACACAGCCAAACCATAAAGCTGTGCCATGGTCAGCACACATCCCCTCTGCAGGGATAGAAAGGAATAAACAGCTCTTATGTAAACATTGACTTGGTTGAATAAGGCATGTAGAAACCTGGGATGGGGGTCTCTGCCTTAGTTTGCTCACGCTGATTTAAAGCAGGGGCTCTCTAATGAAATGCCTGCTCTGTTTCCCATTTTGCAGATGACGAGTCACCACACCTTTTAATACTCAGGATTTGTGTGGAGTATGGAATGCTATCCAGTTTGCTTTACTTGCTTTTTTTAATTACCAGCCTAGACAATCACGACAGCAGCTGAGTTGTAAAGATGATGGATCAGGCCTGACACATAAACTGTTCTGGTGCTCTGCATTTGACCAATTTTTTTTTTTTTTTATAGGTAACCTTCACAAAAGATCTTGTGTGTAAACTTGGAGCCTACAGAACCTGGTATGTAAACACTCTTTACTGGATTTAGTCTTGAGGAAAGCATCTGACATGAATTCCTTGTGACCATCAATTGCCCAAGGGCTCTGATTAAAAAAAAAAAGCCAATTTTAAGTTGGATGACTAGATTTTCTCAGCGCTTATATCACGTGGCACAGCAGAGCAGACCGTGGGTGCAGCACGTTGCTAAAAGCACGTGGATGTTGAGAGGGTTTAAAAGACCTATTTATGTGAGTAAGTTTACAAGGACTGGACAATAAGTGTAAAATTCCGTCCCTGATATCCATGTGCCATGAAATAATTTCCTCACTCTGGGAAATGGGTTTCCACTATCCTCTAGTTTTATAACCAAAAGAGAAAAGCAAGGTGGGATAAAGAGCAATGAACATGTTCCCCTTTTTGCCAGAGGTACTGAGAAGTATATCTTCAGGTTTGGCCAATGCTTAATTACCTTTAAATAAGGGTCAAGATGTGCTGCTACAAACCTCAGCAAACCTTGCAGTTAAGAGAGTGATTTTTTGAACAAAATTGGGTAAAGCCAGTTTGTGCTTACCCCAGAAATATGGGCTTTAACACAGTTTTCACCTGAAAATATAAGCTGTTATAAAAATGTTAGTGATTATCACTTGCCTCATTAGCTGATGCTTCTGTGTACAATGGGAGCCCAGTGTAGGATGGAAGGGAGGTTGGAAAAAAAAAAAAATCTGAATTAAAACAGCTTTTAAATCTAATAAACTAAGGTGCAGTAGAGAGTAGGAATTCTTTCAGGGCAAATTATATGTGTTGATTGGATTGAAACAGCTCCCCCCACTGTTTCCCTGAAATTTCACTCAAATAATTATTCCTGGGTGACCCTAAAGATACTTTTCCTTCTAGTTTTGCTTCGATTTGGCTATTAAGGCATAAATAGCAGTTCTGCTGCTTCAGGTTGTCATGAAATGCTGGGTGAGCCTGAACAATGTTCAAACTGAGAAGGAATGTGCTTTACAGCAAGCTCTTGGGTGCACCATCATCATTTCATGTGCATCATTTCCGTGGGCAGGAAGAGAGTATTGGATTTCAAGTTAATGCTTCTTGTAGCTTGTAAAATAATTCCTGATGAAGTGTGTTCAGACAAATGAGGTATTGCTGTATGGAAAAAAAAAAGTCCTAGTGTACATCATCCCCTCACAAAACCAGGCCTATAAATCCAGACACATCTCAGGGAAACCCTTCAGGTTGCAACAGAAGCACAGATCACAGTTCTGATGATTCAAAACAAAGACAGAATTCCCTCCCTGTTCCTGCAGTGAGTTCCTTACTTCCGGCTAACTTGGACTCCTGAGATGCAGGTTGCCATAAAAGATGTTTAAACTTCAGATTCAGAGGATCACAAGATCCAGAAGAGGAAAGATTGTATTTTCCTGGCCAAAATCTCCTTCACAAGGCCACTTAATGGTATATTTAGCATGTGTTGAAACAGGGTGAAGCTGCTTCTGGTAGCCCTTTATTATATTAAAAAAAACAACCACAACAACAGCAACAAAACCACGATGAGATGTTCCAAGCTACTGTATGACTATCTTTGGGGTTCCCTCTTTTTGTTAAGGTCTTCACAAAATACAAAATTAAATGTCTTTTTCTACGTACAGAACAAAGTAGAATCAAGTAACTGATTAGAGTATGTACAAAAACTTACACATTCTGTCTTGTTCTTTAAAAAATATAAATATCAATAATGTTCAGTAAAATGGGTTGGTTTTATTTTTAAGGCTTCATTCTTTCAGATCCTTCATTATTTAATGAGGTGCCAGGTAGGCAGGAAAGGGCAGGAAGAGAGGAGGTCATGTGTTTTATTAAAGGTCATGTGTTTAATTCTTGTGAGACTCTTCCTCATCTCTGGCAGGAGGAGATTTCCCTCCACATTGATTTAACTTTCCAGGAAGCAGAGGTGGAAGGAAAGGAAAACAAAACCTTTATTACTGTTATTTTTTTTTTCCTTCATTAAAATCTTGTTTTAAACCTGTCTCCTTTCATTGTCTTTGTAGAGAACCATCTGCCAAATACTTGGATTAAACAGACTGGAGCAGGACTGTGTCCCAGGTCCACCTGGGACAGGTTAGAATGAGGAAGAGGCTGCTGGAGGTGTTTTACCACCGACCCCCACGGAGGTAGCAAGTGCTGCAGCCAGGGCAGCTGCTGCTGCTGCATCCCTGGGTGTGAAGTCCGTGGGGAGGCTTTCCATGAGGCACTTGAGCTGCTCCTGGCCCAGTTTGATTTTATCGTCCAGCTCCCGCTGCTCGATGAGGAGCGCGGACTTCATCTTCACAAAGTGCTGGTAATCCTGGAGCTGCTCCTCGGAGAGGTAGTTGCCCAGGATGTCCAAGACCACCCGTTCCCGACGGTCAAGGTTTTCCTTGAGTTCCCGGGCGTCTTCGTGCTGGCCAGCCAGCAGCTTCCTCTTCTCGTTCAGCGAGCTCTGCACACACCAGAGAGAGCCCTTCAGCACCAGCAGCACCAAAATCCCTGCTCCCACCCCTCCTTCCTCCAAGCACCACCTCCACGGCTGGCTGCTAAGCTCCCAGACCCGCAGCCAAAAGCCTGGGAGAGGAGGATGAATCCTTCCTTATGGATTGAATGTGAATCCCACTGAATTGGACTCTGAATGTTCTAGTCAATGGGAGGCAGAAAGTGCTCCAAGGAAGTCAGTGAAACTTGCCTGAAAGCAACAACTACCAGGAAAACCCAGCTTTGTCTTTTCAAAAACCACCCAAAGAATGTTAAAGTGTGGCTTTAACTGAGTGGGTTATTCCAGGAGGCACAGCACCATCCAGGCTCTCCTCTGGCCATGGGGCACAGACAGGCTGTCCCCAGCACGGCCTTTCTGCGGTGAGACAAAAGCCACAGGATCCCCGACATTTATACAGACCGGGATCAAGGTTCCCAGGGACAAACCCTGCATTTGCTACTGCTCATCCACGAGCTCCAGGACACCTGTGCTGCCTTCCTGGCAGCCCTTGGAAGTCCTTGTAAGGTATGCTGTTGTGATGGCTGCTGCTGCCCCACACCCCAGTAAGGCCAGACACCACGGATACGTACCCGCTCCTCGCTGTTGGCATTTTCCCCCAGACTACTCAGAACATTCTCCACACGGGCCAGGCGTCCCGAGAGGGAGAGCAAGAGGTTCACCACCTTATCCAGATCGCCAATGAACATCTTGTACTTGTCAAACTCGTTGGGTTTGCACAGCGTGCTGATCAACAGCTCCACCTCCTCTCCGAGGGCATTATTCATCTTAATGTCTGCGAGCAGGCCCTCCTTGGCTTCCTTCAGGATTTCCAGTTTGTGGGTCAAGCTCCCGATGAGCTCAGCCTGTCAGAGGGGAAACACATTGCTACCATCACCCTGACCACATGGATGACGACAACAGGAGGATACGGCTGTGGTTCCTGAGGAGCAGGGTCATGTCAGCAACAGCTGACAAAGAAGATATAAAGGAGGAAACGGAGAGAACACTGGAATTCCTCATCTAGGACATTATCCAGGTAGCTGACAAAATTGTGTGAACATGTATGTGCTCCATGAACATTTATAGAAGAGATCTCAGATTTGGTGTACCATGTTCTGATACCCAGCTACCTACAGCTGAAAGATGTATGTTCTTTAAAACCTTCAAGTGAAAAGAGCTGCAGCCACATCTCTGGCATGTTCCCCACTCCCTGCCCCAGCCTGAAATGTCTTGAACTGTACAAAACAACTGCCTCCCACACAGAGACATCAGCGAAGAGTTTACACCAGTGATGCTCTAAGTTTACTCAGTGTCTGAGCAAAGACACAGAGAGCATAAACCCATTCTAAGAAAAATGCTGGCAACTATTTCTCTGCCAAAGAAAAGGAGGCCCCCGGGCTTCGGTTACTCCACAAACAGGCACATGTGCCCGAGATCCTAATTTCTGTTAGGATTTAGTGGAAAGACATATGCAAAAGCAAGTCTGTGGCCTGGGGCTCACAGTTCTTGCTTCCATTTACTCAGAACTGCGAGCAGGAAAAGCTCTTCCTACAAGGGGTGAGGATTTTCAGTGTCTGCAGCTTGTGCACTGCTGAGGCCCTGTTACCCGTGTGTTAATCTGCTGTGAAAATGTTCTCTCACAGTCCTGTTTCATCCAAACTGAGGGTCACTGCAGGCAGGAGCAGTCTGCTCCAGCAAAGGAAGGATCTTCAAACACTGGTGAGGCAGGGGGGATCACTGAGCTGGCCCTGATGGCCAGGGTGGCCTCTCAGTGGGGTCCCAAGGCTGGGCTGGCAGTGGAAGCACACGGCAGTGTATGGCCAGGCACCACTAGATGGAACTCTTGGCGTGCTTTGTTCTGTGGCTGCACTACAGCCTGCTCTCAGCTGCCACACACATGCAGAGGCTGAACAAAAGGTGAGGAATATTCCTTTGAAATAAACATCAGCTCCCCGGAATGACGACGAAGTCACTCCATTGGTGCAGGGTAGTTCAGGGGCAGAGGGAGCAAAGGTGGTACTAAATCAAAAGAATCTCCTTTCTGTGGATTCTCCCTTCAGCAGTACCCAGAGACAAAGCCTAACACCTGTCCTTCCCAGGGGCTGTGATGCTGTTCCTCCCTGCTCCAGGAGCTTTGCCCTCCAAAGCAGGAGGCAGGGACTGCTGGGAGTGACATACCTTTGTTCGGAAGGCGGGGGAGCTGGAGGGGCCTGCGAAATACTTTTGTGTTTGTTAATCAGTGACTCTCCTGCGATCCCAAATGCCAACCAACCTTTGCATGCTTACAGTGCAAATGAGCTCAGTTTAGCCACATGACCTCCCAGAGGAGCTGCTTCTCAGGTAACCCTTGTGAGAATGTTCTCGCACACAGACCATGAGCAAACACACCAGGCAGATGGTGCTCCCTGGGCCTAACCACTCCCATCTATTTCTGGTTTTCCATGCAAATGTAACCTTTAAGGCCTGGGACGCTCTCCATGGCAGGCTCACAGCTACTTGCAAGCCTGTCAGACGCTTGCAGCATCTTCATCTTGTTTAGTCACTCCCAATCCCTGTGGCTCCTTGGGATTTGGGAGCTAGGCAACATGTCTGTAATTACCAGGTAATTAATGTGAGACAACTACAGGGGCAAATTAGAAGGCCCTGCAAAAGCCCTGGAAGGCAGGACACAGAGGCCTCCAGCGAGAACTGGAGGGGCCATTCCTCAGTGAAACAGAGCCTCAACAAGAGAGGAAAATGTTTCCTCCCCTCCTGCCCTGCTCTCTCCCCTCCCAAGCCATCACATGGAGGTTGAGCCACTGAGGTACCGGTGGCTTTCAGTGGGTCAGAGAAACAGAGTGTGGGGGAAAAAGAGAAACCAATGTTTCTTTGGAAGCAATAAGTACAGAAAGCAGGTGAAATGGGTGAACTGGCTTCACTGAAGAGGAAAATCTTAGGGGAAAACCTTCTGCCCTCAGACAGTGCAGTCAGTAGCCAGACTCTGTTCCTGTTTCCAGCTGAGCTGGCCTTGTTCAAGTTGTTTCACCTCTCCCTTTTCCTTCCTTGCTACAGGACTGGGACTGCTCCTTACAGCCTGTACACCCAGCATTTGGCATGGGACAGGCCTGCCTCGGGGTGGTGGTGCAAGATTTGTACTCCAGTTTGCAGTGAGTACTCAGATCAACTCTCTTCATTCAATTTGGGTCACTCTAATGAAGCTTCAACGGTGGCCTAAACGCTCCCACGCAACTTGAGATTTGCCAAAAGCTGCCAAATAGAAATGCACTTCACTGTAGGGCTTATTGTTATTTCAGGAATGTAAGCAGCCAGTGATGGTGTGTGCTGAATTTACCTTCTTCTCGTTGATGTCCAGCAGCTCCTCTTCCTCACCTTCTTCTGGCAAGTCCTTGATTTTATTCAGCAGCTCTGCTTTGGGTGCTGAAACGCTGTAATAAGCAGGACAGGTGACCAGGGTGATGGGAGCTTCCTTTTCCTCTCTCCTACACCACAGTGAAGAAAAAGAAGGAGTTCAGTTCGAGCCTGACTTTTCCCCATGCGTAGATGGATGGTTTTCCATCACTGCCCGTTTGGTACCTTCCCAGTGTTATTACCCACAAGGACAAGGCGGATTCCTGCCACCAGAGGGTGGGTGTCAGCTGCTGTCAGATCCCAGCACGGCCCCTGGGTTTAAAGGTGACTGGTTACAGCCTTGGACAGGCTTTACCTTGCTGGGGGTCAGTCAGCACAGCTCGGCTGGAGGTGGCCAGACCGGCCATCTCAGCTGGCATCGTGCAGCACAGCTGATTCCTGGATGGTTCTCCAGCTGCCACGTGGCAGCTTCTATCTTAAAAAACCCCCACACTGGAGGACTTGGGCCGACCTTGCAGTAAGAAGGTCCCCTCAAGCCTCCTTCCAAAATCTGGCCTCTCATTATCTTTCTGCCTGCCATTATTTTCACACGGATTTTACTCTCATGTCTGTTCCTGCACTTTGGACTGAATTGCTTCAGCTTGCAAAGGTCCAGAGAGCAAAATCAAGTAACATCTCCAGGGCTGGTTCATCTCCTCCCCTGTTACGGAGCTCAGCATTGCTTTCCACACAGCCCAGCTCATGAGAAAGGGTATTTGGAACCGCCCTGCCAGGCCCTGCACCTGGGAACTGCGGAACTTACTCTCCACCAGAGCCCACCTGCAGAAATGCAGACACATTGGGCACAGGTTGGCCTTAAAAGTGAGGGAGTAGAGAGTTGTGCCAGCCCTCATCCCGATCCCACAGTGCTTACGTGTCTTCCCCAACAGCCGTCCTGCTGACTTGCTTCTGTGACATCTTCCTCTTCATGTTGTTCTCCTTCAGCAAGCTGGTTCCACTGGGGAAAATCCCTTCCATTAAGTCCATGGTAGTCTTCATTTTGGAATCTGGATCCAGGATATCTGCCAGAGACTTGTCTTTGTGGACAATTTCTTTTGCCAGAGCCTCTGACTTAATATCCTCTGGGGTCTTTTTCTTTGCCTTCACTGGAGGTACTGTGCTGAGTATCCCGGAGTCTGGGCTGGTGTTTTCCGACTCTGACTCTCTGGGGTCACCTTCAGGCTGAGTTATGGGCTGTGTATCAGTGCTTTGAGGCCCTTCAGAAGTAGCAGGTGACTGGTGCTGCTGGTCCACAGCAGATGGAGAGCTAGTCCTCTTTGCAGTTGGTGAGAGGGGCCAGTTATTTTCACCGATACTGGTGCCCAACCCTGTGATCTCCCTCTCAGCTGGGGCTTTGGGAAAGCTTTTGAAGCTGCTATGGAAAGAAAAATTCTGTGAGATGAAGATAAACCTATGACCCAGGACCATTGTGAACATGTGATGAAGGCCTACAACAAGTAAGTTTTCCTTCTCTCTCATTTTTGTGTCTCACTTCTCATTCCAACACAGAAGGGCGTGCAGTGTGAAGCTCCTGGCACCAGAAGCATTTCATCCCCCCAGCCTGGATGCTACTGGATTGTCTTTCCAACACAAAAAGAACCAGTGAGTAACAAGTCACTTTGTTTTCTGCTGACAGCTGGGGGACGTTGTGTCCCCCTACCTGGGAGTGCCATCCTGAGCAGCCCCTACCCATTTGTCCTTGTCATGTTGGAAAAGCCAATCACCGCTATAGCCCTGGCCAGATTCTTCCTGGAGGGATATTAGAGCAGCTTCCTGGGAGTGCAGGAAGCTGTGCTGAGTTAAACCAGCTGGGCAGCAAGCCCAAAGTCCCATCCTTCAGGAGAGTTGTCCTAGACAGCATGACTGTGACATATTTGTGTTGTCACTCCTTGGCAGATGGTCACTGTTTCATAACAGCATTGTTTTGTGCCAGGTCTAAAATGCATTCTGGGGGATTCTAACTGTTTGGATAAACCCATCATGGATTTTCACAGCTGTCTCTCAAAAACCAGTTACTGGAAGGAGTCAGCAGCCATTCCAACTCCTCATGCTGGAGCGAGTCGGAAGCGACCCCATGAAATCTGCAGGGAGAACCAGATCAGGAGACTTTCTCCTCCATAACCCCCTTTCCTGGGGGTTATAGGGGAGCACCTGCCAGTGGATATGCTGGTGGCCCACCGAGCTTTGTGCCCTGGTCTGGCCATGTTGTTTGACGATACTCTTGGCATCCAGGCAGTGAGTCTGTCTGTCCCTGTGCCCATATAACAAGCTCCCTGCCCGGCTGGCAGCCGGGGGGGTCTCACAGTACGCAGGGTCATTGCCATCTGTCTGAGCCCTGCATATCTTACTGTATATGGCCCTGCACCGCCCCAGACACCGCATTCCAGCCCGCCCTTACCTCGCACTGGCCTCCTCTGGGAGCCGGGGGGATTTGTCTCCAGCTGCCCCGTTCCCCTCAAGCACCATGGCTGGGGGGGGAGGTGGGAATTCCCCCGTGCCGTTGGCAGAAGTGCAAGAGCTGAGCTCGGGAAGAGGACGGGACGGTGGTGGCAGGGAGAAGGGCGGCTGGGAAGGTGCGACGAACACCTCGTCGTCCCCCTCGTCCTGCAGCAAGGGCGGGGGTGTGAGCTGCAGCCCCGACTCCGAGATCCGCAGCTGGGTGGTGCCTTGGGGAGAGGGAGTCTCCGGGTCGGAAGAAGTGCTGCTCTGTGTCGGCAGGGACTGCCACCTCTGGGACAGCTTGGGCCCGGCTGCTGGGAGAGACACCACGGCCCTCGCGGAGCTGTTGTCCTTGACCGGAGGAGCCCACGCCACTTTGGGGGGCAGGGATCTGTGGAGCAGCCCGGCCTTCCTTCTCCACACCATTTCTTCAATGGGAGTCTCTGGGGATCTATCCTGCACAGCATCCAGGGGTTGTGGCTGGAGATTCCCGTCGCCCTCAGGGGGAAGAGCCTCTCGTTTGGCATGGTGCTGTCTCAGAGCCTGGCCCTCGCCTGTGCTCTGGAAGTCTGAGGGAGCCTGGGTGGGTGTGTTGGGGGAGGGCTGGCCAGATCCAGAAGGAGTAAGGTTAAGGAACAAGGGTTTAAAGCCTTGCTTTTGCTCAGGATAGTGACTCCTTGCCTCTGTTGGGGCTGGGAAAAATGCGGAAGTCCTGCCATCTGGCCTGGAAAGTTCTGAGAGCTTGTGGTTCTCTGTCAGTGGGGTGGACCCAGCGATAACATCGCTGCTGCGGGGAGGGTGGGGATAGTAACTGGTGAATGCCAGTCTCTCTGAGTGGCTTCTTTCTTTCTTGCTGAAAGACCTAAACACCAAGAGACAGACCACGGTAAGATTAACAATTAATAATGAGCAGGAAAAGCTCTTGTGCACCTCCTTAATGAATCAATTATCAACCCTACCAGAGGCCAGTGTCTGTGCCTGCTGGTCTAGGTGAGGTGCAGCTGTGCTATGAAGCTGGAAGTCAAATCCTGAGCCAGATCCATTTCCACTCACCATCTCCCATCATTCTCAGTGCATGCATACACACACGTGTAGCAAGTATCACAACAATAACTCAATGGAAAAAAATTTAGGAAAACCTAATGCCTGGCTTCCTTTCCAGCCCTGGTTTCAATTTGGTTTGTTTCAGATGGGTCTAGTAGTAACTTCTGTAAGACAGATTATTTGACATTATCTACCATCAAACCCCATTCTCAATTGCTGATAATTCTAAGCTCTATGAGCCAAAAATTCCCATAATGTTATCCGGCTCCTGTTGGAAAGGTGCCATTAAAATGATTCAACTGCCTCCAAGAACAAGGCGAGGCCAAAAAATGCACTATTTTGACTCCAGAGAAAATTAAAAAAAGCTCCTACAGCCTTGGAACCCTGTAAGAAAACAGAGCTCCCTCAGACAGGCAGGTGTGACGAACCCCAGAGCCAACACATTCCATCTGCGAGCGGATGTTAAGGCTGCAAAGCCAGTGGGGTGAGTTATTCCTTCCAGGTCTTTTAGGATGTTCTCAGGTGAGTCTGAGAAACAGCGTCTAGCCTTTGGAGTGAGGATCCTGCTCGGAATCCAGAGCCAAACCTACTTGCCTGTACGGCTATTTAGCTGGAAAACAAACTGAGCAGTAATAATGACATCAGCAGATGGCCTGAAAACATGAGGCTGTACCATAAAACAATAAAACACAATAAAGCTCTACTGCCAATATATTTTCTGTTCTTGAGATGCATTGTTCAAACACTCCCAACACTGCCAATCTGTGATGCTGGAGACTTGGGCCCCAGATTTGTTCCCAGATGTACTGGTACAATACAAGAGTAACTCTGTCAAAAACGTGTGTTGTTCCGGCTTTATTCTGGTGTGACTGAGAATAGAATTTGGCAGCCTGTGCCTGGGGCTGGGGAAACTTCCCAGACAGGCTGCTCTTGGTATTGTCTGTGGTTCCTGGACAGTAGCAGTGTGTATTCTTTTCAGATGCTCAGTGTTCCTCAGGAACACCAGATGGCAATTCTCTAATTGAAAGATCTCTCCTACTGTGGAAGCAACTGTGGATTCTAAAACTGATGGAGCAACACCCGTTCCCAATATTGTGTGGCACCTGGGGAGCAGTGGGAGAGCACATGTGACTGCACCAAGTGATTGCTGACCAAGGGTTTTTCCTAACTTTACCATCTGACAGTTTTCTTCCTCCTCGAGCGAGAGCTGTGGTAGGGGTGGTCCCATCTCCTCTGCAGCACATTAGGCAGCTGTGTCCCATGGAAACTGAGAAACATAACCTGTACTGCCTGGTGTTGCCTCCCTGCATGGAGAACACTTCTCCTATCCTCATTTTATCTTTTGGAAAATCCAATTCTGAGCAAGAGGGGAAAGCAACTCCTGTCTCCCGGCAGAAATGTGCTTGCGAAGCATGAGGGATGCCTGCGCAGCAGAAACACCACAAAACTGCTAATAACCAATAATCTTTGTGCAGTGAAGCAGGAAAAGGAGAAACCTGCATTTTGTGCCCCAATAAACTTGTTTTCAGTCTGGGTGTTCAATCCCATTACTTGGAAAATAGGTTGGGGAAAGAAAGAAAGAAAAGGAAGCTGCAGGTAGTGATCGAGCAGCAGGATGAAATGCCATCTGCAGGAAAAACAGGGAGGCAGGAGCAACTGAAACAGCTGCATTGCTGTCTTAGGAAAAAATATGGAAAAAAGTTATTCCAAATCACAGCAAATGGGTGTGTTTGAAATAAACCTAAAAGGATGTGCCTGAAGGTAGATTGGGTCCCTTTAAAACAACATTTATGTCTTCTTAGGGGCAAACATGGCCAGAAGTAAGACCCAGCCAGAGTAGGAGCCTTCCTCTGCTTCCAGCTGTCACTGCGTGCCCCAGAGCTGTGTGGAGAAACCTTTGGAGACAGCAGTGTTAACTCCCACTGGGAGCACAGAGCAGGCTGGCATTTACTGCAAGTTTGTGAGGAACAGAGCTCCTTTGTGAACAATTCTTTTAGTCCCTCTTGATGGTTTTTACTGTAATGGGAGTTGGTTGTTTGGGCACTCAGGGCTTAGGGCAAACATCTATTTATTATTTAAATGTAAATACAGCACGATCAACTTCAGTTCTAGTTAACTTCAAAACAATCCACGGCTAAGTGGAGAGTTACGTAAATCCTAAGACTATGAGTTTTGTGATTACACTTTTCTATTTTTAAAAGCATTTCTCTCTCCCCCTGTTGCTGAGCAAAACATCCTGCCTGCACGAAGGGAAGCAGCCTAAAGGCCAGCTCCCACTTCAGGAAGATGGGGGAAATCTCCTGGTTTTAATCCATGCAAATGTTCCCTTGCTTTTGGGGAGGCAGCTGGAGAAAACCATCAAGGTATTTTTTCCTTTAGAACCCTTCAATAGTGATGGCATGTGGATGTGAGTTGCAGCAGCAGATCAACCACATTTTGGAATATTTGTAACTTGAAATTTGCTGCAGAAATGTGGCCCAAGATGACATGAGGAGAACTTGATAGTAAATGAATGTCTGTAGTGAAAACAAAGCTCACAGCAACTCCTCCTAAGTGTGCTGGGCACAGCACACCCAGAGCTGTGTCTGTGCAGGTGTTTTCCCTAGTTTGGCGTGAGACAATCCATGACAACTGCTGGATGGCCAGAGCTGATCCTGCAGGGGCAGAGGGGACATGGACACACTCCTACCTGGCTCCTGCGCTGACCACGTAGAAGGGATCCCTCACCATGGGGCCGAATTCACTGCTTTCCCTTCTCAGCAGCTCCTGGAGTACAAAGACAGCATTAGCAGCAAGCAGAAAGCAAACAAAATACCAAAACACTGATGAGAATGCTTTCTGAAGCCTGAGAGCAAGTCATTCCCCATGGCTATCCATTCCTTCCTATCTCTAAACAAATTCCTGCAGTGACAGTGCAACGTGATTTGTAGGCAGCTTGAAAGGAACATTTAGCACTGTACACAAGGCCCTCAAAAACGTACAGTGAGGCAGAGAAGTCTGCTGCTAAGCTGGAAACAAACACTTCCCACAAAAAATCTGAAAAGACCACAAATAAATAAATAAATAAAAATCCCCCTGTTGGTTTGGCTTTGTCCCCCATGCTTATAGCTGTGGTTTTGCACTGGAGATGGATCAGAAAGAAAACTAATGACAAAAACCCACTTAAACATATACTTCCCTTTCAAACAGACCCTATGGATTGGTGTGTATGTTGGAAGACAAATCTAAGAGCAGGGTTTTCACAAGTGCCTTGCTGCCTGTGGGACTAAATGCTCATTCCAGAAGTGGATACAGCTAAATCCCTCTGGAAAACAGCAGTAAGGGCTCTCCCTTCTTCTATACTTGAACTAAGACCCTGTGAACAGGTCTGCAGGGCTGTTCACCCTCTTTCTCAAGTTGGTTTCCAACGGGCAGAACCTCTGGTTTGGCTGCTGAACATATGAACGATTAAAAATGAGCCAAAAGGGGGAAATAAAGATCTCAAGAACAGCCCTGTACATCCTGCCTGAGAGAGGGGAAAAATGAACTGGGGCTGTTTGTTGTCCAGCCTGTCACTGGAAAGTACATTTTGGTGATTTTTCTCTCTCTGGATGTCTGGTTTTGTTGCTGCTCTGACTGTTTTGGGAGGCAGAGGAAGGGTCACAGCTTGGCTTTCAGCTTAACTCGTTCTGGACCCTTACTGAATGCAAGGCAAGCGTGACAAAATGGCACAGAGATGAGCCTGATGCCTGGCTGGGGTGGAAAAATACCAATGGTGGGATGAGACAGGAGTGGTTCTGGAAGTGCATTCCGGTCACTTGATATTCACAAGCTGCTTTTTTTAACTCCCTCTATTTAAAGACGTGGCGTGGGAGCTGAGGGCTGCCGAGGGAGGACGTGGAGAATGGAGCACACGGGGAGTTTGGGAGGGTTGGGCCTGTTTGTGAGGTGCTGCCCAGAGCCTCCTCCATGTCACTTGATTCGGGATCACTTCGTTGCACCTGGAGAATCTGTTCTGGGCCAGGAGCAAGTGCAAGAGCACAAGGAGATGTCCTGGATCTCAGCTGCCCTGTAAGTATGTAAGCCTCTCCAAACACTCAGCCTATTTGGAGCGAGGAGCCTGTCCACACATTTTGGTAGTTTGCATCCCTGTTTGTGATAAATGGAGCTTGGCGTGGAAACAGGGATGGGGCAGCAGACCCACCACTGCTGCAAATCTGTGTGGCTCAAGCAGTTGCAGCTCCCTAAATAGGCCTGAACAGATTTCAGCTCAAGAGCTGGTCTGGGCAGTTGTTCTTTAAGAATTTAGCCTGGTTCTACTGTTTACCATCCTCAGAGTCAGTCAAATTCCCCATTTGTGACATCAGTGCAATGTTCCCAACCACCAAGCAGGGGACATGGAGCAGCCAGGGTCTCTGCTGAGTTTTCTCTGTGATGTTTCCCTCCAGGGCTGGAGGCAAAACACAATGGTTATTTGGCAGTGCCTCTGCCCAGCACTTCCCAGCACTGTCAGGCACAGTGGGAGCCAGGGTAATTCCAAGCAGACTTTAATCCTCTCTGCTTTGCACCAGGAAAACGGGCTGAGGCAGGACAGCAGCAACAGTGAATTGCCACCTTAATGGGACACCCCACCAGAAAGGTGCTCAGTGCTACTCCAGTGCTGCTGGCAGGTAAGGACAGGGATGTCTGAGTGGAATGTCCAGAGCAGCAAGGACATGTGCACACTACCAGCATATGCACTGAAATCCCAGCATCCCTGCCATCCCTGAAACAGCCCGAGCAGGGAGAAAGCTGAACTCCACCAGCAAGCTTTTAATTTAAGCGCAGGAAATTGTGTCTGTCTCAGCAGGCACTGAACCTTGCTCTAATCAACAGAGTAATTGCCATGACTGAACACCAGCCTGTTCTCTGACATCCCCCCCATTCCCTGGATGCAAGAGCCCTGCTTGTGGGTGCACACGACCCCGTTCCCACATACCTGGTGTTTCTTTTCTGCCGTGGGAGACGATCTGGAACGTACGTGCACAGGGACCGGCTGATTGTCGTACCTATCGAGCAGGTCTTCCACAGACACTGATTTCCCCGATTTCCTGGTGGTGGAGGGTGTTTCAAAGACCTGCTCCTGGTTCCTGTAGCGAGGCTGGCCCTGCACACCCAGCAGGTCTGTCTGGGTGCCTTTGGTGAGCTCTGTCCTGGCTCTGTAATCCCGGCACCTCTCTGCTTTTGGCCGGCTTGTGCCCAAGCTGTCCTGGCGCCCTGCCTTCTCATCTCCACTCGTGTCCAAGTAGTCCACCAGCCCAGGAGGAAGGGTAGAAGACATCCGTCCTGTCCTGGATATCCGCTCTAGGGACTCTCTCCGGCGGTAAAGGTTCTGGTCCTGCAGGGAATTCATGCTGGAGGCAGAGGAAAGGCTCTGGCTGTCTGTGCCCCCCACCTGCAGGTAGGAGCTGTGGGAACGCTCCCTCAGCAGCCCCACGTCCTGTGAGGACGGCCGTCTCCCTGTTTTCCGCTCGATGTAGTCGGCGAGGGCGCTCTGCTGGAGCTGCTTGAGCTCGGGCTTGGACAGGCTGGCTGTGGAGGAAGCCTTGCCATCCCTCTCGAAGATCTTCCGCCGGTCAGCCACCGTGTTCTCCGGGAAGACAAAATGGATGCTCTTCTTCTGGAAGGAGAAGGGCGACGGCTCCCCATCCGAGATGCCCACCTCGTTCATCTTTTCCGGCTCCGAGTAGGAGCGCTTCTTCTGCTCTGCTGTCAGCCGCCTGCGGCCCCCGATGCGCAGCACGTGCTGTGTCCTGGCGTAGTCCAGGGCGGAGAGGCCGTCTTCCGTGGGCGTGATGCTGTGCCTCTCCTTGGGCGTGTGCGGAGATGATGCCGTGCTCCTCATGCCCACGTGGGCCGAGGCAGGACGCTGGGGCATCCTCTTGGGAGCGCTCCCGAACGGGGGGCTGATGCGACGGAACGAGGTGGCCCTCAGCACCCTGGACTGGGCGTCCTTAATGCTGTTCCTGTAGGCCCTGTTAAATGGCGTGTCCAGCTGCGACCCGTGGGCGTCCTGGATGTTGTCCTTCCAGAGGATGTCCTTCTCAGGCTCCCCTGCCAGCTGGAACGTGCTTTTACTCCGCGGCAGCTGGGCCGCCCTTCCTTGCCCCTCATTCTCAGGACACAGGCCGTAGTAGTCAGTGGGTCTCGCCTGCTTCACCGAAGCCACCATCTGCAGCTCTACAGGGCGCCACTCAGCCTCGTCCAGCTTCCCGTTCCTGACGGAGGGGCTGGAGCCCCTGGCCAGCTCCGTGGGCAGCTTGCTCCGCACATCCTCTGGGCTGAGCAGGGAGCCCCTCGTGCCAGAGGGCTGGCTCGTCCTGCTCGGCCCGTAGTGCTGGCCGAAGCTGGGAATGCCAGCGCTCTGGGGCCGGGGGGTGCTCTGCTCCCGTTGCTCAAACTTGCTGACCTTCTCCAGCACCGAGCAGCGGGGCTTGCCAGTCTCTGGTTTGCCATAGGGAAAGCTTTGGGTGCTGCTGGAGCTGAGCCGGCTCCTCCCGAAATCTGAGGTCTTTGGGTGCTGTGGAGAAGGAGGCTCTTTGCACTTTGGCTCGGCAGCATGGAACAGAGTCACGCTCACATCCTCCTCCTCCTGCCTCGTGAAGGCCTGTGGGTCCACATCGCTCCACTGTCTGTGGCCCTGTCCCCTGTGATCCTTCTCCTCTTTGCTGCTGCTGTTCAGGAAGGACAGTTTGGTGTTGGAATAACACTCTCCTGCTTGCATCTCTCTTAACTCGGAGCTGCTTTGCCTCCTGGAGCTCTCTGGGATGTTCTGCAGGGAGGAGAAGCTGTACTGCTTGGCCTTGCTGTGACCCCACTGGTGGTGAGCAGCAGCTTCTCTCTCGTTTAACTGCATGTTGCCATTTTTGTCCTCCTGGGATCCAGGTGTCCAGTCCTCTTTGGGCTGGTAATGGGATTTTCTCTCACTAGCATCCCTCAGCTGGGGCTGTGGAGCCTGGAAAATGGGTTTGGAGGCCTGGGTGGTACCTGGGGTCTCACGGTGGCTTTGTGCTGCCTTGTAAAGGGGTAACAGCTCCTCCTTCCGTGACGTGGCCAGGGAGAGCTCTGGGCCTGCTGCACTGGGAGGTTTCTGCTGGAGAAGTTTGGCTTCCAGCTTTCTCTCAGCTGCAGGGGGCTGGTAGAAGACGGTCGATCTGTTTGTAGTGCTTTGGTTTCCATTCTCATCAAAGCCCAGGGTGCTGCTGGCTGTGGCCTTGTCATAAGAGACTGGGAGGGATGGAGAGTACCCGCTTTCTTTGGCCAGAGCTGGGTAAAGCGTCCCGGGATTGCCCACGGAAGGCTGGGGCACCTGGGCATAGTGCGGCTCTGGGGAGGGCACGGCATAGACACCAGTGGGCAGCAGGGGCTGCCCCGGCTGGGCTGCCTGGGAATAGCTCTGCTTGGGCTTCATGGTGGGGCTGCTCTCCGGGCTCTTCTCCACCACAGTGTGCAGATGCCCATCTCCGAAGGGGGGTTTCAGCAGCGGGCCCTGGGACAGGGAGCTGATCAGCGGCGGCCAGGCCCCTTTAGGCTGGGTCCTGCCAGGCTTGCTCAGGTCCAGGCCTGCACCCGAGCCGGGCCTCTCGTGGTGCCTGATGGCCGCGTAGCTGTCACTGCGAGCGGGAGGCAAGGGGGGTCCCCTGGGGGGTTGGCTCTTGCTGTCGGGCTGTGCCCAGGAGGGAGCCGTGCCGTGCCGGCCCAAGCCGAGCAGCCTGGTGTGGCCACGGCCGTCCAGCGAGGCCCGGGCATCGCCACTGGGGAGCAGGGAGGGCTTCACCTCGTACTCCTCGGAGACGCGCTGCTGGGCGTCGTACACCGTCCGCACGTACCTGATGTCCGCCTGCCTCAGGCCCTCCTGCAGCCCGGCCCGGCACTGCGCGCTGTCCGGGGAGCAGCACTGCTCCTTGCTGAACGGAGCGGCGGGATACTCGGGGATGCTGGAGTTGGTGGAGAAGGAGCTGTAGGCAGAGTCCCTCTTGCTGTGCAGGTGGGAGAGCTGGTCGATGCTGTTGGTGGATTTGGCTGGGGACAGGTGACAAGGGTGGTAGCCGGGGGAGGAGTGGTCCAAGCTCTCCATGCTGCCCCGGGAGCTGTACTGATCCGGACTCCTCCTCAGATAGCCATGCTCGTAGCCAGAGAGATCGCTGGTGGAGGAGCTGGGGGAGAGCGAGACAAGACTGAAAACCCACTGACAGCAGAGGAGAGGCACAACGACTTATAAGTGAGCTCAGAAGCAAGATGTTTAGTTTTGAGATGAAAACCCTTATTTGGGCCTTACTCCATCCCCTGTTTGGAGTCATCCCAGTTCACAAAGAGGAACTGCTTGACATTGCAACACATGGCTCTTATTTACCACAGAAGGGTGGGAGGGAAATACAGACAGAAAGACAGTGCATCTCTGGAGCCAGGGAGGATCAACCCCACCCAGCAAACCCATCCAAAGCCCTCGGAAAGCTGAATGAGCACCGATGCCACTGAGGAGGAGGAGAGGAGCACGAGGGGCGTTCTGGGGGGAACCTAATCTCTTTCTTTTTTTCCCATTTCATTTCTTTTTATGGAGATGAGGGCTACGCCCTGGCAGGCTTCCTGGAAATTCAGCTGTCCCAAGGATAGTTTGCTTGCTGCGAGAAAACTAAACTGACAAGACAGGGAAGAGATGCATGTGTTTGTGCCTGGAGGAAAGTGGGGTGCAGCCACAGACGCAGTCTGAGAACGCCCAGGAATTCTGCACAGCTGCCTACTCATGTAGCTCAGCAGGTGCAGGTACACCTTGGCACCTCCTCTGAGATACACATATGTCCAAAGAGGATTTGTGGCTGCCAGAGGTGTGATCAAAAATAAGGATATTCAGAGATCTTTCTATTTGTGGGGAGGGAGCTCCTTGTGCTGGCCACAGTTCTTTTTTTATATCTCACAAGGGGCCACCACAGATTTCTGTGGAGTTTGCCCTGGCTGATCTCCCCTCCCAGATTCAGGCAAATGCAGTGAGGATCAGGGAGTGTAACCTGAGGATTTCACTCTTCTTCCCTCTGTTCCCAGCTGCCCTTCCTCAGATACAGCTTTCTCTAGTTCCCTGTGCAACTACATGCACTGTCCTGGCAGAGCCACAGAGAAGCAGCAGGAAAGGACAGGCTGTGGCAGGGCAAGGCACAGAGCTGGAAGCTTCCTCCAGATCATATCCCAGCCAAAGGATGGGTGGTGTGGAGAAGGCTGCTGAGGATGAGGAAGGGCAGAAGGAAGCCTGGTCACAGCAGCTCTGCAGAGGGGTACAGAGGAACACAGACACAGGCAGGAAGAGATGGCAAATGTCAGATTAAAGCTGCTTTATCCATTTAAATGCACCACTCTATTTTGGATTCAAGTAACCATGTCCCTGGCAATGCCCAGCACAGCCCTGGCCAGCTGGCCACTAGATGTTCCCCGTGCTCCTCTTCAAGCAGCCAGGAGACAGAGCTGTGCTGCCCAAGGCTCTGCCAGGAGCTGTGCCTGGGAAGCAAAGCCCCTCGGTGGGAAAGGAGTTTGCTCCAGCATGAGTTGTACTGAGGCCACAGACCAATACACATTTCTCCTGCAACCATCCCCTCGCTTTTTTCAATGCTCTGTTTTCTCCTTCCTCCCCTCTGCCAAGGCTCAGTCCTGCCTGTAGAAGAAATGATGTCTCAATCCCACAGCCTATAAGGAGAGTTTGAAACCCTTCTGCCTTTCCAGGGAAAATCCTTCAAGGGCAGAATTTAAACTTGTCCCTCCTCCAGTTGCCCCAGTGCTGAACGTGCCAGAAACAGCCCCGACCTGCAGGGCACTGCTGCCCACCTGCCTCAGCCAGCATCTCCCCACCACATCTTCTGTCTCCCTTTCCTTCACTCCACAGCTGTGTAGTGCTTACCTGGAGTGGTAGGACTGATGCCAAGGGGTGCCAAGCGTACCCTGAGATATTTGCATCATGCTGGGATCGGGTTGGTTCTCCGCAAGTTTGGTTGAATGCCAGGAGTGAGGTCGACCTGGAGTTTCACTCCGCCTGGGTGGAAGCAGAAGGATTTTGCACATCAGCAACAGGCCAGCTCCTCCAAGGAAGAGGAATGTGAAGTAGCACCGACATTCAACACCAACATCTAAAACTGCTCGTGCTCACTCGTGTTTCACTGCTACTTTCTTGTCTATTCCAAGCAAATCCCGCAGCAACCACGGGATGTGTCTCTGACATTCACACAACACATTCCCCCTTGGATTTCCAAGGCAAGAGGCAAGTGGGTTATCACTGAATGCTGGGGGTCTTCCCCTCTACCTCCCAGACAGCCTCACCCCTCGGGGCCAAGCCTGGGGGCCCATTCCCAGGGATCAGTTTACAGCAGTTTACACACAATGCAGGGTGGCTGATGCGGTTCTTATGGATGCTGGAGGAGGATTTCTCCAAAGGTTCCCTTCATTTTAAAGCAAGGACTGGCAAAGCCATCGAAAGAATCATATGCCACGAGGGGGTGGGAGCCTGCACAAGGCTCTTTTGATCTCTCCTAAAAACTCAGGAGAGACATGACAGCCAAGCTCCAGCAGTGCGTGTCCCTCGCATCCCACCCCGGCTGGACAGCTGTCCCCAGGGTGTGTCCCCAGGCACGGCTGGCCCTCAGTGGCTGCAGGTACCAGCGCCAAGGCCTGGCCCCGTCAGCTCTGAGGAGAAACAACCCACCAGCAGCCTTATTTAAAGCACAGAGTGGTGCAATGGAAAGTCAAAGCAGGGGATTAGTGAGTCCCTTGGACAGGCCACGCAGATGCTTCCTTGCCCCAGCCTTTGGGCTTGTCCTCAATCCTCTGCTGCTTTCCAAGGGGGATCTCTCCTCTGCTCTGCAGTTTCTCACTCTTCCTGTGAGAAGGAGGAGCAGCATTGGATCTGGGTACCACTGAAATGTGGCAGCCTGCAGGATAATGCTGACTAAATAAATGCAACAGGAGGATATAACACACCTTTAAGGTTCTGTCTCACTGAAAATTCACAGTACAGCATGTCCTTTACAAGTCAGGAAAGAGATTAAAATGCCCTTGGCAGACGTAACCCAGACACCAAGAGAGGACTCTCCTACTGCCTAAGATTGTGAAAAGAAACGATACAGGAAAGTGTACAAAGCTAAAAACGGTTGTTAGGGTCAGGTCCTTTCCTAACACCAGTTAACACTGGCACCCGGATGGAAACGAGAGTGAGAAGCAGAACCATTTCTCCAGTGATTTTTCCATGCAGATGTCAGAAGTGCTGGTCATTCTCTCATCTGCTAGAAGAAGAAAGAAAAAGGGACATGCTTTTCCTTTTAACATCTGTTGTGGCAGATTGTCTCAAGGAAAGAGGTCTGCAGAGGGCAAGCTGAACCCAGCACCACTTTACATTTACATGTGTAGGTGTGTATAAGACAGACCTCTTCTGTTAAGCTCCTTGCCCAGAAAGCAAGGAAGCTGGAAACTGTCAGATGGGAAGTTGACAAAACTGTTTATTAAGAATAACCCACATTCTTGCCTTTGTCTCAGGAGGTTGTAGGATTTAAAAGTACAGAACTGTAATAACAACAACAACAACAAACCAACCTCATCACCTTATTTTTTATATATTCCCAAGGGCTGCACCTGTACTGTACTTGCGAAGGTGTCTGGACAATCTTATTACCAAAAAATTCCCCACTTCAGATAATAGAGGAAGTGATCCCTCTATTGTAAGTGCCAAGGCTGGAAAAAGAGACTCCAGGTTCCTCATGGACACCTCCAGTGATCAGATAACCTGGGCATCCAGGTCAGGTTGGCCTCACGACAAATGCGTGGGAGAGAAGATACCTGGGGAAATCAGTGGACCGTGATGCAATGCTGGCACCTAAATGGCAGCTGTTAACACTGATTGCAGACCTGATACTGCCAAATCCACCCTGTACACTGGAAAACCAAAGGGAAAAGGAGAGTCTTTAATCTTGCCCAGCTGCTGTTATCTGGGTGCTCCCTGCTGGTCCCAGCGTTTGCAGGTGGAAATGTGCCCGGCCCATTAGAGGCTCCTCGAGGCAGCCTGGCACAGGCTGGATGCAGTCTGGGCTGCAAGGACCACACTCACATCTCTGAGGCCCTTCCCCAGTAACAGCTCTGCAGCTTTCTCTTATTAGGAAGAGCTGAGCGTGCTCTTCTCTGTAATCCCTGGGTTTTATATTTTGTATGCAAAACAGGAATGGAACTTTACAAGGATACCTTGGCACAAACACTACAAATGAATCAGCATCAGAGGCTTTCTTCACAGTGTAACTGAAAGGCTGAGTTATCTTTTTCCCAAGGTTGCAAACAAAACCATCCAGAACAGAGCATTCAGTGTGACTGCTGTTCTTCACATACTGTTCCTCGCCGATTCCCGAGCACGCACACAACCCGAGCGCTCTGCAGTCCAAAAGTACTCCAGCCCAGCACCCTCCAGGAGTGCACAGATACTCTGGTGTGAAAGGCCCATCTCTAACAAAAGCACACAACCCAGCTTCCTCAAATTGCCATTTGCCCCCTTCCTACATCCTTAGAAAGCTAACTGCAATCCCTGTGGATGTGCCCTCAAAGCCGTGTGCCCAGGTGGCTGTGTGGGAGGTTACTGGAGCTGGAAGGGACAGCCATGGCCTGGAAGGGATAACCATGGCCTAGCCCACCATCTGGGGAGGTAGGAAGGGATGGGGCCCCTGCAGCACAGACCCTCTTCCTGTAGGAAAGAAGAAAGGTTAGGATGTGAGTGCAAAGCTTGTGCCTCCTGACTGCGACCCCAGGCACTGAGTCACAAGGGAATGAGCCAAGAGGGCAGTGCCCATCCTCACCTCGTCCTCCTCACAGTAGGAAACATTTCAAGCTAGTGATAATTCTAACCTGACAAAACCCACATGGCAGAGGCAGGATGTCCTAAGCTGTGCCACACTGCATGGAGCAGCAGGACCTTTGTACAACCTGATCCCAGCAATTCACCTGTACTCTTCTTCCAGGGTGACTGCACACCTGCATCCACAGAAACCATCTGAATTCTCAGCAGCGTGGACCTGTCTCCAAGATGGACACATCTAAAGGAGCGTGAGCACAACAGGGAGACATTTTCCAGACATCCAAACGTGCTGCTGCAGCCCCTCTGCCTGGCTGTTGGGCAGGAGATGAAGGAAAACTAAAGCACTCGGAAGCCTATTAGGATTTCGACAGAGTGAGGCAACAATCTACTCAAAGCCATGTCGCTCTTAATTAAGGTTCAGTCATGGCTCTAAAAATAAGCAGAACAGACAAGGCCAATTAGAAAGGAGTCGGACCAGAATGGCGTCAGCTTGATGTGTCTTTCACTAAATCTCTCTTTTTAGGCTCACAGAGCCCTTCTGGTAAATTCTGGGGCAGGAGAGGTCTGGAGTGAGCTCTGTCCCTTCACAATTTTGACTAAAAAGAAGGAAGACTCCTTAGAGAGAACTGAAGTGTATGAAATGATATTTCACATGATGGATCTTGGGCAAGAGTGTCTCCTCATCTATAAAGGAAAGGGAGAATTGTGTTGCAATAGCCCAGGCCCTGAGTGCCATGTGGGAACTGGGAGACAGGTACTGAGCTTCCTGAAGTCTCTCTCTGATGAGGAAGCAGAGAATCAGAGGTTTCTGCTCAGATTCCCTACGATTACCATCACCAACTCTTTGAGAAAAACTCCCCACCATGCCCCTGGAAAGAAAATCCCTGTGTGGAAGCAGAGATGAGAACCATGTATGTGGATCTACAGCCAGATTTTTTCTACTGGTTTTTCCTGACAGAAGTGCTTTCCACCCCAGGCTGCGGATGGAAGTGCTGGGATTGCTCCAAGGTGATGGCAGCTGTGAGCAACGGGTGCTCCTTCCTTGAACTTAGGAACAGTCAAACATTGTAATTAATGATTACTGGTCCTGCATGTCACACCTCTGTGTTATCACGTTTCTCTGGGAACCCCCAGGCTGCCTTATCCAAGAAGGGGGTATTTATCCATTTTCCAGCAAAGGTAACGGAGCACAGGGCTCGGAGCCGCTTCACCTTCCCTTTGCCCCAGCACAGGGCTGACAGGCAATATTTAGACTGGGGACTTTTCCCTACACAAGGAAAGGGTCCCACTGGCATTCCCTGACACTAACCAGACACAGGCTTAAGCGGGAACAGAGGTGATGTATACAAACTTCACTCTGGCTGATTACTGGATTCAAGGGCTTTGTCCTACCAGGATCTTCTGGCAGCTTTCTATTTTAAAGACAGTATTACCAAGTAACATGACAAGTAGGATTTAAATTGCAAAATAAGGAGTATTTCTGATCTCTATGTTGAAAAAGTGCTTGCCACCAGGATAGAGTCCCCCAGGACTGCAGCTTAGACATGCAGAAGCCAGCAGAGTCTCCAGCCTGGTACTTAGAGCATGTGTAGGCTACAGTGAGGAGCTGGGAAGCACTGGAAGACTCTCTGCAACTTTCCTCTTCTTGCTATGATTTTTCTCTGTTTCCTTTGCTGGAAAAACAGGAAGAAAGCACAGATGTGGAAAAGAAGCAGCTGACTTGACTTACAGTCTTTGAGAAAGACCCTATTATTCCCTGTCTTCTCCAGGGATTCACATCACCTCTCAGAGCACGGGTGGAAAATCCCAGCAGCCAGAGCCTGCAGCGGCTTTCCCTGCCCATGGCTCTGCAGAGCTGCACTGATTTAGCCAGACTGATGAACCAGCCCAATGGGCTCAATTCAAATAATTTTTTCTCATTCTTGTCCAGTCAGTAAATTAGTTAAAAAGACAGAAACCCAAGCATAGCTTGGATTCTTTCACACCCCGATATCCAACACACAGCAACTTGCAACAGGAGAGACTTGGAAACAATGGAAGGAATGTGTTTTCCCGTCTCCTTCGGTGCTTTGGAGGAAGTGGGTGGCTGGCAGCAGGAACGCTGCCCTGAGAGCCCGATTATCCAACGGGAACGTGGACAATGAGGCACGGCAGGTAACCAAGGGGACTCTCGGGGCAAGCGTTTCAGGCAGCAGCTGGGCTCTCCTCTGAGCCACAGGGCTACAAATCACAGGCAAGGCTCCACATCCAAGTGCTCCTGTAGGGATGATAAATGGGAAAGAAGCAGCAGGTCCTCTAGGTGGATGTATGGGGGTGTACACGTGTTTGGGGGGGTAAGAGCGAGTCTGCAGAAAGCGAACCTGGGGGGAACCACACCCTGTGCTGTGGCCAAAGCAAAGGCTGCTGAGTCTGAAATACCCTCCCACACTGAAATTTTTATACATTAAAGCAACTTCCTGCTTGTAACCAAAGCTCCAGCCCGACTTAAACTGAGTGCATGCACACACAGCCTCTGACACTGCTGGAGAAGTAAAGCAAAACATTGGCTTTGCACCCAAAGACAAATTAATCCAAGTGAAATGCTAAACTTTGGAGCTTCTGTGAAGATCTGCTACTAAATTGATGGGCAAGAAGGATTTTCAGAGGGCATATTCTGAATGATTCATTGCTATAGGAAGGTGGTGGATGTCTGGGAGCTCCTTTCCCATATTTGCCGTGGGTCACATACCTGGGGAACTGCAGAGTCCCACTCCACAGTCAGAGATAAATCTCTCTTTGATAAAACTACCCTGAGAAGAGAATTCAGCCTCTAAAATCTGCTGTAGCCGAGGCTGGGCAGGACCAGCATTTGTAACTGCAGTGGCCAGAAGATGAAGCATCTCCACTAAGGTCAGGGAGTTTGCTTCAGAGGTGTGTCCTTGCTGCTAAGATCAGAATGTGACTCCACATGTCACATTCCCTTCTCAGTTGCTCACTCACAGGACACATCTCCTCCAGCTCCAGGAAATGGGCGCAGCTTCAAAAGTCAAGGTCTGGTCCAAATGCAGTGTTGCCAATAGAAGGCATTGCTTTGACTTCATGGTGCAAACCTCAGAAGACTGAGACAAAAAATCTATGAGGTCATGCAGATTACACCTGACTGATGTAAGAGGCCCTTCTGATGCTAGCAAAAGCTCTGCCTGAGTAAATGCTGTAGGATTTGGTCCTAAACTGCACGGACAAAGGAAGGGAATCAGGCTCTGCCACAACACCAGCCAATCCAGAGCAATTCAGGAAACGGATTTCTGAAGACATTTAATTGTTTAAAACTGCAGACAGACATTCAGCAACCATGAATGCCAAGCTCCCACTGAAGCTCCCAGGCTCAGAAGAAGCCAGGTGATTTTGGAAAGCCAGGCACCTCAAGCTGGAGAATCACAGTGGGCTTACGCCACTTCTGTGGAGATATTTTGGTCCAGCATCTCTGTTGACCTTTACCAGCACTGACAAGAGCTTCTGAGGAGAAAGGACACCTCTTCCAGGACTCCTTCCCAGCGAGTGCCCCTCAGGCACATCGGCAGCCAAAGCAGAAACTATTTTGCACCCAGCCCTATGCAGATGGACATCCAGCTATGCTGATGGTCCAAAGGGTGAATTCATTTCCCTGGCACTGTGCTGAGGGCAAGAAAACCTTGGGAAAAGGTTGCTGTGAGGTTAAGAAACAGCCCTGGACCTCCTCCACCACAGGCGCTGGGGATTCCCACTGCTCCATCATGGAGTTTGCCAGCTGCTCCCAAGGAAGAGAGGCCATGAAACACACCCTGCACGCAGGGACACAGAGAGAACATTCTCACCTGCTCTTCAGCCGTAACTTAACTCCTCCAGACCACGTGGCTTTGCTGGGCTGGAAGTCAGTGCTCACACAGTCCGGACCGAGTGGGCTGGGAGACAGGTCGGTGCATCCCTTTGCTGCATGTGTGTCCCTGTCAGAAGAAACCAAGGCCACGTAAACACCACCACACAAAAACCTCAGCCCCTGTATCCTCTGTTTCATCAGGATTTTAGGAAAGATGGCATTACACAGACCCAGGGGGCAAGGCAGGAGCATCAGTCTAGTTTTTGAAAAAGCGCAAAGAACATGTCACAGAAAGCCACATGTATCCCTCGTGTAAAGCCACGTGTATCCTTGTTTTTCTCTAACCTGGGCAGTGCTCAGCACCTGAGAGAGTCTCTTGCACAATCCCACAGTGCTGCTTCTCCCCACACAGGAGCGAGTTCAGCTGCAGCACCCACGGCACAAAACTCATTATCCTACAGCTGCATCTGGGGACCTTAAATCCCCAGGGCTGGAGTTCAGGGGTTCCACCGTGGGATATGCCTTTTCCACACCTCATGAGAGCACAGGGAATGCTCTGAACACACAAGAGAGAAGCTAAGAGAAAGGTCCATGCAGTGGGAGGGAGAAAGAGAAACCTATCCCCCCCCACTGATATTTTCCCAAAGTCAGGAAGCACATATTTACCCCGCTCCAGCACACGCGTGCAGACGTCACACAAACACCGTGCGAGCATCGCTTCAGCTCCTTCCTTCCCCCAGGCACAGGAGAGCCCGCAACGCTCCACTATTCCCACTTTAGCACCGAAACGCGGGAGAGATTGGAAACTTCGGCTCGCCCAAGGAACCCCCTGCGCCGAATAAAAGCGGGGCTGAAAGGCCCCCTGCGCCTGTCCCTGCCCGCGGCAGGCCTGGCCCGGGCTAAGCTGGAATTGCCTCTTGTTGTGCGCTGAGCCCACATGCCGGCATCTGGGGCTTTGGATAGCTGAGATGGCTTGGATGCCATTCCGGTGAGAGACCGGCCGTCTTTGTGTCCGGCTGGGTCCTCCCCCACGCTCCCTCCCCGAGCCCCCACGTGCCAGGCAGGAATGTTAAGCCTCACACAGCGGGTGAGATATCCCAGGGAAGCGCAGCAGGACTTTCACCTAGATTAGGGAAAGCGACTGGTCTGGAACGGCCTTTTCTGCTCGCCCTGCTTATCTTCATCCAGATTTCACCCCAAATCCTGCCTTGGCTGCCTTTTCTTTCCCTGTGCCAAATCCCATCCTGCTTTGTCTGTGCCACCCCTCTCCTCTGTGATGATGTCAAGCCTCCCATCAAACCAGAAAGATTCCCTTCCCTGCTCCCATTCCAGCCTCGCTGTACACCGGGAGCACAACCTCCTCTACTGCAGCCCTGGGAAGCGCCAATGCCAAACCCCTCAACTGCTCCAATTCTCTTTGCTCACCGAGTTTACCATGAGAAATCACCAATTTCCAGAGCCAAGGTGATTTCTTTGACACAATTCTCAGAGTGCTGTTCCAACCCGTTTGAAAGCAGATACTGCCACAGGAGATCTTTGCCATGTTACAAGAGAGGTCTCAGATCTTTCCTAACTTTCCTGAGTGCTTGTCATAACTTCCCTGTTTCCTAAAGAGCAGAGTTTGGCTCTCGCAGGCCACACCACAGCTGTACTCCTTCAGTGAGGAAAGCTGCTCATGCCTCCTCTCTGGCCAGCTGTCTCCAGAGGAGCCAGTAACAATATTTAGGACTGGGAAACTGCCCCGTGCCAAAAAAAAAAGAGTAATCAGCAGCCTGAGAAACTGATATAAATCTGTGAGTGCCAATAGCTCCCTGGGCACCATAGCCTAGTGATCTTTCAGCACTTGGGCTCTTTTTTTTTCTTTAAGAAAAAACAGCTTTTGAAACACATTAAGGAAGCAAGAGACAATGCACTCTAAACTCTGCTGCGAACAGAGCTTTCTAAGTCACTTCCAAGCGTTCCCATATGGATGCACACAGCTCCGCCCCTCAACTGGCAGAGGGAAGGAAGGTAATCAGCTTGGGTGTTCCCCCTCCCAGGGAGCAAGCCCTGCTTGCCGGCACACATAACTTTGGGGTTTACCTCCCGGAGACAAAGACCCGTTAATTAGTGCCGGCGTGGGCTCTGGAGGTGCTGCGCGGGGGGAACAGGGAAACCCGACGGAGTTTTTCTCGAGCCTCTTAAAAAACTATAATTACAGAGCTCTGTGTGGCACGGCGGGCTCAGTAAGACATTGAAAACTAATCAGCCAGGCTATAAATAACGACATTAATCAGGGCCTGTGGGGAACACAAGACATGAGGACCCCTCCACCCGGGAAGCACACACACCTCAGGGATGGAGCACAGCCAGAGGGGATGGTCCCCATACAGGAGTGTCCCTGGTGAGAGCAGAGCTGGAGGAGCAGGCAGAATATCCGAGGAGACCCTAAACCCAGCACCTGTCCTCCCCTTGCAGCTTTCTGCCTTACCTGGCTGCTTTTCCCAGAAGGTTTTCCATGCCATTTCTAACTAAGGCAGCTCAGTCTAACAACCAGGAGTGTGTTCATCTCTATAAAGACACTTCTTCCACCATACCATGGAGACAGCCACCTTGGTACAAAGGGGTTGAGGGCCTACCTTTCCTCTTGGCAGTCACGACTGACCGTCTTCTCCTTTGAGTGACCCTTCTCCAAATGCTGGAGCTGCCCTGAGACGGCTCTCTGGGACAGCACCCAGCCCAATGGGATGCTCTTTAAGGCCTGGGCTGCGTTTTATTTCGGGATGTTGCAAAGGGCCTCACAATTCCACAGCTAAAAAGTATCCCTGGCAAGGAGGGGCCTGCAGTTGTTCCTTTTGTTATCGTGCTGTTTCTAAAGTTCTCAAGTGGGAGACAGGAAACCCAGCACACACAGTCTATTTAAAACTCCTTTACCTCCCACCTGAGGCTGGCAGCTGCATCTGAAATCTTTCCTTTTCTGCAAAGTTCATGTTTAATTATGAATTGTTATTTATACTTGCCGGTTCCACGGTGCCTTTGGTATTTAATACCACACATGTTCATGAGTAACTCTGCTCAGCTTTTCCCTCATCTAAAAATATGACCTGGTAGGATTTTTTTTCCTTGATGCAAAAGAACACAGTACTAGAGATTTAAGCCTTTTTTTAAGGACAGCCTGCCCCTCAGGAGTTTCAGTGCCCCCTCCAGAAGAGAGGCAGCACCTCCTGAGCCCACATCTCCCTCTCCTTGCACGGCCTTGCTGCAGCAGCTATCTGCAAAACCTTTCCCTATTTTTTACCCCCTTCTTCAGAGCTCTTCAAGAGAGCATGTGTGGCCTTATTTTATATTAATCCCTACAAGACTAGTTTGCCAGTTGCTGCCATCGATGTCTCGTGTCTTTCCCGAGTTGCCACAATCCCTGCGGAATTCAGTCGCTGTTTTTGGGAGATCCTTTGCCTCTGACCAGAGCTGACTCTGACCTCCTCTGGCTGCTTTATCTGCCTCCCTCGCTGACCTCCCATCACCTGCATACTTGGAACGTTTCACAGCACTTATCTTAACCTTTTGGGCTCCTGGCTCTTCTTCCTCACTTTCCTCAGTCTTCCTTATCCTTATTTATAATTTTCACATTCCAGTACAGACTGGTTTCCTAAATCCAGCCTGGGCAGTAAGTGTGGGTGTGTGCCTCTGCCCAGCAGATCCCTCCAAAATTACCTCTGAGTCTGCAGAGATCATATTCTTAATTAATTAAACTCCACATTTCGTAACAACAGCTCCCTGAGTAATGGAAGCAGCATAAATCAGTGCTGCACTCTCACTGAGGAAATGCTGCCATGTGAGCTCAGCTGCCTGGCTACAATTCCCAAAGAGGAGAGAGATTTTGCACAGGGGAGCTGTACAAAACCCAACTTGGGAAGTTTTGTCTGCTCATAGCATTTCTTTCCCAGCACAGCAGCCTTACACTTGGCTGCACTACCATCCTGTACTCTGCTTTTTTGCTTAGCTGGCCGTAGTTCTAGGTATGAATCTAAGATATGGCTGAGATTATCCATAAACAGCACTTGGAACTATGTTTTAAAATTATTAAGGTTGATTGGGTTTTTAAAAATTTTTTAAACCAGGTATTTTTCAATGGTCCCACCTCTTGGAGCCATGACTACTGAGTTTGGTTTGTTGCCACAGTAATAGAAGACCTAAGTCCCAGAGGATAAAATCCCCAAATGTTAATAGGTTTAGTAATTTTTAATGTCTCTTTACTTCTAAGTCCAGTTTTGTTCCTAGAAGAGAGGATGGAGGTCATATTGTCATTTTTAAATCATTTGGGATCAACAGGAGTGTTTATAACCACTGTTAGAATTAAAAGAAAAATAGCTTCTCACAGGCTGATTCTTCTGAAATCGAGATTAAAGCAAGGAACTCCTCTTCCAACTTCTACAGCTGCATTTCCTGGTATTTTTGTCCCTTTGTCTTAAATCAGATGCTAAGAGGCAACCCTCCTCCATGACAGAAACAGCCAACAGCACAGCACAGACACAAAAACACGGAGAAGCAGCAACAAAGCCAAACCCAGCTCTGCCAGCCAGGAGGGATCCCGAGCAGTTAAAGCTGCTGGCTTATCCTCACAGCACCCCACGTTACACAATGTCACAGGGCAGCCCCAGATTCCCACCCAGCCCAGTGACATGAGGAGAGCTGGGCAGCTTCACCTCTGGCTCTCCTCATCCCACAGGCAAGCTCTCTGCAGCTGAGGAGCTGGAACTGCATCTCCTTGGGAATGAAAGCACCGCATCCACGGCAGTCCCCCATCTCCTAGCAAACAGCAAGCCCTCCTGCCTCCTCCATGCCGTCAGGGAGAGGGCTCCCCTGGGGAAGGGATGCAGAGTTGGGGGGGAAACCACGCTCATCCTGGGCACCGACCTTGTGCTCGCCTGTGGCCATCCTGCCGGGCAGATCCTCCTGCTCCGCCTCAAGGGAAAAGACTGGATTGCTTACGTATTTCTTATTTTGTTACCTCCTGTGGCTGCTCCAGAAATAGCCCCTAATCCACATCTCTGTCACGCTCACAGAATCTCCTTGAGCTGCACTGGAAGTGCCCCATGTGTCAGAGCACAGAGGCCCAGGTGCTCTCCTGGTGGCAGCAGTGCCTGCACGGGTTTGTTAGTCTGTGCTCACAGGACCCCCGAGCCACACCAAGAGCCAGGACCAGCTGGAAACACGTAGAGAAAACAACTTTTTCATAACAAAAATATTTATCAATTGAACTGAAACCTCCTGCACTAATAACCTCTAAAGCTTTTGCTAGAGAAAGTCCCTCAGTCCCTGGTAAAATCTCTTGATTGCCACTTAGCACACTTACTGGAGATGGGAAAGAGCCAGGTTCAAGTTCACAGTCTACTAAGGCACACAAGGAATTTAATACTGTTTCATGGTTACCTCAAAATGCCAACAGGCTCCACCTGTATAACCACTGGAAGCATTTTTTCATCCTGAGCAGAGCAAGACGGGGTTTGAAATCTCAATAAGGCTCGTTTGGCACATGAATCTTGGGACCAAATTAGGCATTCTTCCCAGAGTTCTGCAGCAAGATCCAGGTCTCAAGCAGAAACAACAATATCCATGTCTGGGATTCAGATGGGTCAGTAAAGCTCAGGGAAAAAAGCCCCACACAACCCAAAACCATTCAGAGAGGTGCTGTCTGCTGCTTCTAAGAAACAAGACCACTTAATACACATTTTCTGTACACATCACAGGCACAAGCTTGCTGATACCTGTTAAAACAGGATTACTAGAGCTGATCTGTGTGCCATAAGCCAATCATCAAAAGGGAAAAGAAGAAGTTTTCCAGGCACAGTGCAGAGGTGGCTCGTGCTTTCCTAACTGCACAGGCCGTCGCTTGAAGGCAAATTAAAGAAGTCACAGGATGGCCAATTTTAAATGGACACATCTCCCATTCAGGCAGCCATCCCTTTCAGTCTAACAGCTCCTGAGCAGTGATTCCGAGCACGCAGAATTTCAGGGCAAAGCAACAGAGGTTGAGAAGTCACCTGGAATTAATCCAGAGCCACAGCTTTCCTTCTTGGAGGGCTCTTCACTCATGTGACTCCAACTTAAACAACCTCAATGAGCGCTGACCTTCAGGTCCACCCAGAAAAAGCCTGGAGAAAGGAAACCGGGTTTTCCCTGTGCAACGTTGTCTGGTCCTACTTGTCCAGCATTTTTCTGGCATCCCTTTTCTGTGAGACTGGATGGGTTTTAGCTGACCTGACCTCAATCCCCCAATGTGGCCGCGCTGTGTTTGCACAGCCCCACACAAACCAGCTGCTCCGACGCGGTACCTGTTTGCAAGCAGGGAGCTGAAAGGACTGCTGGCATTCATTTGGGTTCCTCACTTCACTGGCCAAGGGATCTTTGAGAAAATGAACTCCCTCTTTGTCTGGGAGAGAGAGACCTAATCCCCGTTTTGCCCTGGAGGATTACTGGGTACTTAGAAAGGCACTCACATGCACATTTTTGGTTCGTGCCAGCTGCATTTGGGTCCACAATGTGTAGCGTTCCCTTTGGTCTTTAGCTCTGACAATAGGCATTCCACTGCACACAGACCTCGACCCTAGAGACTGCCACCCTTCTAAAGGCACCCTAAACCCACGCTTTCTGAATTGGGGCCTTCTCTGCTTTGCATGAGCAGTTGGCCCTGGCAGCCCTGTGTGAATTCAGCTGGGCACACAGCCCTGAGCCCACAGCCCTTCCCTGTGCTGCCAGCCGGAGCGCACGGCTGCCTGCCAAAAAGACCTGGATTCCAGCTGGAAGGAAGAACCTGGAGGGCTGAGGAATTAGCTTTTATCCCTAGTCAGTTCCTGGCTTTCTGTAATAGAAGTTTATGGTTATACTCAATTACAGCTGTTGTGCCCCAGTGCCACCCAGAGAGCCTGGTGTTCCCACAGGGGCAAAGTGTGCCCCGTGCAGCTTTGCCTGAAATCTTTCTAGGATTGTGGCTTAATTCTGTAAAGTACTAATTTGGGAGGTGGTTCAATGCAAACAAAGAACTCTAAATTAGTACCAACTTGAGCAGCACTCTGCGGGCTCAGGGGAGAGCTCACCTTCTCAGGAGGTCACAACTGTCTTGATTTGTCTAATGGTCCCACCACAAAAGAGTGGAGGGGGACTCGCGCTGCACCCTGACTCTACTTGCAAGGAAAATGCTTTCCTGCACCTTGTACTCAGAAAACCCCCTCAGAAAGCAGATCTGCCTACTTGTTCTGTCAAAACAGGAATAAAAATACAGAGAAATGGCATTTTCATTCTTTTCTACCCCACCACGAACAGGACTATCTCTAAACTTGCTCTTGACCATTACTGAACATCTCTTGAGGTTTTTCAGAGACACCTTTGGAGATGCTGTAGGATCAGCTTGGGGAATCAGAGCATCACACAAAGGTCAATCAGTAACGTTAGTCTTGCCAGGTTCTGGGGTATCCCAATGCTGAATCATGGGGATCAAAAGTAATTCTGTATAAATGACAACATTTAACCTTTCTTATGTAACACACACCAAAGCACAAGGTGGCTCTAAATGACAAGCGTAAGTGAAACAAAAAGTATAACTGCAGCTCCTACAGAGAAAAGCGGCCACAAGGAGGAAGCAAAAGTCATACTCTTATAAATAAGGACTAGTTTTCAGGATTTGGGAATTAAAATGATTCCATGGGAAAAGACTACAAACCCAGCAGCTGAAGGAATAGTTATGTTCACAGCAAGAGATTGGATAAGCAGAAGATACTTCCCCAGAATTACTCTTTTTACACTCACCCTTCAGAACAGTGACGTTTTCCAGCTACAAAAGGGCCATCCTAGGGAGGGGTCTGAATGTCAGGCAAGACGTGTCCCACCTGGGACCTGTCCCTGGGGTGCAGACCTGAGACCTGAAAGGCAAGCCCAGCCCTCAGTGGGAACGTTCTCCAGCAGCAGCTTGGAGTTGGGACCAGGCTGGATCTGCTGGTGCAGTGGTTTGCGTGAGCACTTCCTAATGTGTCCCACACAAACCTAACTAGGTCAGTTCAGACCAACAATTTAAATGGTTTAAAGCTAAAGATTAAGGGAGTGCTTACAGGAACTGTTCCAGGGGCAGATGGATGAGGTTTCTGGCACAGATGAGCAAGCGAGGGCATTAATCTCTTCCGCCAGCACAGCTGGATCTCTTTTCCTCACCTGCATATGTGGTGCACTTTATGGAACACACCCTGAAATTCTACCCTAGCAGCTCTTCTATGGAAATATAGATGTTACCAAAGTGCTGGAACTTGGTAAAAGCAGCTCAGCTGCTTTTTGAGAAACTGGTCTCAGGAATGACAACCCGAGCATCTCTTCAGAGGGGGCAGAAGAAAGCCCCATACTCACATTTGTCACAGGCACAGTGGACACTCAGCACCGAAAAATCTAGTCTGAAGCTGAGTTGTCTCTCCTGATTATTTTGCACTGCTTCCTGGTATCCCAGATTTTAATTGCAGTAACTTGAGGGGTGGAGTGCACAGACCTAAATCACCTTTACAGGTGTAGCAATGCCTAATCCCAGAATATGAGCTACTCCTTATGAGCTGCTTCTCCATCCCACTCATCACCCTCTTCCTGGACACATTCCTGAATACCTTACTCAACACAGCATTCCATTTATTTCCTGGAGATTTCAGCAGGAGATTTGCTCAAATGAGAAATGAGGATAGATTGAGTAGGGAGATGAGGACTTGGCCAGCTTGATGAGAGTGCCCCAGGCAAGGTACAGAAATGCTGGCTGCTAAGCTAATAAATAAATAAATAAGTATCTGCTTGTCACTCGAAATATTTTTAGCATCTGCCAGTCTGGCAAGGGCAGGGATGAGGACTGCAGCCATGACAACACACAGAGGAGAGAGGAACCCTTGGCCCCTCTCACCTGCTCCTACAGCTCAGTGCCAGCAGGAAAACTCCTTCCCATCACCTTGCCTATTGTGTTTTGGACCAAGGATCCTGACTCCAGACTCGAATCATTCCTTGGGCTCAAAGCAAGATCTGAAGCTGCGACTTGGGATGTTCTCTGCAAGTGCTGCGGGGCTGGATTAGCACCTGCAGAGACTGTGGGAAGCTCACCTGGATGAGGTCAGGGGCTTCCCCAGTGATGCTGCCCTCGAGTACCAAGGAGGTGAAGCACTTCCAGGAACAGTTAAGAGAAATTCCACTACAGATTAGCATATCGCTTTGACTTCCAGGGAAAAACTCTCAGATCCTCCTCAGTTTCCAGTAACATGAAGGTGCTACTCTGTAAATGAAAAACGTTTCACAGCTCTTGGGAATCCCAGAAAACCTCACTTAGTCTAAATACCTATCAGTGTTTAGTGGGACTTTCCTCACTTCAGACACATCTCAAAAATCCACCCCAAACACTCTGGAACAGGATGAACTGCTTTTCCTTGGAGCAAGCACATGAAGAAAGCAGGGAGGAGATGAGCACCTACTGCAGTGCCAAGTGGCAGTCTGACCTGAGCTCTTCCACAGCAGTTACACAATAACAAGAGACACCAAAAATTCCTCTTGGAGCAGCAGCACCCTCTCAAAAGAAGCTGAATCTTTGCTATGGACATGCAGTGATTGGGAGCCAAAGCCTGGAAATCTCTGCATGCCAGAAGGAAAAAAGGGGAGTAATACATACCCCCAGTCTCAGCCTCTTCCCTGCACACAGGACAAGCTGTTATCATCATTACAAGCACCCCTCCCAAAACGAAGCCTTGGTGGAGCCAGTCCCAAACACAAATTGAGTCACAAGTGCCAAACTCTTTCACAGAGAGAACAACAAACCCAAATCCTATTAAGCAGCCATCAGTGTCAATATTTATTCCACACAAATCAGGGACAAGCGGCCTAATAAATGGTGTCAGACTGAGTGTGGTGAGATGGAAGAGGAAGGGGATAGATAGACTAGGGGGAAGGACATGACATTAATCAGCATCACCCCTGCAAACCCCTTGACAGAAACAAGGTAGTAAACTCATTAGCCACTTAGAAACTAAGCTCCCTTTTTGCCTGGACAGTGATAGCTCCCAGTTTCCAGCCTGGAGGTTTGGCATCCTTCACAGCAAAGCCACTGGGCCCCATAAAAATCTTTTTCTCTCAATCCACCTCTCAACACACACCTCTCTCTGGTCCAGAGAGGCTTTGCTGGCTCAACCACTCTCTTTCCAACACAGAGCAGACCCATCCTGAAGTCTGGGCTGCAGGGAATTAAGCACTCAAACTAGCACGGGGTAAGGGGCTCCCAGGCAAACAATGTCTGCACAGGAAAACAAACAAATCAAAGGATGATTTCACAAGGCAAACTCCCTGGCTGCAAGAGCCACTTCACATATCCCAGCTTCTCCTTCTCCCTGTGCATCATTCCTGCCCCTGGGGGGTGGTATATGCTGTTTTCTTCTCTCTGCCTAGGTGGGAAAACACAGTATTGAGACAGATACACTCCAGGCTGGATCTTTCCATCAGTGTTTTTAGAGCCATGCCTTACTACAGCACATATTTGCTCCCATGTATCCAGGGAAATTTAAGCTGCCATAGCACAAAGAGGATGCAGCCATCTCACACAGGGGCCCCGTCCCCACTGTAACTGCCCTGGCCACCAGTTATCATCACGCACTTTGCTTAATTTAGGCTGAAATGGAGTCTGTCTCCAGCCCGGAGCCTGCTTGTAACTGCAAAGGAATCTGTGCCCTCTGTAGCACACGAGATGGGATCAGGTCCCTGCTGGAGAGCACTTGGCCTGGCTATTTTTATTGTCTCCCTGAATATTTTTCTTCAACACCGTTTTAAGTTGCTGAAAGAATAGTAAAGATGAGGGTTTTTTTTTTTTTAAATAACAGACACACTGATAATCCATCAGAACTGTGTCCTTTTAACTTTTGGATGTTTCTCAAATCTCTGCCCTTGTTGCCAGGATGCTGAAGGCATTTTGAAGGCACAGCACGATGAAATCTAATCAGGGTGAAGTGGGCTGGTTTCATTTCCATCAGATTCCTCTTTCAAAGGCACAAATTTACCCTTCTGATCCTGACCACTAGAACTGAGCCAATACAGCAGTTACTGCTACATCAAAAGCTCACCCAGTCCCTCTCCATCACGAACAACTGATGACTGGAATTCCTCATGGTTCTTTAAACCCAAAGGACACTGCTACTAATTCAGGTCTCGGTGCAACTAGAATGTAAAGGATTAGAGAAGTGGTTCTCATCTGAACACAGGCAAGCAAGCAGCACATCACAGTTAGCCAAGCTCTTCATTCCAGTTAAACTTGGGAACAGCCCCCTAAATCATCAGCTTACACCCATAATGCTGCTCCAGAAGCAGAGGTACTGCTTCACCTGGATGTCCAAAGGCCAGACACCGAGCTGTGGTTACCACACACCCAGTGCCAGCCATAAGAACCCTCTGTCTGAACAAATGTTAGCCAAGTGGGAATCCCACAGGGCATTATACCCTGTTTGATGTCATATCCTGCTTATTTATTTACTTACACCGCCGTTGAGGGGAGGAAGCCCAGGGATGGACCAGGCCCCACTGTGCCAGCTGCTCTGCAAACACCAAGGGAAGGATGATTGCTCACCCAGAGGGCTGACCATTAAACAGGGTCCACCCTAACTAAACAAATGCAGGAAGGTCATTTTCTCCATCACTGCTGTTCCCTCAGCACCCCTCTCGAGTCCATCTGCTCACTGACACATCCTGCTTCTCCCATTGCTGCCAAGAGCAAGGCCACTCTCCAGAGCGAGAAGGGCTCTACATCACCCTGCTTTTCTTCTCATAACAACCCCTGTGGTCTGTTCAGGTCTACTGAACACAGGGACATTTGTGGAGGCTCCTGGCTGCTGCAGAACCACAGCTTGCCCATCTTCCAGAGGCAGGACTCCCACATGCCGTGGCAGCAGCCCTCTCCAAGGAGCAATGCCAAGGAGGCTGGAGCTGACCCTGTATGCAGTTGTTGCCTTCTGAGCAATGTTTTATAGTTAAACTTCTGGCCTGCTGACCTCTGAAAGAAAAGCCTCTGGGATTATTAAATGACAGCCTGAACTTTCCCATAAAAAATTACAGTAATCCTTATTTCAGTCGAACTGAACTTCCCTCTTCGATTTAAGAACCACAGGTGCCAAGCACCGTTCACTATGGGCCAACAAGCTCTCAATCCTCTAAATCCCCATATTATGGACCTGTAGAGCACCCCTCTCTCTCCCAGTTGTAGGGCTGGCCTGGACTTCACCTCTCTTAGTCAAAGGACTTTTAGGGCACTGATTTTTCCCTAACATTGTGCTGGAGTCAAGGAAAATCTTGACAAGCATCATCTGGGACCCAAGTCAGACCTCCATGGCTGAGGAAACATGCTGGGATCTGAGCTTCACCCCACTGCTGTCCGGGCTGAAGAAGGCAAAACAGGGCTGAGGTTTGGGATGAAAAATGCACGTGCTTCAACAGGTGCTGCTGGTGTCACATAATGTCACCCTAATTTAAGGCTGGGTATAGACAGAAGAACGTGCAGAGGTCAGTCTTTAAAAGGCATTATAGCAGGGAATGAGGAAAATGGACCTCTGCACCTCCTGGGCAGAATAAAAAGAGAAAGTTGGAGTGAAGGCAAATGAGGTCTGAGTCACATTCCTCCCAAATTTACAAAGACAGATGCTGGCTGATAATGTTCTATTTGAACACAATTCTTTTCTTAGCCATTTTAAGGAGTCTGGGGGTCATTCCAACCAGGTGACAAAATTTCTCAGCTTCTGTCCCAGTATCCAGTTGCAAGGTGCTTGCCAGCAGAACTCCCTCCAGGAACACTACACTGCTTACTAAAGCATCCAACACGGTGAGAGCACCCACGAAACTTCCCGCTGTTCTGATGCCCGGCAATTGCCTCTAGAGAAAGTGCTGTGAAGGGACCCTCAAACCCGGCAGCTCTCGCCCAGCTGCAGCCCGGACCCAGCAGGGCAGCGGATGACGCGGTCCAAGAAGTGTCCGTGCAATCACAGCACGACAGGATTTAAATCCCACCTGGAGAATCCCTCCCGAGTAACGAGTTTCACACGCGGGGTCTGATCCTATACCCCTTCCCTCCCCGACCGTTCCTTCCCGGCATCCAGAGGCTCCGAAAACACTAAGCAAGAAAACAGCAGCTGGAATGGGAGGGGGCGGACGCCCTTGCCCGGGAAGCTCCGCCGGTGCCGGCGGGGCTGCGGGGCCGCTACCTTTTGTTAGCCCGGCCCTGGCAGAGGGAGGGCGGCCGCCCCGCACCGGGGGCAGCCCCCGCACGCCGGGTCCCGCGCACCCCGCTCCCCGCGCACCCCCCGCAGCCCGGTGCCCCCGCACCCCCGCAGGACCGCACTCACCGTGCCCCGGGGCGCCGGCGGCTCCGCGCTCGCAGCCGCGCCGGGCGAGGGCGCCGGAGCCCGGCGGCGCGTCCGGCCGCCCCCG
>NW_020897790.1:1228837-1301097 GCF_003984885.1 Neopelma chrysocephalum
CTTTCGGGGAAAGAACGGCAGCGGCGGCGCGTCCGGCCGCCCCCGGCAGGTGCCGCGGCGGGCAGCCCGCCCCCAGCACCGCCCCGGCCCGCGGCAGCCCCCCGCGCCCGGGCACGCCGCAGGAACCCCGCCGAAAGCTGCCCCGTCCTGCCACAGCCCGGCCGCCGCCCCCGCAGCCGGGACCGAGCCGCCATCCCCCTCCGCCGGCGCAGACCGCAGAGAACTGCGCTCTCCCCGAAGCGCTGCCGTTCTTTCCCCGAAAGAAGTCCAGCCGCAGCATCCCATAAACCACAGGCTGCGTTGCCCTGATCATCCATGGCTCGGTGGTCCCGCCGGGGTACCTGAGAGCGAGTGTCACCGGCCACAGCAAGCCACTGCAGGGGTGGCTTTAACAGCATCTGCCGTCACCTGCTACGTTTGTTTCATACGGGGCATTTAATCAGCAAATGAGCTACGTGAAATTAGTTTAAAAGCTACATGAAACAACTGTTGTATCTCACGAAAAGATCTCACGACAGGCAGGGACAAGATAAATAAACCCTTCCCATTTCTCAAATTGCTGTGAATAACTAAATAAAACCTTTCAAGCCGCAGAATGATTTCTGTTACACACCAGGGGAAGGAGTTCAAGTTTAAGGCAGGATTTTATACTTCCAATGCCCTGCTCTTGGCGGGCATGGAATGAGTGCTCCTCTGCAGGCTGCTGGGAGCACCAGAGAACTATGCAGAGGGAAGATGGCAAGTCTGTGGGGGATTGTGATGCTTATTCCCTGAAGGAAAGAAAGTACCTTTTGATCCCAAAGAGGTGACTGAAGGAGATGCTGGAAAAGCTGTTCTTCACAACAAGAGCATCTGGCCCATCTTTTATCCAGGAATGTCCAAAGGCCACCCAAAAGTATCCCTATTTTACATACAAAGATATTGATATTTTATAGAGGGAGGAAAAGTAATGTGCCCTTAACCTGAGCAGGAAAAGATCCCACTCCCAATATGCTCTTCACAAGAGGCACTGGCTGCACTGCGGCCATTTATTCACCCACCATTAAGCTATCACACCAGGTTACACAGATAATTTTATTTCTGTTTATAAGTAACTTATTATGGCCTAGCTGTGGTTCCCGTCAGTCTCATTTGAACTAAAATATTTGACGGGTGCATCTGTATCAGGTGAAATTATGCTCAACCAGTGCTGCTTTTCATGCTGACGTCTCTCTCCCTATCTGCAAACTCATAACCACCAGCCTGAAATGTCTAATGCTTCACCAGCTGTAGAAATCACAGCGATAAACCAGCGTGGGAAATGCAGAAGAAACACTTGAGGTGAGGTTATAAAGGCAGAGAGCATTAGCTCCGAGTCCTAACTAGGAAACCCACATGAAGTAGCACCTCTCTCAGCAGGTTAAGTACTATTCCCTGTATTTTTTTCACTGGTGCTTCCTAGGGAAAATATTTTGTCAGTATAAAATCTGGGGTGCTCTCACACACCTGGTCTGGGAGGACTTCGAGCCCCCACAGCCAGATTTCCATCGGGTACACCATGATCCTCCTCCTGACCACGTGCCTAAGGAGATGCGTCATCGGGATGGGTTAATAATTCCAACAGCTCCAAATCACTTTCTTATGACAGGAAAGGGCAGGTTTGGGAAGCAGGATTACACAGCCTGGTAATAACGGGGAGGAGGGATGACTCAGGTGGCGCCTGCCTGCCCGTCCCCTTGCAGATGGCAGTCATTAAAGGCATGGCTTTGGCTACCAGCCCTCCTGATGGCAGGATTTCTCCTCTCTCTCACTGGAAAGCTACGTGGAACACTGTACCTTCCCACACCGGCATGTGCAGGGCATGTCACCTACTCAGGAGCCAGAGGGACCAACACTAATTTGCTTCATGAAATCACTCCAGATGGTTCTATTGAGATTTTAAACATTTTAAGTGTACTTTGCATCTTGGCCAGTAACTCTGTGAGATAGCCGGTGGCAAACAGGTTCACAGACGTTACCAGGCAATGAAACAAAGTCCAGTTTTGGGATGTGGTCATAAAAGCCCGTGAATGTTTGTCCTTCTGCGATAAAAACAACAACAAAAGCATTACCACCCGTAGCATAAACCTGAGGCTCCCCATAACCTTGGAGTATTTACTGAAGCATCAAGTACTTATGATAGCACAGGGACTTGCCTTGAGGCAGATGACAGGCAGCTAATCCAAGTGGGAGTTCACTGGGAGGGATCACAACAAGCACAGAGTGCTGACAAAACCAAACCTTCCACACCACTTCCAGCCAGGCCGCCCTGGAGCAGCGGCCACAGCTTCACTTAGACTGAACAGGCATGGGCAAAACATCCATGCCAGGGAGCTGAGGTGCTGCAGAGACCAGGCTTCATGGCCTTCGGGGCTTACTCTGCAAAGAAAAGCCCTTCCATACAAACAAGTGAAAGAATGTCTGTAACAAAGCAGGGTTTCTCCACCAGATGACTCTTGTGGCCAGTATCAAATGTTATATCCTGCAAGGGTTAAGAATGAGGAAGGAGACTCAGAGGGCTGTTTTTAACAGCCTAAAAAAACCCTAACGTATACACACCACTGTGAGGGGCACTGGCTGCATTTGCTTTTGGGAATAGATGAAGATGCTCTACTACTATGTACCAACCACATCCCCCTCCACTTTCCTGTGTACTCCAGCAGAGATGACAGGAATAACTCTGCTGCGGGAAACCAAAGGACTCAGCCATTCATCCAGGAGTCTTTCCTCCTTCGCTTTTTTCTAGTCACCACAAAAAAACCCTTCAAACCCCCAAATGAACATCAAAAATATGAGAGACTCATCAGAGGACACATGTAGGCTAAATGGCAGAATGAGAAAGCCCAGGTGTCACAGAGCAGGGGAGTGCTGAGTGCATTTTTGGGAGGCTGTATTCACCTGATGCACCTGGACCCTCAACAGCACCATTGGATACAGTGGTTGGGATGGGGCTCCTGTTCACAGAGATGGAAAAAGATCTTATTTTTCAAGGATGAGGGGAGAATGATAAATGCTCCTAAGGGAGCCTGTCCTGTGGCTGTAACTCATGCCCCTGGCTCGCTGGCCACTGCAGGTGCCAGGCTGAGGACATTTGCTCAGGCGGCTGGTGTGAAAGGCGAGACCCGCATCACGTCTGCTGGTGGAGGGAGGGAAGGCGTGGGAGGGACAGAAGAAATTGGTTTTTGAAATAAGCCACGGGCTGCACTGAAGGAGGATGATTTCCTTTGGGGAGTGCCTGCAGTACTGACCTACCCACGGACCATGAAGAGCGAGAGCACGGAGGGGCTGGAGCCAGGGCCATCCATCAGAACTCCCCAGGAGGCTCCGTTTTTCCAAAACGTGCCCAGGCGCCTTTTGGTTTTGCAAACCTGAACCACGAGTGATTCAGAGCCAGGACTGTTTGAATCCAAGCCCATAAAGCCAGGGGAAGTTTAGAGAAACTCCTCATTGGCTCATCTCCAATTCAAATTAACTCCTGGAAGGTGAGGAGCTGTTCAGATAAATATCAGAAACCGCTCTCTAATGGGTCAAGGCTGTTTTTTCCAGTGAACAAAAGGGATTTTTCTTGGATCTCTCTTACACTGCATATCTCAGACTGAGCTTAAGATAGCTGTGAAAAAAAATAAGGATTGAAGAAGTCCAAATCTTGCAGCAGTGAACAAAATCCATTATTAAATTTTCTCATGGAGACCTCTCCCAAAAAACCAGTTTAAGATTGAACTGAGTCTGAACACAAGAGGTTTGTAAGGAAGTTCATCATAATGTCAAGGGGAATTCAGAAAGAAATTACATATTTACATGTGCAAACTCAGGAAAGTTAATTCCTAATGTTTTTATCCAACTACCCCATCCTCTAAACTAATACTTCCTAGACCATGTCCCTAAGTTTTTCCTTGGTTCTTGGTACCACAGTCATGGGGAGCACCACTCTGTGAGTGGAGATATCCCTAAGGGTAGAAGTAAATGAGGATGATGATAGCACAAAGAGGAAATAGTGGAAAGCTTCCTAAACATTTCAAGGAGAGGAAAACAGCAGAAAAGAGATATCCACCTACTTTTCCTCCAGCATCCCAGAGAGGAGAAAGGAAGGCAGATGGAATGGCAGTTTTCTCTTGCTGTGAAAAAAAATCCCCTCTTTCCCTCTGAGCTACTGACTAGAAGATTTAGGGAAAAGAAGAGGAAAAAAGGACATTTGTACAGCGAAGAAAAAAAGGAGAAGGCTTTGAAGACATAATTACAGACTGTCCCAAGTCACTTTAGTTCAGCTGCATCACAAAAGTCTGACAGAGATCCATGGGACCACAACAACCTGCCCAAGAGAATAAGACACTAAACAAAACCAGTCACTCCAAAAACCCACCCCCCTCCAAATCCAGGGGGCTGGGAAGGGGAGGAGGCTGCAGCTGAGGGCCTGTTTTCCTGCTCACTAATAAATTTAGTTTACAGAACCTTTTGTGAGTCCTTTTTAAGGTTGTTTGTTGATTAAAGCAGCAAACAACAAACTTAGCCTTAATTTATGCTTCTTTTAACATTTTGAGCTTGGGGGGGTGCTTTTTTTAGGAGTTAATGAGGCAGAATAGGTTCTTTATGGGGAAGATATTTTCTCACCAAATTAAAACCTGTATTGAAAATAAAATAATGAGATGGAGGTGGCTTTTCTTTCAGAAGTAAATAAATCTTGGAGTAGGAAACTTCTCACGCACTTGGAACTGTCCTTATCGGGGAGATCTGAGAACAGCAGGTTCACAAGATGTTCTCACTCTCTTTTATTTTTTTATTTATTTTGCCTTCCTTCTTTCACAAAAACAGTAATAAAGCATTATTTGCTCAAAATGTGCAAACAGCTCCAGAGTGTGAGAGCAAGGAAACACTGGGAGCTGCTCCCCTTTGGCACAGCAGAGCCATGAAAGCCCACGGCAGGGACTCGGCCCCGCCACAACCCTGGCAGGGCAGAGGAATGGGCCACATGGTGCCACCTCAGACACCTCTGCAAGTCCTAAAGCAGCTCCCAGCAGAACCCCAGGACTGAATTTTCTAAATCAAAGCTTCCTTGCTGCCTAAAATCAACTGCGTTTTGGCAATCTGGTGTAGCAGCACAAGGAAAATAAAGAACCTGAGTGGGCAGTACTGGAAGCTACTGTGTGCCACCAGTAATCAGCACCGGATGCCATTAATTGGGGACAAACAGGCAGAACAGGGTCCCCAAGTGATAGGAGAGCATCAACCCTGGTTCCTCTCGGAAATGGGGAAGAAAGCCTTCCTTTCATGGCAGCTCCAAGCACCCTTGAGATGATAACCGTGTTTGTCTTCGCCGGAAGGACTGACTGAACGCCGGCCTCGCAGGGATAAAACTGGTTGGTGCAGTCTGTGCTGTGCCTGGCGCTGGACGTGCAGCTGCCCTTTGGGGGGTTCTGGTTTTCAAGGAAATGTCAGAATTTTCTGTGGAAGAAGCCCACCTTTTTGGCTTATTCCTTACCAAGGCTTGTGGTGTTTTGCTAAATTATCCGATGTTATGGGTAAGAACAGGGCTAAGCCTGCTCTGGAGTGCAAATATTTCCCTTCTGTCTTTGGAAATCTGTAGACAAGACACCTGTGAGCAGTCTGTAGCTTCCCCCAGGATGCCGGGAGCTTTGCAGGAATGCTGTCCTTATCCCCCTGCTGCTGGCAGGCTGAGCCAGGACAGACAAGTCCAGAGCACCTGCGAGCCGTGGAAAGCCGTGGCAATGACGGTGCCTTAATGGAGCAACAGCTCACCTCAGATTTCAAAGCAGTTGTAAGACTCAGCACTGTCACAGAAGGGTATGAATGGGGCTGTTTTCATATCTCTCATGCAAATGTCTCTTAGCACAACAATGTTATCCGTTGGTATCCGCAAACAGCAGGATTTTATCCGCCGGTCCTCCCCTCTGATCATGGAAAATGTATACATGGTGTAGTCAAAGGAACTTGAGCCAACAACCTGCCACTCCCCGGGAAAACACAGTGCAGGAATGAGAAAAGGAACTCAACAGGCACCAAAAAGTCAACACCCAGGGAAATTTCAGCCTTTGGTAACGGCTGGGGAAGATCAGCCCCTGCAAACCCAAATGCTGTGTGGGGCCAACCTGCAAAGAAGCTCTGTGTGTGTGTGTGAGAGAGAGAGAGAGAAATCAGCCAGAGAATGATTAAGAGAGGTGAAAAAAAGAAATTATGTGCTCTTCTCTCAGTCCTTGAAAGCACAGCGACAGTGCCCTGGCATTAGCTGCAGATATGCAGCCATGGAGAGGCATGGAAGCACTTCAGAATGAGGTGAAAAAACAAAAAGCATCAACAAATGTCTTCAGAGAAGTTCCCAAAGTCAGGCAGGGAGAAGAGAGGGTCTCCAAAGAGAACAGATTGGCTGGACTGGGCTGAGTAAGGGGTCAGTGTCAATGAAGTATCCAGCAGAAAGATTTGCAAGCTGTGAGGCCATCCAAAGGCAATCCAAGAGGCATGCAGGCAAAGGGCTAAAATCACATCAGCTGGATGAAAGCGTGTCCAGCCTGTTGGAGTTTGGAGGGACAGGAAGCAAAGCTTCTTCATGAGCTTCCCCACTGCTCACTGTGCACACACCCACAAAGGGCAGACTGAAATTCTCCAGTACATTGAGCATCACCTGGGAATGCTTCCTGGGCTCTCCCACTGGAAGTGATCATCTAAATAAATGGAAAATCCCTCTTAGGTGCTGTGGACGTGATGCCTGATCCAAAGCTGCTGAATGGGATGGAAACCCTTACACTGAGCACCTGTAGCTCCCCTCAGTTACGAACGCCCTGCACAGCACTTACAATTCCCTTTCTTACTAAGAGCCACAGCATCAATCAGCATAACTCCCTTTTTCCTCTGTCTGCAGTGATGCTGGAAGGGAGATCCCTGGGGTGCCTTTGCAAGCTCCAGGTGTCCCAGTCACAAGGCAAAGGCTGCACCTTGCTGCAGATACAGCCCTGTGCTGTGGGGCAACAAAAATAGGCCCCGGGGCTCATGAATTCAATTTTCCTTCTCATGGGGACTCCCTGTCACAGACACGGTGTTGGACCTTGGAATGGGATGGGAACTACACTGCTCAAAAATTTACTGCAGACACTGGTTCTGTTCAATGAAATACTGCAGGAAATGTCTACTGATTCACTCACAAGGTTAAAAATAAATTGAACTGTTTTCAGGGTTTTTGGAATGAAATCAGAATCCTCCAGATCTCCCTCTCACATGAATAATTTATTTTGTTTTGGATTTTTTTGTCACTGAATCCTCTTTCAGACTTTGAGTCTTTCATTCAGGTTTTTTTTTTTTACAACCTTCTGGCTGTCAATTCCTCCATTGCAATCTCTCCCAATTCTTACTCCTGTGGTCCTTCTAAACCCTCTTGTCTTCAAGAAAGGATGCAGCTTTTAAAAGAAAACAGAGTTTTTTGTAGGAATTGAAATTTGAGATATTATCAGGAGTGAATAAGCTGAATCAAATTTGCTCTAACATCTTCCAGCTGGGTTGGTTCTGCAGCGCTGAAAATTATTCAGAGAACTCAACATTTTATAATCTCTCACACACACTGTGGTCCAGCCCTCCACCCTGAGCAAACACGTGGTGTCTGTACAATACTTTGGATTAGCTTAATAAACCAATGGATGTCACTGTTGCTCTGCACAAACCAAAATGGGGGAGTGCAAAAGGATAATTAAACCAAAGTAAATTTATAGGAGGGAGTTCTCTAGCCTGGTGTGTGCCAGTGAGGCTGGACAACTTCTTCAGGGGCTTCCTAAGTGCCTGTCTGAGGCATCCCATTGTAACTACAGAGATAAGGACAGGCTGACAGCCCGGTGTAAAACAGTAAGGTTCCTAAAAAAGGAACCTCATGGTTCCTGCCGTTTAACCATTTAATTTCCTACCTCTCCCAAATTTCAGCAGCAAGAAGCGTTTGCTGACGAGTTTACTGGGAAGGATCCACCCCTGTGCAGCGTGATGCTCAGGGCTGGGACAAACTAGGTCAGCAGGAGGCTATTGCAGTGCTGGCCAGGGCTGCAGCTGCCACATTTCTAGGTCAGTGGTCACTCCTGCTTTAATGGGTTGCTAAAGGTTTAAGGCACAAATGGGGTTTTTGCTTGCATTCCTGGGTGCCAGGCAGCAGCCGGGCGTTTAATGAGAGGTGCTGTCCGTTGAGCCTCACTGCTGCAGTGGGGGGTAGTTTACACTGAATTACTGACACGGCTCAGGGAAACCAGGAGGGAAAGGGAGAGTCACCAGAGCCCAGAAAACATGGCCCAAAAATAGAGATAAATATTTGAATGGCGTGAGGGAAAATGAAGAAAACTGCTTTGAACGGTATCAGGAGCGTGAGGCTTCTGATCCAGGTCTAGTTCTGTCAGAATGTGGGAGCTGTGGGCTCAGTTGCCCCTTGTATACATGGACCCCTCTGTGACGAGAGCTCAAGGCAGCTGGAATTTGTTTCCTGAAAGGAAGAATATTATGTAATAAAGGGAAACAAAAGTGCCCGAGGCTTGCCCGAATTTAATATATTTGAATCTAAAATACATGTGGGATCCCTCAAAGTCTTGGTAAGAAGAATAGTTCCACATGAAGAATAGTTCCACGTGCTGCTTCACAAGTAGCCACTGTGCAAACCAATAAAACAAAAAAAGGAGCCTCAAATGCCAATCCCTGAGCTGAACAGAAGCCCTGAAGAACATCGCTCCCACCTGCTCTCCAGCAAGAAACTTGGGCTGAGACAGTTTCAAGACGCTGATGAAATGAATTCATTTGTTATCCTAGGAGATCTCTTGGGAAGATCTTCATGCTCTGTCTCAGAACAGGGTGAGCTCAGTTAAGCCTCTCCCCAGAACCAGAATCCCGTGAGCTGTCAGATTGTAACGCAGAGGAACAAGCCTGTGGCCAAGCCTGTGTCAGGCCCTGCTGGTAGTCACTGTTTGTGCCTGTTCTGAGGACACGGGGCTGTTTCCCACAGCAGGGACTCCATCTGCTCTACCCTGTCATTAGTCCTCTGAGAGGCATCTCACCAGCTCCTTCCCGGAATGAGAACTGCACTTACCATACATGTAAAGGCACACTTAAATTAACCTTTATCTTTCTTTAACTTTCAAATCTGGTCTCAAAACCTTCCCCCATGCTTATGCCCAGCAGTTCCATCCACTTTTTCCAGAAGTTTTGCAATGGCACTTTAAGAACCTGTCATTTCCCATCCAGCCCTGTGATCCAACAGCTCTGGCAGAGGGAAAATCCCTCTTCTCTGGATGCCCAGGGAACTGCTCCACATTGAACTCTGATGCCGTGCTACCCTGATGTAACACACCCTGTCCTGACATCAATTAAACTCTTGTTAACTTCCAGCACTCAAACAAATTGTGGTTTATTTACATTGGAAGTAGAGGAATTCACACTTAACACTTAAATAACAAAAGAATAACACTTGAATCTCTAAGTGGTAGAGAATGACATAACTCAGGGTTGGGTAAAACACTTAAAATCTTTGACCTCTAAATAAAAATGCCTCAATTTAAGTATATCTATGCTGCAACTCATGATAATTGCCTTGGGATTGTCATAGATACTAAGTATTTCCGAAAAGCCAAGCCAGGTGTATCTTAATTCCCAAACATTTCAACCCCAAGAAAAGGGGTGAATGAACAGTGATGTCTTCAGGAATCGCACAGTAATCCAAGACTACGTGGCAACAGAGCTCTGAAAGAGTGATCATTTAATAGCTGAAAACAAGCCCATGCCCCCAATCCACTAGCCAGACACCTGGGAGCAGTCTGCACTAAGTATGGTGGCACTGGCAGGCACAGTGCCCTGGCAGAAAAGGAAGGTGTCCTGGAATTTTATAGACTCAAGATTAAATTATAAGCTACACTGGTGCTATAAAACAAGGCTGCTCCACACCTGCTATCATTAGACCCTAATTCCTTTTGGGTGAAAATCCTCAGTGCCACCACTTTCTGTGTCCCTGCAAAGGCAAAGAAGTTTGTTTCCTAGAATTGGACTGGAAGGATTGCAAAGTCCCTGCTGGGGCTGCAAAACAGATCTCTCTGCAGTCTCTGGTACTTCAATTAACTCCTGAATCTCATCCCCAGCCCCTGAATAAACAAACCATCAGGAAAGGAGCAAATATTATGCACTTTATACAGCTGGTGATCAAACATGCGAGCCAAGCCAAGGCAGGACTTGTCTGAGTGACACAATGCCCACCTGTGATTAAGCTCCCAGGTGATATGATGCTGTTCTGATCAACCTGTCATCATCCATCACCAGAAACACTCATTCTCACAACATGGAGCCCATATAGAGCACGACACAAAGCAGCCAGCAAACCAGGCACGCACAGGTTGGTGCAAGCTGGCACTGCTTCGCAGCTAAATGCCATCTCCTCTGCACAGCTGGTTGTGCCAGCACAACTGGGCTCACCTGTACAGCTTCATGCCTAAAAGAACAAGCAAATGACACCAAACAGAGCGAGAGGTGACAGCAAAAGGCAGCGTCCCACCCCTCCCGAAACAAGCAGCGCTGAACTGCTTTTGACTGTCACCAAAGGGAGCTTAAGTTTTCCTGAGGGATGCGGAAGCCACAGCAAAAAGCCCGGGTGCCCAAGGGAGGTGTAAAATCCCAAAGGGATCTGCTGCAGCCTGTGGAGCTGCGTACGCACCGTCGTGGCCCGGTCCAGAAGGCCAGGATCTTCTTCAGAGCGTGCAGGTTGTCCTGCATGGGGAGCGCTGCCAGGAGCCCGTGCTCGGAGAGGAGGGGAAGCTCCTTCACCATCAGCGCGTCAGGCTGTGATGGGCAAGGTGAGGCAGCGCGTGGGGAGGCAGGCCAGGGGCAGGAAGGAAGGAGCCAGCCCTGCTCACCCTTTTAAGAGGCAGGCAGGACTAATGACAGAGCTCTGCTCTCCAGCAGCCAGCCAGCCGTGGCTTTGCAGTAATTGCCCTTGCTGCAGGCACTGAGCTGAGGAGACGAGAGGACAGCAGAGCGAGGTGACTAAACCAGGGCAGGAGCAGCAGAAGGGATGCAAGGGGGACAAGGTGACTTGTTGTTACCCCTCAGAAAAGTAGTTTCATCGCTCTGGAGCTAAGGCAGGGCCCCAGGTTTTGGTGATCCTGAGCTATCCGAGCTCAAACAGACCAGTGCTGCCCCAAAGGCTTGCACAAAGGAGTGATGCTTTATCCCAGCCTCATGTGATGCTTCGTCCAGAGCCTGGAATGTTCTTAAAACTGTAAAAGCTCCTGCTCCAGTGTCACAGTGGAGTCACAGCTCCTTGGGAAATGATAATACAAAGAAACCAGGGCCATGCCAGCAGTTCTCCCTTCCTTCCTGGTTTCAATCAGTTCCCTGTGTGATCTCTAATACTCATGAAGAAAGGTTTGGAAACAACTTTTACTGCCGGTTTCACGACCACGCCTGCGGGTGCTCTCAGCCCAGCCCTTACACTGGGGACTACAGGCCCTGGCTGGGTAACATCCTGATTTTTCCTGGCTCAGACACTGCCTCTTCAGACACTGCCTTTCCTCCTCCAGCAATGAGAACCGGTCCTGGGAACGTCCTGTGCTTCCAAGTATGGAGTGACACTGCAGGGCAGACTGGGGAAAAGCTGCTGTCACACGCGTCCCTCTTCTCCTTCTCTGCTGCTGCTTCCCTCTGCCCCAGGGGGGAAGAGAAAGAGATGAAAAAGGAGCAGTAGGATGAAATTAATAAGGGAACCCCGAAAGAAACGAGGGAAACCACAAAGAAACCCAGAGAAAGGCAGACAAGGGAATCCTTGTGAGAAAAGGTCACCTAACAGAACCACACAAGATAACCTTTCTGTGCATATTTGGTGCCAGCCTATCAAATTTACAATTAAGTTTCTCATAGAGGGTACTATAAAGCATTGATTAAAAGGATTTCATTCCTTATTATATTCTAAAAGGTAATGCCTCTGTTAGGCCCTACATGTACCCATCCACATTAAGTTAAACAGTATTTTCCTATAAGGGTGTTTTTTCCCTGTGTCAGATCCTGAAGGAAGCAGGAATTACTTGACCTGTCATATGGATAGTGAAGCTGAAGCACTGCTAAATTTTTAGATAAAGATCTTTAAAAAGCAGGTGCCTAAATTCATGGCCTGAGTTTCCCCAGCACAGAGCAGTTTGCAGCCCCCACTGACTTCAAAGAGTCGGGCTCAGCCATTCACACAGTTCTGGGAAAGGAGGAAAAAGATAAGGATCCCTTTTGATGGAAAGCTTGGCCTATGGGTCAGGACTGGGATGGGAAACAGAGCTAAGCAGAATGAAGGTGCAAGCACATCACAGGTTATTGTCCCCTCCCCATGCAAGGGGGCTGTGTCTTCTCACTGAATTGGTAACAGGAGATCAGACTACCTTCAGCTTGCTTAATGATGTGCTGAAATCCGAAATGTTTTCTTTAAGGAGTACACAGGCAGCAAGGCAGTGCTCTCCTTTGATCTTCAGCCTGCTCCTTCCCAGATCACTTTGGATATTGAACTCCTCCGCACGTCCCAAAGAACATACCTCCATAACACAGAAGGACCAGAAGCAAGGAAAGTACCAATAATCCCACTCCAAAACCAATATACCCACTCCACATCTCTAATTACAGACAGCCAGGACAGATCCACAAGCCCTGTGCTGGAGACAGGAATGTTTTTAATTGCACAAGGTCACCAGGCTGCCAGGTAGCCAATGGCTCTCTCAAATTATCCTGGTCTGGTTTCTCCCTCCTCTTTGGATACATCTGGGGTTTCACAGACAAGACTCACTCAGGAACAGCTCCTCTTGGAATAGTTCACCAAATGTACTGACCCAATACAGAGAACTTGGAGGGAAACTCAAATTATGCAATTTGTGACAGTGGAGAACCCCCATATTGCTAAAGAAAAACGGACATGCTTATAACACAACTTTTCACTCAGTTATCCTACTGTGAAGTAGTTCACTCAGATAAAAAACCAGATTTTTCCTTCACACTGTGAAAGGGCACAAAGGTTCTCATCTAACATTCTACCTCCTTCCATCAGCAGCACAGTAAAATCTTGATTCTTTGGAGGCAAAATGATTTCTGAGAGGAGGGCAGGAAGGCAACTTGGCATTCAGCACTTCCAAGACACAACACTGGTACTTTTGTCAGTCTGAAGTGCACGCCCAGGGGCTTTGCTGAAAGCAGGCTCCTGATTCCTTATGCAAGGATTCATACATAACTGATGTTGAATTAAAACCCTGTCTGTTAATTTGGCATAATATTACCTGTGAGCCTTCCTGTTTGCCCATGCCAGAGATGCTGCAGAGCGACCTTCGGCCGCGCTGGCGGGAGCTGCCAACGTGCTGGGAAGGTTCAGGAAAGGGAAAGTCAGGGCGTATGACAGGGGTCTGGCTGCTAAATGACCCCAGTCCAAAGTTTTCCTGTCTCTGAGAGGAAATGAAGTCTCAAGCTAAAAAGTAAATGCTTTGTTTTGAGCAGAAAATGATGGTTATTTTCATGAATAAAGACAGTGCCGTCCAACCCCTGGGTTTTTTATTAAAGCTTGGAACTGAATATTTCTGAAGTTCCAATCCGAAGGTTTTTAATTTCTGCCAGAAGTGCTGCTGGTCTCATGAGCTGGGGCTGGGAGCAGAGATGCAGCATGTCAGCACTGCCAGCAGGAGATCCTTCTGCACAAGAAACTTAGCAAAAACTAGATAAAATCATTGAGAGGATTCAGAGTGGCCTGGATCTCTCTTTGCAAAGGCCAGACATTCGAGGTTTTATTATTCCCTGCATATACCATATCAAGAGAAGAACAATTATTCCCCATTTACTCCAGAATAAATGAGAAGAGAATCAGACTCCACAGTAATTGAGAACTGGGAGTGAACTTGCCCTGTAAGTCTCTGTAAGCCTCGAGCCACCCATCATGCAGACGGTATTAATTTTAAGGGGATAAATAACGCAGGGCAAAGAAAAAAAAAAGTAAAAATCCCACGCCGCCAACCTACAACATTCCAGAGCTATTTACTGGGTGGGTTTTTTTGTCATTTTATAGTTTTTTTTAACAGTTTTAAACACTGTCCTGTTGATTCACTAGTTTGGTCTCCAGTGAATAACTGGAGGTTTTTACAAGACTAGCAAACACTCTGCTATTATATTATTTTAACCCCCGCTGTAGCAGTGGTGATCTGTGACAGTTTGATAGCTGCTGTATAGAGAGAGCTGGGGCTTGCTTTTTTTTTCCCCCTTTCCTCCTTTTTTCCCCCCTTTTGGTGAGAGCTGGGGGAAAGCCACGGCAGACAATCTTGTAACGTGCTGATTTGTTCTGCTGGTGTCTCTCACCCTCCAGCTTGTCAGATGTGTTTTTCAGCACACACCAAAAAACTAATCAAAACAGCCCCGCGGCGTGAAAGGTGCAGGCGGCGACTTTCTGACACTGCCATCAGGAATTGCCATCACTGGGAATTCTCATGCCCCACCACCCACCCTGAGTAACCTTCATAACAAAACAGGGCTCAATGCCTTCAGAAATGATTCAGGTCAGAGCAAATGTTGCTCGTGTTTTATCACCCGGGAAACTCAGAAACTTTCCAAGAATGAAGTTATGGGAGCGGGGCGAGCCAGGGAGCTCTGCTGGACTGTCTCCCATAGACAAGGAGGCCTCAGTGTCAAAGCAACACGTCCAAGGGCAGGGAGAGCGGGGAAGAAAGACACCCTGAGAACCTGCAGGACACTGGTTACAAACAGGTGGCTGAATACTAAAGAAAGAGACACAGAGAGAACAAGCAGCAAGACACAGGCATGAATGGAATATATTTTACAGCCTGGCATGAGGAATTTAAGGAATTAAGACGGTTCTTTTTTGTTTCCCTGCTTAGCAGAAGTATTCAGGCTTTAATTATCGCTCGTCTTGTTGATGGAACATAAATCCCCAAGAATCCCCTTCTGGGGCACTCTGCAGTCTTTGACTTACCTGACACCCAGAAAGAATTTGATTTTGTGCCTGACATCGCTGTCAGCAAAGAAGAGAAACTGGTGTTAGAGGTTTTAGCCTCCTTTGTTGATCTTGGCTTGCACAGTTTGAGGACTTCAGGGAGATTGGCATTAAACAAAAAAGTCCAATGTGCTTTTGCCCTAAATTCCAGGGTGCCACTCTGTGACAGGATTGCTGGTAGTGACCCCTCTCCCTTCCTCCAGCACATGGCCCTTGGCCCCTCTATCCAGGGGCTTGATCCTGCAAGGCTGTGCTCACTGTCCCCACAACCAGCACCAGGGTAATCCAGATCATTTCAGTGCAACTACTCACATTCCTAAAGCTGATCATGATCTTAAAAGCTTTGCTGGATCAAACCAGAATATTTGGCAGTGTGAGGGACTGGGTAATTCAGGAACCACATCTTTTGGTGAATCATATTCTAGGATTCTATGAGCCCTTTTGCTTGAGCAGCCCAGCAAACACCCCCAGTAAGAGAGAAAAGGCAATGAAATTATGAGGGGAGCAATTTCCAAACTCTGGGATGGGTCAGAGCCAGTCGTTCATTTTTGGCTTGCCTTTGACTATGTCAGTAGTTGTGAGCAAAGGAAACCTCCCGAGCTGCAGGCCTGGAGCAGCTCCCTGAACTGCTGGGGCTCACCACGGAAGGCAGGTTGCAGGTCTGAGCCCAAGGAGAGCGTTCACATCTTCAAAACTCTTTAGCTCAGGTTTCAGGGAAAATCTGCTAATTCACCTTGTTTTGTGCTAGAGCCCCATAGGGTATAAAGACAATGTCAGGTGAGAGATCTGCAGGGAGTTAAAGCCCTACTTCAATCCCCACTAAGGCAGAATGTGTTTGGGTCTTTGCTCTGGAGCTCTGGCTATTCTAACCACATCCCAGGAGCTTTATTCCACCCCATTTGCTCAGCCTGTTTCCTCCACTGGGGTCACAGGAATGTGACTGAGAATAAATCTATCAGCTAGAGAGAAACCTCCTCTTTACATCTCTAAGGCCTGATGGAGTTTAAGGACAGGATTTAAAGCAGCTCACTCTGTTGTTCCTGTGCCCTCTGGCAATCCACATTCAGCGCAGGAGCCAGGTTTTATAGCATAAACAAAGCAGGTTGCTAAATAATTGAGCTGACAAACTGGTTGGAAAGGTTGTGCTTCCAATCTGGCAAAGAGGCAAAGCTGGTCCCTTGACCTCAGGAACAAATCCTGCTCCTGCTCTTAGGGAACAGACATCCCCCCACCCTCCTGTCCTGTCCTTGTGTCAGGTGATCACTATGGTAAGAGATCAGGCCCTGAGACATCAGGAATCCTGCTTGGCCTAACCTTAAAACACATAGGCTTGCACTCAAGCAATCACCTTTTTTGTTTGATTTTTTTGATGCCTGGGCACAAGATGTGAGGACAATTCCCCAGGATCCTCTTTCCAGTTCCTACTCCATTTCTTTCTGTTTCTCCAGAAGAAGGAACCAGCAAGACGTTGGGTATCTGGAGAAGAACCAGCGGCAGAGCTCAGGAACTACGATGAGCACCAGAGGTGCACAACATCACAGTGAAATTTTCCTGAAGGTAATCAGTGAATGCTTTTCCTGGAATACCATTAAAACTTTACCCATTCCTGCCTTACAGAAGCACCATCATGTACCAGCTCTCTCCAGCATGATTGCTCTGTTCAGCCAGCAAGCAATCCCAGCAGCTGTTACACTGCACTCTTCATTTCCCTGGAGAGGAAGTGGGAATGGCAGTGACACTGAACAATAAAAACCTTCTCAACAGGCAAATTTGAGCCCTGGTGAATCCAGCTTGGAACACTAGCTCCTAAGAGCAAAGGTTGGTAAGGAACCTGAAATGTGACAGCATCAACTCCGAGCTGGCATAAGATTTACACCAGAGTCATTTTCATTAAAAAGATAAGATCCTTCAGAATTCCTAGGCAGCTTATGGTAACTACGAACCCTTATTCATTCTCTAAAAAAGCCATTTGTTACAAACTCTCATTAGCCCACACACACACAGGGGTGAGTCAGATGAATGATGTCTGTTTGTTAAGCTCCATGACAGAAAATATTTTAATGACTTTGAAATTAAAGCGAGATCCTCTTAATGTACACCTTAACTGTGAAAAAATAACCCTCAGCTCTTAGGTCTGTTTTAGGCAAAGGTAAAGCACAAATCCAGTGGTGAGGGGTAGAGCTGGGAATGGAAGGGGGTCTCCCATGTCTGAACTAATGGACTGACTGTGGAGCAGAGGAACGCTGCAAGGATCAGTTACACCACCTCTGACCAGCACAGAACTGGAGCTACTGGTGTTTGTCATCAACCAGCACACTTCACAAAACATCCGTTTTCAGAGCTGTTCTCAGACCAAATGTCACTAATAAAATAAATGGTTCTGGGCTGAGTAACTCTGTGCTGTACCCTCACAGGCAATACACTCTGTCACCAGTAAACGTGACCTGCCGAGTCAGCCCTGAAGGTTTCCGTGTGGCCCTCCGGGCTGATGCCGACTGCCTGATGCCACAGGGCACACCTGGAGATTCCTGCTGCCTGAGGGCCCGGCTCTGCCTTCGGCTCTGCTTTTGTGGCAGCAGCGCTGCTGATTCCTAACCCAGGAGATACAGCCATGCAGATAACAACCAGCAGTAATTCAAAGCCAGTGTCCTGATTCCTGCTGCACCCAGCACACCTCACTGCCTCCGGCTCAGTGCACGCGGGGCCCTGTTCGGTTACTTGGAAAATGTTTGGTCTTGATCCCCTCATTCTGACACTACAGGACTAAACCCGATCCAAAGCGTGGAACCAGGTCACGAAGTTGACCAAGCCATTTGTACAAAAAGATATAGAACATTGCAAAGGAGTTGTTCCAGCCTGCCACCTACTAAAACCGAAATTCGGGATGGGTCATTAACACCCAGTACAGCTGACAGTGCTGGAGCAGTGTCCATTGTCTGGACAGCACATCGGCTCCTCCGCTGCCCGTCCCTCAGAGGCTCTGACAAAACTGGGGCAAGGAACAAAGCACCTTTCACCCCAGAGCATGTTGTGGGTCACAAGGTCGTAAGACTTGGCTCAAATTAACATTTTGTTTGCTGCTAAAAGGTTCAGGGCCCTGGAAAATACTGCTCTGCTCATGTCCCAGGATGGTGCTGGGAAGAACAAACATGAGTGTGGGCAACACTTGGCAGGTCAGGCCTGCAAACTTTACTCACTTGAGCAATCCTTAGTGTCTGATTAGTGCCACTGCAGCCATGGGGGGGTGCCCATGGAAACCTGCCTAAGGAGGAGAGCCCTTAGCCATGGAAACTGTGCTGAGACATGCATGGCAGCATTTTATCAGCCACTTCTCCTGTTGGGACTTTTCCACGTTTCCCTTTGTTTTGCCTTTCTTTTCCTGTACCATTTGTCCTTGTCAGTGAGGCAAAAGCCCTTGGAAAGGTTTCCTGGTGGCCCACACATGCCACAGGCTGGATGTGCTGGGTAGCAATGTCATCACAGAATAATAAAGGTTGGAAAAGACCTCCAAGATCATCAAGTCCAACCTTTGACTGATGCCCCTCTTGTCAACTAATCCATAGCACTACGTGCCACATCCAGTCCTTTCTTGAACACTTCCAGGGACGGTGACTCCACCACTTCCCTGAGCAGCCCATTCCAATGCTTAACCACCCTTTCAGTGAAGAAATTCTTCCTGATGCCCAGGCTCAGGCTGTTCAGTTCTGTTCAGGCTGCACCACCACTTGTGGGGTCAGTCCAGCACTTCCTGCTGCCTCCCTAAACAGCACAGGGAGGAGTTCTTCCTTCCCTACTTCCACGGAAAGACACGCCTGAGCTGCAACTTGCTTTTAGTGACTTGCTGGACTTATGTATGTAAATCACATAATGAACAAAACACCCCAAAAGACAAATGGACAATTTACAGAGTATAACCCAACTCCCCATTGTCCCTTACTGTTTTTTTCCATTAACAGATCTCTTACTTTTGATTTACTCTGAAGCAATGCATGTGCCCACACCCACCCACACCCATTCCCAGCCCCGTGGCTTATGATTTATCTCCGACTGCAAACAAACAAAGAACATAAAGGCAGGTACAAAGCTGAGTTTCCCTGGGTTCTCCTCTGCGGCAGAACTGCTTTATGGTACCTCCTTTATGGTTCCTTGTCATGTGTTCCTTATTCCTGGTGAACCCTGCAAGAGCTGGAGCACTGCAGAATCCTCAGGGGTAGGGAAACGCTGGGATTATAAGCGTAAAAGTGATTTTCAGCACAGATCCTGAGTTAAGTGACAAAACCTTCAGCCTGTGGCCTATTGAGATGGCAGGGAGCAGACCACAGTCCTATGGATTGTCACATTTATGGAGAGCTACAAGCACCTAGGGTCTCTGTTTATTATCCATACTTTCAGTCTCATCATAAAGAGAGAACAACCAGTCAGGCACTGAGGAAGAGGGGAAGTAGCAAGGCCAAGGTCATACTCCGGGCCCCCATCTTAAAAGCCCTGGATGGGAGGGAGAATGATCTGTTTCTCCCTTTAGCTTCCAAAGGCTCGTTCTTGGGTGACTGTGGCTGAGGAAGGAGATATTTTCTTTTCTAAGAAGCAGCTCTCACCATCTACTTAGCAGGAAAATCTGGGCTGCGGTTACAGCAACCAAAAGTACAAAGACATTCCTCTGAAAATTAGAGAGGAAGATCTTATATTTTTCCTTTTAATTGCCATTTCGTACCTTCAGCAGTGCAGTGTGTTTTGCAAAGTGCTCTGCACACGGTAATTAAGCCTCACAACATCCCTCACCTTAGGAAGGACTGTCACACGTCCTGCCTGGACACAGAAATGGAAGTACACAGCAGTAAACATCTTGCCTCTCATCCCTCAGTGAATATGAATGAACCTCAGGCATCCTGACCTTCTAATATTTGTACACCTACTAATCAGACTTTATACAATGTAACTACAGGCCTTTATTTTAATGTTGTCTATGAGGAAAGAAGTATACTGCTGATTTTTTAACAGCACATATTAATTATTCTTTCCTTAATCTTCTAAGGGGATTAAACAGTGAGGAATAATAGCTGCCTCACTCCCAAATTTAAATGTTAAGTGCTGACAGTTTGTATTTTTCTTTGCCCCTAAACATTCCCCTGAAGGCTTGTTGTGCCTTAGTATATTCACATATACTAAGACTGCAGACAGGTCTCCAATACTGAAGGGCTCCATTTCAGACACACCAAAATGCCTCCTTGTCCTCCATGGTGCAGAACTGAACTGCAAAAAGATGATAGCTTGGTCCTGGATAGATGGATCTGGATTAGATGCTTCCCCTCAGCCACTCACTAAGGCTAGGACCAACCTTCACACTCTGCAATAAAAGGCAGCATGGACCTTCTTAAAATAATCCAGGGAATTCTACCCCTTCTCCACAGACACATCCACCTCTGCTTGCTGCTAAACTGGCACCTCCCTTCAGTTTGTGCTTATGTTTAATAAAAACCCAGAGCTGAAGTTGCTGGGATCCGTTTCTAGAGGGGTAAGGTCACTCACTGCCTCAGTTCCAGGCCTGGAGCAACATAACTCGCTCGTGTCCTTAATGATATCACGAAGCTCGTGCCTTTGAAAGACTTTTTAACAGCAATGCCTGGGAGGTTCCAAAAACTCATGTCTGAAGGCTTGATAGGTTGATTTATGAGTCTGGGTCTCTCCCACTGCGGCTCTAAGTAAATGTTCAGTTAGGATTTTGTGGAGGGCTAGTGATCATTTCCTGCTTTCTCAGCTTTATTAAACGGAGCAGCCACTGTTCCCCTTCCAGAAACAAGGCCACTCTGATAAGAATAACTTGAAAAACAAGAGTAGTTCAAATTCCAATAGCACTAATTCATCACTAAGCCCAAACACCTTTTCATGAGATCCTCTGAAAAAGCCTGTGCCAGGCAAGGAAGCCAGAGCTGAACAACATGGAATAGAAGTGCTTGGATCCTGAATAAAACACAAAAAATGCTGTTTGCACTTGGTCAGGGAAAAGGTCAGTTCTTCCCTGGCAATCTCCAGGAAGGACAAGGGCAGGGGGATTTCTCAGGTGTGCTCGCAGCTGAGGATAAACATCAGGCACTTCTGAGGATTTGGCACGTGGAAGTGGCAGAAATGCCTTCTGCTCTCTATTCCCAGCGCTGTTTCCAGAGTGTGGGCACATGGGAGGCACATCCCTGGATGGGACATTCCCAGTAAACCAAAGGACAAGAGGGCCATGAGCTCTAACTGGTTAAAGGGAGGGCTGGGAAGCGTCACAGCTGAGCCCTCGTGGGTTTTATGCAAGATCTTTTCGCACGAAAGGTGTTCTTTAAAACGTCCCAGGGAACCTCAAGCGTCCAGGAATTCAGCAGCATCATCCAAGAGGCACTCAGGTGTGTAAATAAAGTAGCTGTGCTCTTAAGCCCTGGCTCCCAGCATGTAACCCCTGTGTAGGAACAAACGTCAGCTCCGATAAGGATGTGGGCTGGGTACACAAAGCTGAGCGGCCCCTCAGACCCACGTCATGAACCAAAGGAACTTTAAATGCTTTAAGGGAACTACCCTGTTGCATTAGATGGCAGTTCTAAGGTGGGTGATCCAAGCCTAAAGCAACCTAAATCTACCATAATCCAGGGACTTTTGGCTTGGATATGCACACTCATGTCTCTTTGGGGGATACCTCATGTTGACTTTTAAGAATTCCTGCTTGGAATTTGTCATGTTTAGTGCTCACCATGCCGAGATGACCGGGCCAACATGTGGCCTCTGAAAACCAGAAGTGAAATTAAGCAAGTACTCCTTTATAAATGCCTGGAAAAGCTGCATATCCTAATCAGTTTAGGAATAAAAAACACAGCTGAAGTGATGCCAATAGAGCATATGGAATACAAAAAGATAAATAACCTGAAGGATCACAGGTAGAACAGACGGGAAAAAGGCATGAGAAAAGGTACAGAGCAAGCAGGTGAGCTGTTGCTAACCTTTCCAAACACAAATCACTGAAAGTTAATTAATAGATCTTTTTCTCTGATGCTCAGGTATCCAAGAAACAAAAATGACACCAGAGAAAAAACACTGGGTTAACAGGAACACTGTTCTTTTTACACTGGGTCATTCATATGTTGCTAAAACACTATAAACCTTCAAGGTATTTGTATTTTAGATAGTCCCTGTTATGCAAATTCAGTGAAGATATTTTTCAGGGCCAGGCCCAGCCCCAGGTAGTTCAAGATTAACTATCTGCTGCCTTGGGAAGAAACAAAGCCATCAAGGGACTTGGGAAGGGAGGTACCAAGTGTTATCTGAAGGTGCTCCACGATAACATCCAAGGTATCACAAAACCTGCCATTCATCACCTGGGCTCTCCTATGAAGGCAAGAGAAGTTTGGTGCAAAAGGAGAACATGCCTTGGGGTGCCATTACAGTATCTGACAGATTGAGAGCTTTAGAAGCAAGGATTAGACACTTTCTTTGCTAAATCCAGAGCAGAAAAAAATAGCTGGAGACACCCACCTATTCTTAGAGTTTCCCTCACCCCCCCAAAGCTCAGGGCATCCCTCATGCTTTGGAAAAGACAAGTTCTCGCTCAGGATTTCCTGGCTGCACCTGAAAGGGCCTCAGCACACAGCTCTCCTCAAGGTGCTCTGGGGGAACTGGAAAAGCAGCAAAGAAATGGCAACATGAAATCAAAAACTGAGAATTATTCACGCTAAATTGTCTCCCTTCAGTTGTCACTCCCAAGCTCCCGCTCCAGCAAAGCAGAGTCAAAAACTGCCCTGGAAACAAACCCTTCCTTTTGTTCTCTAAAGACTAGAAGTCTTTTTATATTTAAATGAAAATCTGTCAAACTAATTATGTGAATATGTAATGGTCTCATTTTGCACTCATTAGGGAACATGGTAATGGCCATAAATTCCTCTGACGGGGAGTGTGTATGTGTGAACACCAATGTCTGGTAACGTCTCATAACCTGCAGGCTGGACCACGGCTTTTGTCTTTAGGTTAGACCTCGTGGGACAAACAAAAGCCCCAGTATTGCTTAAATTAGATGCAAAGTGCTGTGTTCCAGCAATGTGATAAGCATGATCCTTGCGCACACAAACAGCCCAGGGGACCGGGGGACGGTTCCCACCGTGACAGCGCCGTGGCCCCGTGTCGGGCGGTGACGCCGGGCATTGTCCCACACCATGTACGATTTTCTGCTTCAAGATATATGGGCAGCACAGCTGTTGCCCTGGATTGCTCTGAATGTCCCGTCAGGAGAACGCCAATGGGACGCGGCATTCCCGGCATTTTTTTGTGCTTTTGATATCCACAGATAAAAGGAGGAAAAAGAAATAAAGAAATATGGATAAGCAGCACTGAAATAAATGTGTGTATATTATATCTCATTTAGAATTCACATTTTTTTCACTCTTTCATCTTTATCCTCATGTACTGATGATGGATAACTTTTGAAATAAAACTAGGTTGGAATTAAAACAGATCCCAGCATGAGTTAAAACAGATGCAGGGAAAAAAATCAGCATCAAGGTCCATCTAATGCATCCATGCATGGCTCAAGGATCTTATTCTACATTACAACAGCTTTCAAGTAGAGAATACAGCCAAGGTATAACCTGATGCTAAGGTACAGTTAAACTGAGTCAGAGTTTGTGTCTGCTCAGTGCAGCTCAGAACATTCCTCCACAGATGGCTCTTGCTCTTTGCTTTTTCCAACTGGGCCAGAAAAACCAACAGCCTGTAGTTCAAGCTGGCAACTCACAGTCCCCTGTCCCCAAGTGCTGAGAAAGAGTTCCTGGGGAGGGAGAAGAGACTAAAGGTGAAGGGAGCACTGTAGGAGCCATAAGAATACCCACACTGGCTCACTGAGGAACTAAACATGACTAAAGACACCAAGGGCTTGACTTTAATTGCTGTTTTCTCCACCTCACTCTCCTGGTTTTTCTGCGGGTCATTTACTGGAAAGGCCGGCGGTGAGAGCACGGCTGTGGCCGAGTAAGCTCCTGATTAAAGCCTAAATCTCTGGTTGCAGAAGCATTGCCATTTTCCCTGAGTGAGATCAAAAGTAAAAGATAAAACTTATGAGGAGGTGAAAGGCTAATGGCTCCTGAAAATAGTTCGGTGGTGATAGGGCTGAGATTATTTCTTCGAACAACATTTCTCTCATTAAAAGCAGGTAGGTATCAGATTTTAATGACTTGTTTTGTCCCATCTGGGTAGGGCCAGAAAGACTTTCTCCACAGCCGTCTCGCAGAAGAAATGCTTTACCTGCCTTCTTATCACGGTTAACTGATACCTGCACTTGAAAGCAGGATTTTACCCTTCTCTACAACCTTAGGCAAATATACCTGGTTCTCAGAGAGCTGACAGGAAGGCAAATCCCTTACTGCAAACTGACAGCTGTCAAGTGATAATAAATACCTGTAACAGGGAGAGTTTTATCCGCCCTCCATGTACCTATCAGCTTTCACTGAAATTATACCCTGCTCCCTGTGATCAAGCCACTCTAGCTGTGTGCCCAGCTTCAAACACAGCCCTGAACTGGGGGGAAAACTGCTGCTTTTCCTCCCCTCTCCTCTTGCATGACATCTCTTAAAAAAGTCACATGAAACCTCCAGGAGGTTTGTTTCGCTCTGCCCTGACTCCCTCTGGTTGCTTCTCTACTTATTTCAGTATTTATTGCAGGCTGATAGGCATACAAATACTAAGGAAATACTAAATAAACCAATATACTCTTTGAGAAAGTTAAATAGCCCCTTAGTTCTGAATGTCTCAGCTCAAACCTCTTGAAACGCTGACGTAAATTTACAACTTACTAATTCCTTGTCTTAAAGGAATTAAAACACTTAAAAACAATTCACCTTGCTGAGTCACAGCAAAGGGTTGAGCAATTTGCAGGAATGAGGTCTCAGTTGCTTGACAGCAGGAAAAAAGGTTTAGGTGTGGGGAGAAGAGAAATCTGCATTTCAGAAGGGGAAAGGAAGGAGTAGAACCTTTCAGACAGACAGTTCCTGCCCCTGCTGCCTGAATGAAGGCTCTTCCAGCATTAACCCTTCCCGGCAGCCATCTCACACTGGTGTCCTTAGGAGAGAGTTTTTATGTGGCAAAATCTTCCCTGGAATAAAAACTGGCATCTCCCAGTAACACCTGTGATGCTGAGCTACCTGTAACTTCCAAGAATCTGGTCCCACCACTCCACGATGCAGCAAAGCCCCTCAGCTAGAGCTCAGAAGAGCTCCGGGGCCACAGGAGAATGATGGGCACAACAAACCAGCACATTGGGATCATTTACACCAGTTATAACCTTGGCATTTGAAATAATAAGACAGAAGTGGTTTCTGTTAAGAGGACAATCAGGTGGCTCCACATCCACTGGAGACTTTACTGACCTCGTGGCAAGCACAGATCCACTCTTGCATTGAATAGAACAAGATTTTGGCAATTAACAATAAATTACACACACGGGCTCATGTTCCAGTGCAGAAAGAAAACGCCTCCCCAAAGCAAAGACAAGCTGAGCTCTAAAGGACCCTTTTCTCCTTCAGCACGCCTCACTCTGGAGCAGGAATCCCAGCCCCGTTCCCGCTTATTCATGAGTGAGTGCATGCAGGAGCGGGGGAAGAGGGCCGGGAAGAATTTCTTTATGACAAAAAAAAAGCGGCAGCCCCATTCCTGAGCCGCTGTTGCCATGGGCCCGCGGGGCTCACAACAGATGGCAGCGAGAGCCATCCCGAGCACGGCTCTGAAGCTGTCCACTCAAGCATGCCGTGCGCATTCCCCGCATTCCTCCCGGCCCGAGGGCCTGATCCAGCCCGGGGCTCTGCATCTTCCTGCTCCCGGCACAAAGGAGGCAGCAGCCTTCAGGATAACGGCTTGAGGGGAAGGCTGGACCGAGGCAGAGACAGCCTCTTTGCTGCAGAAGACATCACTGCATCCTGAACACGGCTCAGAGCCAAGGTCACGGCCAGAAGGGATTCACTGTCTAACAGGTGTCACCAAAGCTAAAGGGTGTGAGAGAAAGAGAGCACAGGGAAAACAGTGCAGAGATGGACGAGGAGAAGCAGCAGGTGATTTAAGCAGTAGAGATGCCCAGGTGTATGGAAAAAGGACACCAAAAGCAGCAGCCACAGACTCCAGGGACCAAAGTGTGCCTCAGAGTGTGATGCACAGCAAAGCCTTCCCGGCTGCAGGGCACAGCCAGGCTCGGGAAAAGTCAATGCACTGGACAGTAAAACGGCGTTCTGGTCTCCTACACCCAAACAACAGCCGGGCTGGCTCTGCAGTGAGGAATTTGAATGTGATTTGCCTGTTGCTTGCTGATCACACAGAACAGGGCTCTTCGGGGCTCATTTGCATTTGGCTGCTGGAGTCACTGGAGTTTCCTTTTTTTGAGGGGGGTTGTTACAAGGATGGAGACAAAGCAGCAGATGCTGTGGGCTGACCACGAGGAGCAGGGCTGGCCATCCTCATTGTGCTGGGCTGCAGGGCTGCTGGGAAATGTGCTCCCTGCTCCTCAACCCAGACCCATCCCAACTCTCCTCTAGGGCTGCAACTCTCCTGACCCTCCTAAACGCTGTCCTTACAAAGAGCCGGGAGATAAGGTTATTTTCTGGTTTGTTTTTCTTCTGATGCAGACAAGGTACAAGCACTAGGTTGGAGAAAAGAGTCTGACTTTTGCTAAAAGTCGTTTGGGTGACTGAGTGTGCAGCCTTTTCTGTGCAAGCATGCAGGAAATTTTCCCTCCCTCTCACACACACAATGGTTTAGATTTGGTATTTATGAGCTTAAGTTAGAAATAAAGGAGGAATGAAGTTTCCAGGTGGCTCTTGCTTTCTTTAATCTTTCCTATGTTTCTCTCTCTCCCTCGCTGTCTTTTCTATCAGTCTTTAATCAAATTCCTGCTGTTACTTTTATTGAACAAAGGAGATGCTGGCACAGCCCTGAAGTGCCTCTGTACACGGGTTGCCCTCTAACAGCCAAGTTGCTACGATTTATTGCTAAATGGTCCCTGCAGGCTGTAATTTATAAAAGGCAGAAAGAAATGTCCAGGCTTTAGCAACTGAGGTAAATGCTAATATCTGGTAATTCTTCATCCACTTGGGTTTCTCTGAGGTATTGCCTTTAGCCCTTTGAAGGCATCTAAAAGACTTATCTTTAAGAGACTATAAATCAGACGAGAGAAAACAGTAACATCACCCCAAGATGATCTTTTCACTTTGCTTCAAGAGGATGCCCACCAAATCTCTTTAACTCAGGCATCTCTTCAGATGTCAGATGGGAGGTTCCTCCCAGTACTGAAGCTTGGGGACATGCCCATCCCTGTAGGCATCAGGCTGCGCCACAGGGTGATGAGATCTCTGCTGTAGAACAGCCTCTTCCTACAGGCTGTGGATCTTGGTCAGCTCCACTGCCTCAGGAATCTCCAGGGATACTCCCATGCTGGCTAGTTTTGCCCCAGTATTCCACTAGCAACACTTTTGACCCGCACTGCCAACTTTCACTAACCAGACTGGATCACCACAGTGTAGAAAAAACAAACAGTTACAAAAATTTCACAAGGTTTGGCCCGTAGTCAAAGATAAAACAACCCCAAACAAACTTCAACTTAAAAATATCCTAATAGCAGTGAAGCAGGTAATGAGTTTAAAGATTTGTTAACGGGTTTACTAAAGGAGTTCATGTCTCAGGAAATAATCAAAAGCAAAGTTCAATGACCTTAGTTTTCTGATTCATGACCAATCTAAAAGGGTGGAGAGGTGAGTGCATAATACACAGCAGATCTTCAAGGGAAGGAAATTTGTGCCGGCCCTCACTGGAGCCATGCTGACTGCCAGCTCTGGAGCTGTACTGACTGCCACCTCTTCTGAATCAGCCTCTCTCACACTGTCCCTCTGCTCCCTGCAACGTTCCCATATTAATCAAACAGGAACATATCACATATCCCAGATTGCAGGGCTGGTCCATCCGTGTTAAACAGTGATGCAGAGCACCAGCCTGGCCTGACACCCACTTTAAATGACTCTCAGCTTATAAAGGTGAAGCACAAAAAGAGAGCCACCTACTTGAGCAGAGACCCTTCCAGACTATAAAACTGTAAAATGCACCCTACAAACTATGATGAGGATGTCAAATCCTCTGCTCGTGAAGACTCAGCATCCTCAGGGCATGGCATTATTATTATCCTTGGAAACCATGGGTGGGAATGGCCTTAAACATGCGGTACAGCTCTGGAGGCTCTCCCAAGTTCACCTCTCCCATGGGCTTCTGGCACTTTTCTAGCCTAAAGTCTGAGAGATTTGCTTACGTTGCTCAACAGCTTCCCAGTGACAGACCCTGAACCCCGGCGCAGCACTGGCTTCTCGCTTAAAACAGCAGCTGCAAAGTCCCCCACTTCAGGGGGGGATCACGGCCTGAACACTCCCTTGCTCTGAAGTTTGTGATGCTCATGACGTTTAGGACCAAGAGAGTCCTTAAGACTCCTGTCCTCCCTCTCCCAAAGCCCTGTGGTGAGGTCCTGCCGCCGCCACCGGCACGGAGCCGCGCCTGGCTCGCTCCGCTGTGTCTGGGGAGAGGCCGCTTACCTTTGGAGACACCGGACCAAGGCTCAGGTATTCCCATCCCTGTGCCGGAGGCAGCCTGGCATGTGGTGAGCACAGAACTCGGAGCGGGGAATGGCACTAGCGGCTCGGAAGGCGGAGAAAGAGGCACATAGCGATTAAGATAACGAGCTGCACATACAGGTGCTGCGCTGAGAGGCACCTCTGCACTAATCCCGCACTAAAGAGCAGGAGCTTTGCTCAGCAGAGGCAGATCAGATTACTGCCCTCCTACCCAGCAGTCGTCAGCAGGCCTGACAGACAGGAGCAGAGACCGTGAGGAAAGGGGGAATTTGCTGAGTGAAAGTGCCAGTCAGCTCTGTCCCGACTCCCCGCAGACTGGGGCTTGGCCCCTCTTACAATTAACTCTGGGCTTGGCGGCAAGAGAGGAGGAATGAAACTACTGAAGAAAGAAGTGTTCCCAGCCAGCCAGGAATTCTCTATGGTTTCTCTCGAAATTCTCCCCTGAAATTGCATCTGAAAAATGTAATTGGGAGTAAGGGTGGGGGAAAAAACCCCCACGGTGGAGGGGCGGTGTAGCAGGGACATTGGTCCCTGTTGCTCACTGGCCCCCCCAGTCAGGGCTCAGCAATTTGGCTGAAAAAGATGCCCACAAAATGGTTCCCTTCTGCCACCCACCAGCTCTGGGGGTCCCACTGCCTCTGCTCCTGCACCAAAGCACCAGCCTGAGTGTCCATATGCGGGTGTGTTTCCCATCCATGCACTGAAGATCAATCCTGCCTCCTTTCTAATGCCACAGTCAAACAGGCAGGAAGGTGAAGAAAGGGGGATTGGGGAAAAAGAGTTCTCTATTCTAGAGCTGTTGGTGTAGCCAATGTTTTGGCCAGGTGCACATGAGAATGCTCTGTCCACCTGTGTTTGGGGGAGCGAGTGAGGCTGCCTGGTGCTACACACAGGAAGAGTTGTGCATATAAAAGACCATTTGATACTGTCTGTGCAGTGTCTGCTCTTCATTGTTCTTTTGACTGAGGTATTCCACTTATCCAGCCATAAGGGAGAAACAATACCAAGGGATTTGGGTGACCTGTACAAGTCCATTCATAAAAGAACATAAGGGAGTTACAGTGATCACTACACCCTGACATCTGTTTTGCTGAAGTAAATCCAGGCAAACACAATTTATATCGGTAGGATTACATTAGTGTTCATTAACCTCTCCTGACCCCATGCCCCTTTCAGAGGAAACCTTGGATCAAGCAGAAAAGGCAAGGAAAAGATTCTGAGAAGTGAATTTACATTAGTAGCCGAGCAACTAAATATTTAATCCGGCTGTGGATGTGCGTACATCAGCCCATAACAGTGCCACACAACAAACCAACCCCCGATACATCAATATTTACAGTCAGCTCCTGCAATTAAAGCCACGCAACTGCAGCTCCTTGCAGCAGAGACGATGGAATGCAGCAATTCTCAGTTTGCCCCTGCAGCTGCCCTGTGAAGGTGTCACCCTGCACTCCTCTGCACCTGGACAGGTAACCAGAACCTCGCTCCAGCCCAGCGATTTGCCCTGTGGACTAGAGGTCAGCCCAGGCACCATCCCAGGTAGTGAACAAGGCATAGAGTGCTTGGAGAACACATGCTTGTTTGTCTGAGTTTTCATCCTGTTGTGATCTGATCCAGCTCCTAGCTAATCCTCAGGAAATTCCAAAAGAAGGAGCATCTCACCCTAAAAAGAACTTTGTACAGCGCTGGCAGAGATTTCCCAGCTTTTCCAGTGTCACTTACTGACAAATCCAACCCCAGGTTGATTATTGCCTGAAGGAGGCAAACTAATCCACAGGCACTGGGGGAAAGGAGCAGCTAATATGGAGCAGCAGTGGCTGGAATTCCTTGGGTCCCTAATGCAGCTTCAGGTGAGGGGTTAGTCTGTAACATCCTATAGAGGATAACACATCATGGTGGCTGGCATTTTTCCAAGGCGTTTTTCTACTGTCCCCATCAGTGGCCTAAATCTTTTTTTCCCCCCCAGAATCATATCTAGATCTTCCTCACATTTACTACTCCCTGTGGGAAATTTCTCAAAAATCCTGGCAGTCCTGAGCTGTAGATAATTAAATCCTAGGCAGTAAGGATTTGCCAGCGATTTCAAAATTGAGTTCTGTTCATCTCTCAGCTGTCTGTCCCATGGCCCCTCCTAATGAGGCAGGAACTGCAAACATTTTGATGGATGCATGGAACTCCTCTATGACAATACCAGCTTGATCCAACACACAAGGAAATTTTAAAGCCTTTCCTTAACTGGGTACAGGGTGCACAGACCTCAGAACTCCTGTCTCCACACAGTGGGACAGGACCCTGATGGGCTTTGGCTGGTCACACCCTCTGGCATCACATGAGGAGCTGTAAACTCCAACCAAAGGCTCATTTTTTTAGAGAGTTAAAAAGATGCACTTTAAAATAGCTGAGACACAAGGAGACATGACCAAGGGCACACTGGAAAACTGTGGAGGAGTTCACAACACACATACAACAAGTGCCTGTCACAAGACCACCCTGCCAGCCCTCTGATGCCAGCTTAGGCCTCTAAGCTGTCAGTCTTAAGAATTCCATGTGCACCAAACCTTCCTGTGTCCCGTTCCCCCAGTCATCATCACTGAACAAAAACTGACTGCAGCGCAGAGCAGCCCTTTGGGAACGCGCTCCTGCGCCACTGCGGAGCAGGGGGTGTGAGCCAACGCCAATTCCAATTAATTTCATTCACAAAACTTGGATTTATTTGATGCAATTTTTTGGCCCACCGTCAAATACGGCACAAAATTACATTAGTGTCATAAGAGGAAAGGATTAGTTGACAGAGTTCTTTGAAGAATTGTGTTGGCACTTGTCTTTTTGTACAGATGCCAGCAGCTTCCCCTCTCTCCAGGACTAGCCCATTTTCTCCTGGTCAATGAGGGAAATCGCTGCTCAGTGAGGGTCTGAGCCAAAGCCTTTTGGAGTCTGTGGGAATCTTTCCACTGATTTCCATGGGCTTGAATCAGCTCTGAGCCTCAGATGTCAGTTGTCCTGACATCTTCCTCCCACACTTCGACACCTCCTTAGGGGCATTTATCAGGTGGAGGGGAAGACTTTTTTCCTTTATTTTTTCTAAAGCCTTAGTTATAGCAAATTCCTGCCAAAAGAAGAACAACTTCGTAGCTACAGCACGGATGTGAGTATTCAGGATGTCTGGGTTTAATTCCTGATCTTGTCCCAGAGGTCTTTGAATGAGTTAATTGGAACCAGACCTGTCTGAAAGCATAACATCAGCCACGGGAGGGCCATGTAGCCCAGCATCTTCCCCCTGACACCACCTGGAAGCAGACGTGTCAAGAAGAGGATAAGAGCAGAACAAACGTGCTCCCAGCCCCAGCAGTTTTCATCACTCAGGCAAGGGGGCCCAGGGACAGGGATGTGCCAAGAGAATAAGCCGAGTACCCCCAGTGATGCAGGGAATCTGTAGGGAAGCATGAAAACGAACACGCAGATTACAGTTATAGCCAAGGATAAGCTTAATCCTTTCTTTTTGTACAGTTTTTAGCACAACAGGAAAAGGAGGATAATGTTTTCTATCCCCACTCCTCCTTTATTTGACTCGTATTTTTAGTCTAAGGTTCTTTGAGACAGAAAAGAACTGCAGGTGCTGCTAAGCCTGAGGCAGACATAAGCCACTAGTACTGCAAACAGAAAATCGACTGCCTTGAATACTGATCTGTGATGGAATATTGTAGATACCACATAAATAATACTTGGTGGTCACTCATATCAGAGTGGTTGGATATTTGGTAGGAACACACATGTGGTGCATCTTGGAGTAAGTAGTTGTGCTGTAAACCACAGCCTATTTGGGATTCAGACTTCATGCAACTCACTGGCTCTGCACACGCAAGTGTCACCATCAGAGCCCCTCACATCCCAATCTGTGCTGGCCTGAGCCCTAAAAACAATAGCCTGAAAGAGCCCTGCAGGTCTCCTGCATGCCAGCGTGGGCAGAGTGAGGGCTGAAAACACTGGTAATTCTCTGCAGAACATTGGTACTTGCTGTTCCACTAGGAAATTTTAATAGAGCTTTGCATTAATTAACCAAGACTGAGGCTGGAACCCTTTACAGTGCACTGTCCCCTCAACAAGAATGACTCGGTGTGTTCACTTCTGCCCTCCCTGCACCAGGCAACGGCAGATGACACAGCAAGTCTGAGGAATGGATTCTGGAGGCTTGGCTCAGGCAGTGTTTGTGCCAGAAGGGGTGTGTGGAGTTGTCCCTGTGGCTGTGGGTCCCTTTGGTGTGACACCACCACGCCTGGCTGATCTAATTGCTGCTGTTACAGACACGTTGAATGCCCAACCATGTAAACAGTGTGACGCTCCCACAGCCATTCCTGCTTACTGACCTGTGCAAAAGGCTATTTTTGGCAACTGCTGGAGGCCACTGTGGTGGCAATGCCCACGCTCTGAGCCTTATCTTCAGCTGATCCAAGCATGCACAACACAATTAGATCAGACCGATACCACTGAAAAGGGTCTTTTTTTGATTGCACCCAACTCTGCTTAGGTACTGAAGTTGGAGAGGAAGCAACAGGAAAAAAAAAAACAAGCTGGAAAAAATAACCCGTCTTTCATAATGAAACAGGTAAGTCTTATTGCTTTTGTAGCTTTAGCTTTCAAACAGCTTTTCCTCCAGCTGGTTAAAGATAAACTGTGTATCAAAAGTCTCTTGGGCAGATTGCTGAGGACAGTAGGGCAGCCTCCCACTACAGAATCCAACAAACTGGTCTCTCCAGTTTCCCCAGTGATTCACACCTACTGTTCCCAAATGGGCAAATCCTGAGCAAAAAGATCTCCCCAGTATCAGCCTGGGGATTCCTCAGGCTTGATGGAACTGGTTCTGCTCATACCCATGGAGAGAGACATTTGTCACCAGCAGTGATACGGACACACTGAGTCATTCCCTGGGATGCAGAGCAGATCTTACTCCACCTTGTTCTGCCTTCAGCACAATGGAGTGTGAGTACCAGGCTCCCTCACAGCACACCAATTGCAGGCCTGAGGTGTACAGGAATGAACAAACACACACATCTCTGAGGCTACTGTCCTGGAAATGAATGGGCAAAACAAACACAGGGAGCCAGGAAGGAATGGCAGAAAGACAGGAACTGGCTTTAGGAACAGCCTTGGAAATAAGTGAGATAGGAGCAGCCCTGTTGAAGAAGCAGAGAAAAATGAACATTTGAAAACTCCAGAGCTGGGGATGAGACAAACAAAATGCAGCTAGAGAGCACCCATGGAAAATCATTCACCAGTTATCTCCCAAATAAGGATCCTCTTATGGAATAGGCACAGTATTTACTTAACACTAGGGCTCATTTTGGCATTTGCTGCCTCTGCCCTACTGTAAGTCCATGAGCAAGGAAGCAAAACATGCATAAATTCACAGCTTCACATGTCTCTCCTCCTGCAAGTCACTCCCTGAGGACAGCAGGAGGTTTGCACAGGAGTGAAAGCCAGACTATGGTCCTCAGGTACTAACTACTTTAGTGCTGGTTATTTATTTAAAACCATTCATATTTATTAATATTAAATATCCTCGTGAGACAGGTAATTTTTTTTTATATTCATTTTAGCCTTTCCTCTCGTACTGAATTTTCTCTGATTTTGCCCTCACATTCCCTTCACTGAAACTATTCCCACTCTTTTCCTCCCTTACACTGATCAATCAAACTTCAGCTGATGAAGACTGATGATGAGGCATCAGTGCTGAGCTTTGCAGGTGACATTCCGAGGGAAATTCCACATCATTGCATCAGTCAGTCTACAGTCCTGGTCAAGGAGTTTTCAGACTGCTGGTACTTGCAGCAAGCAACCCTAATCCACTTCATGGAATCATTGTGGTCAGTTTACAAAAATCAGCAACACAAGCACTCAAAAATACTTTATTTTGCTGCAGAAAAGTCAGGACCTCACATTTTTGGGGTTTTCTTGTTGCCTTCATGCCAGCACTGCAGGGTCAGCTGGGCCTGGGTCAAATTAACCAAACAGAAGGCTGGGCTCTTAGCTCCTGTTGGGATTTCCCAGTCCTAAATTTCTGGATTATCACTGAGGTTTAAATGTGCAGAAAAGGCTTGAAGTGCCTTGGCAAGGGGATAGTGTGTGAATGTAACATCTCTTAGAGTTAACATGCTTGATCCTTCTAGTGGTGATGAAATGAAACCATGGAAGGCTCCTAGCCAAATTTTCTTCCTTTTTGGTTAAGTGTGGAAATTCAGAACAGAGCACTCCATGAAGCGATACCAGCTATCACCTAACTGGCATGGAAAAATCTGTTTGGACTTGCCACAATGAAAAACATACAGGAAGCAACATACAACACAAATGCCAGACCCAAACATCTCCGATTCAAAACCCTCCATCACTCACCTGCAGAACACCAAACAGCTCTAAATCTTGCTGAGGCCACTGGAAATCTTTCTGCTATCACAGCAACAGTGACAACACGCAGCAAATGAGGCAAGAGCTATGTACAGAAATGCCACCCTTTCACAGCACTTGGAAGAAGGATGGGAGTGCTTGTACATCACTGAACAGGAATCCTGGAGTGTCATGTGGCAGGGGAGCAGTGCAAGAGAACTGGGTAAGTATTTCACATGCTGGGACATATCAGTGACAAAGGAGTGCTAGAAATGTTGGCTGAAAAGAACAAACATTTGCCCTTGGGCTCATGCCTGTCTGCTCAAAACAAGGCTTGTGCTAAGATTAGGCCAAGCCATAGGCTTTCAGCTGGAGATGTGAGGGGAATGGATGTGAGGAGTGTGAAGCAGTGTGGATCTTGCCTACCTGCGGACGACAAGCTTCAGCTTCTTGTAGGACCCTTTCACCAGGGAGATGGCCTCTCTCCTGGAGCTGCTCAGTTCCACCTCATTGATGTTCACCACTTCATCACCAGCCTGCAGCTTGGAAGGCAGGGAGTCTGCCTTGCCTCCCTCTTCGATCTGCGCAGGGAAGAGAGGACAAGGCGAGGGTGAGACATTGCACCTGCAGAGCTGAGCCTGCCTTTCTGTTCAAGGAATTAGGTCTACCAGCCCCAAACTCCACTCTCAGGTTAAGAAACCTGGTCTCCCTTTGCCAGCTATCTTGCTCAAAGGTGTGTGCTTGCCACTCGTGTGTGGAATCAGCAGCCAAATGAGTTCTGCCAAGAACCATTGTTTTGAATAAGCCTGAAAAGCCTTTGGTATTTGGAAGCAGTAAACGCCAGTAAAACAGCCATGGACTGGCTCCTGATAAGAGCACCCAGGCACCAGCATAAGGGCAAGGCTGGGATTAGAAGAGCCTGGATGTGTTTTTTTTGTTCAAGCTTCTCTTCATGATCCACCCCTCTGATGAACAACAGCTTCAGCAGCAAAGCAGGTGCACCCAAGTGTGGTTAGTTAATGATGTGCAGTGCCTCTGAAGGGTTTTCCAGCTGGGAATACAGAGAAAGTAGACAATTATTTGAATTTTATGTGAAAGTAAGCAGCCTGCTCAAGGCTATGTAGTGGCAAGGCTAGAAGGAGAATCCTAGGGCACTCCCCTCTGCTTTGAACAGCCCATCCTGTACATGGCATAGTGATTCCCCACCTGTGTGTTGGCAGAAATACGCTAAGTCTGCAACAAAGTCAGTGACAAGGCAGAGGATGAGAAAATCTGGCCTAGGATTGGTGAATTCCAACCTTGTGCACTAATGCACTCTCTCTGCAAAGGTGTACTAGTATAGCAGAGGGCTGGGTTATATATGGGCTCATACATTGCAAATCCTGAGTTTCAGCAGGCTCGGGAGTGCCAGCGGTTCCAAGGGCAACTGATAATTACTTTGATTGCAAGACTTGCCGCCTTGGAGTCTGATACTCAGAGCCCCTGGCAGTCCCTGCTCCACAGAGGCTGTGACCTGTGTTAGGAGTTGTCTGGGGACCCACACTTGAGCATAACATCCCCTGGCACATCACAAGTACAACAAAGAAACGTCTCTGTCTTTGTCTCTGCTGAGACAAAGAAATGTCTCTGGATTGGAGGGCAGGAAGGGCTGCTATTTGCAGCCCTATTTGCAGGGGTACCATTTTGGGAGCAGTCAAATTGCACACATACTTCTGGAAGTTGCTTTTATTTCAAGTCATGCCAAGCAATGTGTAACTGAGCCATGCCCCAGACGTGTAACTCAGCACATGCAGACACGGTGCCCAGGTTTTTACCAGCACATTAGTTTTGGTGTTGAATGGTGACTTCTCACAGGCAAAGCCCGTCTGTTTCCCTGAACAATAGAATTCCAGCCTGTGTACCTTCTAAAATGTAAAATCTGACTTCCCCAAACACCAGCCAATAAATTCTCCAAACCCCCTACAAAGGCAGGTAAAAATCATCATCATTCATCCTACCAGGAACTCTTCCACTGATGAATGAGTTTTTTCTTTTCTTCTTAAGAATGGATAAAACCACAGGAATGAGCCTTCCTATAAAGAGCCTTGTATCACAATTACCAGGAAGGGTGAGAGATGAAACATTAGCCCTTGCTGCCAGTATAAATAAATAACAAACGAAAAATGAAGTATTGCTGCAGTTTATTGCTGCTGTAAAGGAAAATAGATGGGTGTCATTTCAGTGGAATACAATAATGGGGGTACCAGGGGTTAGATTAGTTCCTGATATAGGAAACAGAAGGGATTTTTGTTTGTTTTTGTTTTATGTTACAGCACGTATCATGGAGAAAAGGCCACCTTGGAAGAATATCTCCTGTAACAAATGCCAGCTACTTCAAAGGGTGCGATACCCATCAGAAGCATTTGTATTAACTTGTGCCTTGATGAACCCTGACCTGGAAAAAATCGACTGAATTGTGATCTGTGCTTTATCCTCTAATAATTCCAATTGCCTTTATATATTGGAGATTTTTCACTCCACAGGAGCACTGTTTTAAGGTTCTCTTTGCAACCATGTGGGCTTGACCTTTCTTTTTCTCCTCTTTTTCAGTGAAAATGGACATTTGGACTCTTCCATATTCACCTTTATAAATAGTGTTAAATCAAAGACTTTAAGGAAAGGCTAAACCTCACAATACTTGAGATAAGGCTGCTGACATTTTGAACAGCTCTGAAAGAAATCTGTCTCCAAAGCCTGATGGATTCCAGCTTATCCCCATGCCAAGGGCTCTTCAACTGCAGCTTGCAAGGCCACGCAGCCACAATACCAGAGTAAAGGATGCCTTTAAGGAAAGTTTGCTATCACAAGTGCAGAGTCATCTGCAAGTAATTCCAGAGGCTGAGAGGGAATTGCTTTGCTCCCGTGTGCTTAAACTGTCCATGAGCAACAGCTACATCCAGACACACTTTTTGCCATTAGAAGCTTTTGATGGCAGCATTACAACTGTATTACTTAGGGACTTGGAGAGAATAGAAATGGAGATATGGATTTGTATTCTGTTGTTGACACAGTTCTCTCATCTATTACTAACCTGTCAGCCACCTCATCTGTCATCTGTTCAGCTGAGGTTACCTGGCTGCAAATTCCTTAAAGTTCCTGGAGGAGAACATTCACAACAGGCCTGTCACCTGGCCCTATAGCTCAGAGAGACAAAAGAGGCAAAAGGACTCCCAAGTTTCCATCAGAAGTCCAGAAGCAAGGCCTTGTCTCCCAAAGCAAGGCTTAGATGCTCCACATTCATTCTCCCTCTCTGAATGCCTCTGAAAATATTTGTGTTTAAGGAGTGGTGATATTTCATGGGAAGGATTGGGTGATTTAAACAAAACAAGCTGCACTATGAATACAAAGCTCTATCTCTGCCCAGTGTAACAATTATCAACAAAGCAAACAAACTTCAACACACAGGTAAGCTATTTCAGTGAACACCTGCTTCACTGGACGAGGCTGCACAAAGCAAGTTGTGCTGCACTGGTTCAAGCAGCCCCGGCATTGCCAAAATCACCCTCAACAGCCGCCTTTGACAAAAATGTAACAGCCATGAGCTACAGGACCTGGTGCAAGAGGTCAATCAAAAGCCAGTAAGACCTCTTATGGTTTATTTAAGCTGAGGAAAACAAGGTGAAATGCAGGCAGCAAACCCCGTGGGTGTAGCATTGTCACTCATCTATCAGGAGCAGGAGGAGCCAGCAGGAGCCAGCCAGGGCTTGAAGTTTTTTTCCTTTTGGCTGGATGAAGCCAACTGCTCTGCCAAGGTGAGATATGAGGTGACTCTGGCAAGCACAGAGGAGGAGGAATACCTAAAAATCAGTCTGGCTTTGAACCTCTGGGGGCTGGATTCAGTGGCTGGTCTTACTGCAGATGACTGCAGAGGAAATGCTGCTCCCCTCCTTCAGCCTTAATGCCATGTCCCAATCTGGGGGCAGCGACATGCAGCAGACAGGAATTCTTCCCCATTGTCCCCAGCCTCAGCATCAGCGTGGCAGAGCAGTGAAGACAATTCAATCAAAAAGTAGTTAAGTCAAAGGTCTCCCCCTGGAGCTGTGTCTCTGCTGGGTTTCCCCATCCCTGGTGCAGACAAGCATCTTCAGGGAATTCAGCTCTTGACATTTACTCCAAGCCAAGGAAAGAGTGTCCAAGTTAGTTATGGTTTTATGCTGCAGGGAAGCAAGGAAGGCATGTTTTTCTTACAGTGCTCTGCATTGTTCTGCAGCAACATTTGTGCTCCCAAGTACAAGGCATGGTAGTGGAGAGATTAATTTATTCCAGGTTCACATTGAATGAATTCACCTCGAGAGGCTGAATGTTATTCAGTGGAAGAACAAGTTAAACCCCACAGTTTTGAAGGGTTAGCAGTGCTCTGAAATATTTTCAATACTTTAAAATAAATCTGTTATTTAACAGAGGCAAACCAGTATATTTTCTCCCAAGTCAGCCTGAAACACCAATGATGTGGAAACCAGGAGTGCAGGCAGTTTACTGGAGTGCCCCTGCACCAGTGCAGACAGAGGCTCCCTGCAGCACCAAGATCTGTTGCAGTGTAATTTACTGAGGGCAGACACCAAAGCAAAGTGACTGTGGGCACCAAGGCAACCCAGCTGCAGAAATGCCAATGGGATCCGTGCAGGGTGGATGCAAGTTACTGATGAGTGGAGAGGATTCAAGGTCATTCCTGGGACTACCCTGCAGGCCCCAACACTTCCACACCTTTCCATTTCCTGCGTGATTGTTTCCTGTCCCGGGAGCAAGGTTAATCTCAGCAGTCAGCCCCTCAGCAAAAAGTGGCAAGAAGTGAATGGAAAACAGATTGCTGGCTTCAGCTCCAAGAGATAAGGAGACATGCCTGGATGAGTTTGCCTCTGACTCCTCTTGGTGACTCCAAATTCCTAAGCCAGCGGAGGAAAGAAGGCTTAGCTCCTAAGATAATTTTCCACCTTCTTAAGCATGAAACTGTTCAGCTCCCACAGAGATTTTTACATTTAAAAGAGGAAGGGGCAGAGAAAGATGGGCCTATGGTGCAGCTTTGACTCAAGCCTTCAAGAAGCCTCCAGGATCTTTCCTGTAACAAGGGGCAAAACTAACAATAAATTTTCTCCACCCCTCCCCGTATATACAAGACAAGGAACTAATCTGTGTTTGCTCTGGGTAACGCCTAGAGCCGTATCAGGCCTCTCTTTTGGTACCTGGGTCAGCTGCAAACAGGGTGCAGGTGCAGAGCAATGCTCCCCCTTTTCCATGGTAAAACCAGAGGCACTGCTTCCTCCTGCTCATCTCTTTGCTACAGGAGCCCAGGTTGGATCCCTGTAGCTCCTGCCTGCAGAGCACTGCCCTGTAGAGCCTTACTTCTTTGTTCACTGTTTGGTTCTTGCAAACAAGCCATTCCAAGCATGCCACGGAGGGTACAGCACCAGGTGATACAAACACTGGGGCCTGGGGCATGTTAACTCGATCCTGTTTGGTCTGCGGTGATTATCGGGCAGTATCAGCTCGAGGGCTACAAGAACTCACTGCCTGTCCGCCCCTTGTCGCTGATACACTCGTCCACCTCCAGAGCACACAAAGCCAGGGGCTGCACATGGCTGAGAGTTAATATTTGCTTTGCAGTGTGACAGTTAAAAATAGGTGCTTGTCGAAGAGTCTGCTGGAAAGGTCTTCTGCTCTGCCCCAAACACACCCAAGGACTTCTTTTTTCACCTTGCTTTGCCATCCTGCCCCCAACCTCACAGTCCTTTCTCACATTTCTCACAAGGTTTCAATAATTAAACACCCAGTTCCTATGACATTTAGACAGTGAGCCCGTTACCTACAAACCTTAGGAAATTCAGTTTATGACATCAGCTGCTCCCTAATCCTTTCCACAGGCACCTGTACAGAGCCCACACACCACCTCCAAGCAGCCCTTCTTGGTGGCTGCAGTGTATCCCTCAAACTGTGGCATGTCACGGACCAGCATTCAATTATTTCTTTAATCTCCCTCCGATCTGTTCTAAAAACAAGGAGAAAATGACAACATTTGGAACTTGCCTTTCAATCCTTTTTACATAGCACTGCCTTGTGCCCTTCTTTATGGGACGCTTTACAGGCTTTCCCAGACTTTCGTATTACATTTTTATACTGGCTGTTGTGACCTATATTGCCATGACCCCCAGAGGTTGTAGCTTGACAGGGTGACCAACTGCCAGGAGACTTGCTTTGGGTTGTTTCTTTTTGGGGTAACTGGAAAGTATTCCCACATTAGAAAATATGGATGAGGCACCTGTGATCAGCCTGGAGGAGAAAGAAGACAATCAGCAACTCTCAAAGTACAGTTGTTGAGAGTTTTTTTCATCACATGATTAGGCAGTGAACTTCCTGCCTTGGCATATTGCTCACATGAACTCGTAGAAATGTCAAGAAAATCTGCCCTGCAATCAGGTAATTCCATAAATTAGGTAAATCTAAAGCTATGGGATTTTCTGGCTACTGGAACAGGTAGTGCTTATCTTTCCCGAAGACAGATCCTTGGCCCCAGCATGGCCAGTTACTGCTTTTGATGTTTGCCACTTCTCTTTCCCTTATTTCCCTTCCCCAGTATTAACACTTCCATTATACCTGTTATAAATAGCAATAATGATGGTAAAGACAACAGTAGTAATGATCCTCAAGAACTTTCCTTCCATTAGCTAATTTGACCTTTCAACACCATGGAAAGACAGCAGGAAGTATTGTTCCTAAATTAGAGAGGAATAAAAACAGAAGCCATGTTTATGTAACTTTTCCAGGGTCACAGAAAGAGCCACAGAGCAGCGCTGGAGCCACACTCCCTTCTCTGGCTGAGGTCACGCTGCAGTGATGCCAAATGAGACTCCCCCCCTCTAATACTTCATCCACGTCTCCAGCACTGAGGCATTTTCTCTCCGGGTAATGCTCCCTTTCCTACAACCAACAGAAACTGCTCTTGGATGTCCTTCTGTCATCATTTCTGGTTTCCCGCTTGTCTCCGCAGTTTTCGTTCTTCTGTTTGCTGCGGTTGTCCTGTCCCTCATAGTGCTATAATTTCCCTTTCTTCCTTTTGCCCTATATTCCCTTTTTCCTCATGCTCCTCCTTCCTCCATGAGCCTACTAATATAAACTAATGACCACTAGACAGACTATATGTGAAAGGAAGAAAACCAGATGATGCAGCAGAGCCGTGCTTGATGACCCGACCGAAGCTCTTGCCGGGGATTCAATAGCTGCCGAAGGGATTTAGGTATTCACTTCCCTCTCATTTTAATGAGAATCAGACATCACAATTTTTAGGGACTCTTTGAAGATCGAAGCTTAGAGCAGCCAAGAGCAATTAAAGCTCAGCTCAGCATCAAGAGCCGTGTCCTTCAGGGCATGGGAGTACTGCTGGCATCCCTCGGGGATGAGAAGGAAGTGCTAACGGACTCTGCAGGAGGAGCCGGGCCGGTTCATCCCAGCACGGTGGCTCGGTGCTTCTTGACTCTCTGCCAGGTCACACACACTCCACAGTTCCACAGCCAGAACTCCCCTCAGACCACATCATGGCTCAGAGTGATGGTGCTGGGACAAAAGAGGAATTTCACGGTGCGAGCCATTGTCATCACATCACACTTGGCAAACCCGCTCTTTATTCCCCCAGCCCTCTGCAGTTATTAAAAAGTCTTCTCAAGTGAATTTAGTGCCCATGAAAGATGCCAGGTTCACAGCCCTGGAGATTCCTTTTCCTTGCCTACAGATCAGTTTGTCACCCTTCCTCCCTGCCCACTTCTCCCTTCTTCCTTTTGTCTCCAAGAAAGACTCTTCCTCTGAGATCCTCAGGGGTGCTCAGCTCCACAGACCCAAGTGCAGCAGCTCTTTTTAAAAAGGGGCATTTCTGTGTACCAGGCTCCCCAAATGGAAAAGAGCATGGGAACTGAAGAGCCTGTTCTTGCTCCGGCTGTGTGGATGCCTTGAAGGGCTTCCTGGTTTTGCTAGGAGCAGCAGGGAGATGGAGCAATGAACTCTGCGAGGGAGATACCCAGCTCTGGTCGGTTTGTCCCCGCAGTCCCTTTCTTTATCCTCTGCTGCCACCTCGCGGCAGCTCGACATTCAGGGGACAACTGCTTTTTCCGTGGAATTTTTCATTGGAAATAATTTTTCAATTATTACTGTTGTTGTGAAAATAGAGCCATGGCTGCATTTAATTCACACGATATATATGAAAGGTTCAAAGGCAGATCCTTGAATAAATTTTATCGTGTAGAAAAGAACAAACTGTTGAAGAGTGACATTTGCCTTATTTCTCAGTTTAAATATTGAAAACCCAGGCAGACTCACCAGGGAATGCTGCAGCCCCCGAAATCCCCTGCCCACGTGTCAGCATTTCACAGCAATCCAGGAACTTTCTTGATAATTTTATACCGCAAATGGGGACATGAATGGTGCAAAAACTGCCCGGATGTGAGAGGAAAGACATTTGTTCTCCTCTGCCTTTAAGAAAATCCCCTCAGATGTGGGTGACAGGGAGAGGTGCTCCCTAAGGCCACTCTCACAGTCACACACAGCACCTATCCCTCTCCTTGCCCAAATCCTCTGAAGTACCCACATCTTGTTTGGAACTATCTTATCTAGATCTTCTTTCAGGGAAGGGGATTTATACCTTTGTTTCCAAGCTGATTCATTTATCAAGCCAAACACTTTTTGGCAAAACTCTTTCTAGCTGCAGTAGACACATGAATGAATTTAGCTGCAGTTCAGGTTGAGGCAGGGCCAAGTTTCCAGCTCTGCCAGGTGCCGTGGAGATGGATGAGGCACACACACCTGTGAAAACACCAGGCACACTGCCCACCACCTTCCTCCTTCCTGCATGCTTTGGCTGCTTTGTGGAAGCTTTGCATTTACACATTTCCCTGCATCTCGAGGACGACATGTAAATGCCCTTCTAGAGAAAGGTTTAAAATTCTTGTTCTGCCATATGTGCCAGGGAAAAGTCCCCACAAGCATCTCAAACACAAACTGAACCCATGCACTCTCCCTTCCTCCTGACTTGGTCCCATTTCCTGGTTTCTCACAGTTCTCTCCTTTTTTTTTTTTTGCTGCTCTTCTGTTTCCAAAAATGTCGTTGAAAATAAAGTGACAGGACAAACAACTATGAGATTCCCACTAACCAGGGCGATGTGAAATGACGTGTTTGGCTCTCAGGAAAGAATTGGATTACAAAGGCACGTTTTCCTTACTCCAGTTTTATATCTAACCCAGAGCAGCACACAGAATGTGCCCTGACTCCTGCATCATGAGAAGCCCATTTGACTCGCAGGTCTCCTCTCTTCCTGCATGTAGTGCCAGGTCCTGGAGGTATCACCATTACAGACACGAGGGGATGGATGAATCCTGGTACAAGGAGCACTTTATATCCAAATATTGCACAACCTTTTCTGTTTTCTTAGCTTTGGTCTTAAGCACTGAAAAATCATATTCCTGCTTCACGCTGCTTACACAATGCACTGGAAACTTTACTTTTATGTCTTGGGGAGGAGGAAGGAGGGAAGCAGGAATAACCAGAAAGGAAAGGAATGTGCCTGCTGCCTTATTCCCTGGGGCCATGGCGATTAAAGAAATGCTGTTTAGCCACTCTGTAATGACTGGCTTTAGCAGGCACATGTTTTTATAAGCAGAATTATGCATTAATGAAAATCCCAGGGCATCCCTGTAAGAGCAGAGGCATTAGTGGCAGCTGGGACGCTGGCCAAATTCCAGTGAAGGTAACTTCATTGTGTTTCCCTACAGTTTCCCTGCTACTTCCATGAATGTGGTCAATTGTTTCAGCTCCAAGTCGCTCTGCAGCATCCCTGGGATGTACAGTTCTCTGGGATAACATTCTCGCTTAAGGAATCTTTGCAGAATTTAAAAATAGGTCCTGTGAATGATGACAATGTCCTTTCTGGCAAACAAATTTGCAACAACAGTTTTGAGTCAAACAAGCTGCAGAAAACTTGCGTAAAAGTTCCAAGAGGAAAGAACAGAAAGTACACTGGAAACCTCAAGGCAGAAATACCGTGGAAGACACTGCTCGGGCTGTTTGGAATTAGTTAAATTAATATCCTTCCAGGGACTTGAGCACGCATTGCTAAATTCAGTATATGCCTTTTCCATTTCATAGGATTTGGATGAAGCCTTTGCAGAAGGGATTTTTCAGAGAAAAAGTCCCACTGTAAGAGGGCTTGGAATGGGGTTTTCCTCTGCTATGGCTACAGCTGGCCAATGGCAACTCCTCCTCCAGGCTTCCAAATTTTTAAAGATACTCAAAGGGAGTGTCTTTATCCAATTTGGTTAAAACCAGGCACTGTCTAGGCTGTATCAAAGCAAACTGTGCTGAACATATGAAAAGCTTGGATGAGCTTTAAACACTTCAACTCACATTCAAAGGGCCTGGCAGGAGAAGAGCAAAACCACAGGGAGATGGGACAACAAACCTTAAGGCTGCAAGTCTGAGTTTCCTGCTGTCCCAGCAGAGACTTTTGAGAATGCTAATACTGAACTGCTGCTGTTTGCTCTTGCCATTGCCAACACAATAATTAAAAATATACAGTGCTGGCCCTTTGAAAAGGGGCACAGAGCACCAGTTACAGTAAAATTCCAGCATCTGCTCCTCAAGCTGAATTTGGAGCAGAGCCAGCTGACCCTCTTTTTGTTGAATCTCCCTTTTGCTGACAGGACAGACCCCCAGATTTGAACAAAGCCTTAGCAGTTTAATTCTCTCCTGCAGTTTGGCCTTTACTGAGGTAAGGATTAATGCCTTCAACACATGGAGAGCCAATATATGGAGTATGAAAATGGCACAGTGATGGTGGTGGCCTCTTACCATTCCTGTTGGATCCTAGAGATCCCTATGAAAATTACAGCTGCAACTGTGTGCTTGTGTTTGTCTCCAGAGAGTTAAACAGCATGCAAAGCACAGAGAGGGATGGAACCCCTCCTCTCTACTTGCCACTAGAATTGTCACTGCTTGTCACGAGAACTGCCTTCCTTTTGGATGTCCATCTGGGGGGAAGTTGGTTTCAATTATTGATAAAATACCTGAACCCCACCAGGCAGACGTGGCTTTCAGAGGAGCCCACTGGCTGTGGGCAGTGTGTGATCTCAGAGGGTGAGATGTTTCCCACCCAGCCATCCCTGTGAAACCCCGCTCGTCACTCAGTGTCCCGGCTGATTAAGTGAGCGGGGGCTGAGGGAGCAGCATGCAGTACTTAGCTAATTACACCGGCCCAGGCCTTTTGTCCTGCTGCCGCTGGATCGCCTCAATTGATTCTTTCAGTCCCTAAACAGCTTTGTGGGCTGTATGCCTGGGCAGAATAAGGTCTTTTGTCATACTTTAATGAACAAAAATGTTTTAAATCCTCTCCTTCTCCCTCCACTCCAAGTAGCAGCAAGGGTAACCCTGGTACAAGGACAGCTGTATGTGGCTGAGCAGTGTCTGTCAACTGCTTTCTTGGATGGGATTGCAAATGCACTCCTCTCCCCCCATGAACATACTCCTCCTCCTAGGCTGTGGGAGTTTAAAAGCTTCCCAGCATCAGCTATCCAGTCTATCCAAGATATTTATTACCATCTCCATGGGCTGCTGGGGATTTAAGCCTTGAAGACTTCAAGAATAGAACTAAAAACATCTTAAATGTGTGAACATTCAGCATGATAACACAGGTTCATGAGTAATTAGTTCCTGCATAAATCAATCTGAAACTTGGGGGGGAGGCGGGGGGATTAAAATAAAAATCCCAACTTCAGCTTAAAATTTTAATCTTTTACCTTCAGCATCCAACCACTAGTGATGTATTTTTTGTAGTTAAACTGAAAACACTTAATATTCAGTTTAAAACATGGACTGTCAGGATTGGCAGCATCTCCCTGAAGTCCTCCACAAAATGTCTCCTAGTCAGTTAATCTAATAAACTTCCCCATATAATGAACACTTTCTCAGCATTGTCCAGAGTCATTAACCCTGGCACAGCCTCCCAAAGTACAAGTAGTAAAACACGGATGTCACGACCGAGCTATGAGCTGACCGCGTTGTGCTCTACGTGCCCATTCTCCAGAGCTGCTTATTTTTCAGCTGGCTGAGTTTTAGATGTGAATTAAAGTGATTAATAAATGAAAAGGCTCTTATCATCCATTCCTGTGCTCACAGCCCCTGAACAGTTTTGCCCTGCCACTTGCCAACAGAGCTGTAATAGCTCATAGCATATGCTTCATCACTTCATGGTCAAAACTCTTAATTTGGGTAATAGGGGCAAACCCCCTTTTTTTTCCAGAGGAATGGATGTGGGGAAGGAGAGAACACCTTGGGACTAACAAGCAGTCGTTAACCCACCGTGATCAGAAAATAAAGGCGTGCTGCTCTTTTGAGGCTGCTGTTTACACTGAATGGGCTCCACGTCACATTGGTCCCCTTTGAGCTGCAGTAAGTTGGTTCCAGTGCCAGCTTGGCGTGTCTGAAACGCTAATTGTCTTGTTTCCATTTCACACATCATCATCACAGTAACATTTCTGGAGCTGGGAGACGAATGCCACTTTGACTGTAAGGCAGACTGAAATGCAGCCAGAGAACCTGCAGGTTTAGTGCCACTTCAAATACAGCTTTTCCCTGGCCCCATAAAAAAATTAAGACTCTGGCAAAACTGCAACCCTATGCTTTGGTTTCAAAACTGTTGCTTAAAACAAGGGCTTTAGCCTAAATGCTCCCAATATGTTTAGGTGCCTGCTTGTACCTCACAGTGTCAGAGAAGCTTCTTTCACTGAGGAATTAGAGAGAAGAAATCAATGTGTTATAAAATCTAGTGACCTGGCATTGTCCAGCTCCATTACCTCAGTAGGAGGTTTAGGAGCTGGCCACAGTATTCAGTGTGTGCAGATGGTTCACTGGGTGCAGGGAACTAAAGCCATGGAGTACACAGAGCTCCCAAGTCTTTCCCTTGTGACAGAGCAATATCCCTACAGTCATTAGTTTTGTACCTTAGGGACACATTATTCACTCCAGTGAAAGGAAAACACAGGCTGATTTCTCTGCTGAAATCCTGATGTCATTCCAGTAGGATAAGTGTGTTGATTTACATCAGCTAAAGCACTGGCCTCTGGAAATGATTGCTCCATGCATTATATTTGATGGATTTGATGAATCAGGGAGCTTTCTTGGGAATGATGGAGGAGACAAAATTGAACCAAGATTTAAGAAAAAGGTCATATGCTATTCAGCATGATATACATTTCTCTTCAGAACTCAAAGAAAAAGGCCATCATATTTTATTTCCTAAGGTCTGGCCACTCTGTCCTATGAAAGGTCCCCTCTCCACAGCTCAGGCACAGCTCCCACTTCTCTTTCTCTCATCAACAGCTAATTCCAAATCCAGCTGTGGCCCGGGAAAGACAGGGGAGGTATGAAGCAAAGCTCTATCAGGCAGGAGAGAGATTATTTCCCCTGCTGCTGAGAGAGAAGCAGCTCAGATGAAAAATGCTGTCCTTTGATGCCATAGCGCAGATTTGGGATGTTGGCCAACTCCCCAGGGCTGTCCTTGGATGACTCTGCCGTCGTCTCTCCGTTTCTCCAGGCAGATAATAATGCTCATCCATCACACTTAAATAGCCAGAACCAAACTGAGCTGGTAATATACATGATGTTGATCCAAATCCTCAGCCTAAAAGCTGTGCTCTGTCCCACAGCAGGTTTCGCAGGTGCCATAATTCCTGGGGAGGGTTCAGCAGTGTTTTGCATCACACTCTCTATAAATCACAGGTTACTGAAAAAACACCCTTTGCTGCTGCAGGCACTGTACAAAGCCATTGTTAAAGACAGAAAGTTTGTCATGGCAGAGTTGAAAATTTTATTTCACCCTCAACAGCCTCAGCTGAGGCTCTTCCGGCCCCGAAACAAAAATGAGGTAAAGAGGGCACAAGTGGGGACCAGAAGTGAAAACTGATTGTAAGCAGCAGCTCCTTGGTCCTCCCACAGGGCCCCTTCTCTGGAACCACACAGCTTTCCTCACTGCTCAGGAATTGAAGTGCCCCAAGCCACAGCAGAAAGGATCAGGCCTGTAAGCTGGTTTCACTTTTGTTATTTGTTCCTAATGTCCCGTCAGTTCCCACGCAGGTTTTGGAGTATCGATCACCCCACAGCACAAGCTTCCAATGAACAATGGATCCGTGGTTAATGAGTCCCAGTAACTCCACTCACCTCACTGGAGCCCTTGGGGTGAGAAAGTTAAGTGCTCCTGTACCAGCTCAAGTGACTGCTCACCATTTCCTCAATATTTCATCTCTTTGTGTTGTGTAGTTTGCCTTCTGCTGAGCTAATGTTTGTTTTTCCAGAGGGTGGTTATTGTGGTAAACTGATATCAGACCAGCAGTGTGGGAAGTGAGATTTCATCTCCTGTACTTCAGTGCTTCATGCAGGAAGGCAAAAGAGAGCCAATTGAAGAGCTTTCTTTGTCCTTAAGAAGGATGGCACCTTGCTGCCAGTGCAGTGGTGATGGTCACTCCTTGATGCTCACTGAGTCTCTCTCACCAGTGATTTTCCATGATTGAGATCCTATGATTTTTTTCCTAATGGAGACGATATCACATTCCCCTCATTTCAGTGTGAGAGCCCCTTGGGCACATCAGCATCTTCTGCTGTTGTCTACTTATTGGCACACCAAGATCTCTGGGAACATGTTTCTTTTCTGTTTGCTTGTCTTAATCACACCCTTAAGCATGTTTTACTTTACTCACATAAGTAATATTACAGAAAATAATGGGATTTCTGAGCTGAGAACACAGTGGGCCCCATTTGTGTGTTTGTAGACCTCTGCCATCAAAAACTGTGGAAGAAAAATGTCCTTCAAATTTTGCAGTTGTGAGCAATGGTCGTTTATGGTTAATATAACTCTCTAAGAATCGCTTCTATTCTAATCTTGCTGACTAATCTTTCTTCTCCCCAAGTTTTAATCTTACTTAAGGAATAAATGTGTGATATTGTGCTAGAAAAGCCAATCAACTGCTCAGGCTCTAGCTGGGAAGCAATGTGAGTTCCCCTTTGTACAAGCTCTTCTCAAACGTGATTGTTTCCCCAGTGTCAAATTCCATGGATTTTAGCAGCTGAATGGGTACAAAATTTGACATGGTCAGAAACGTGTGCTTATAAAAACTTATTACCATTGAATAGCTGGTGCATTCTTGGTGCACTCATGTGCAAACTGCACTTGGAGGGAGCTGGCTGGCAGCACCTCTGGGCCTCATTAGCACACACACGCACACATCCCAAGCACCGTGCCCGCCGTTCCCATGTTCCATGGGGAGGAGATGCATGAGGCTGGCGTGGAGTGAGCCAGCACCCCGCTGTCCTCAGTTAACCCTGGAGCTGGCTGAGGTGCTTCAACACCACAACTCGGCCAAGGCAAGCCCTGGGGGAGAGGCAGCTCTTGAGGGCGAGAACTCACGTGCCGGGAATTACAGCCCAACACTAAATGGAGAACAAGGTTGGGCAGAAACACCAGGTCCTGTGACCTTCCAGCTGACACTGCTGTGGGCTGCTTGAGGGTTATGCCAGGCACCAGCACACAGGTGGCTCCCACCTCCGTGCCATGCTTCACCAGGATGATAAAATCCAGCAAGGTGTAGTCAGATGCCAAACACAAAGTGCACGGCACAGCCAGAGACTGAACTAAGTGGCTGAGGTGCAGGGAGTGCAAAATTGGGCAAAAAATGGCAAAACACATGAGAAAGTGTCAGTTGTCCAGCCTTGGGTCTCAGCCATGGGTGAGCTGCAGGCCTGTTTGGATGCCTGTGTCACTGTAACCAACCCTATGGCACCAACACAAATGGGGCCCACAGGGGTTAACCTATCATAGAATCACAGAGTGGTTTGGGTTGGAAAGGACCATAAAGATCATGTAGTTCCAACCCCCTGCCATGGGCAGGGACAGTTTCTGCTGGACCAGGTTGCTCAAGGCCCCATCCAACCTGGCCTCGGACACTCCCAGGGATGCCCAAAGCCAAGGGCTCACACTGCACACACAACTGGATCAGTGTGTATACACCAGCTTTAAGAAAAGCTGCTTCACTCTCACAAGCTGACAAGGCCTTACACTACCAAACCCTCTTTCCCTGGATTAGTGCTACCCCTAGATTTAGAGACAAATCTCACAAGTTATTTAGAAGAGTTGAAATAACAAGGTTTTGGCAGCCGGGGCTGTGGGGGAAGGTTAAACACTAATGCTGAGCACACAGTGCCTCCTTCCTGGCCTTATCCAGGTCCTCACAAGCTTCTGCTTGGAGTGGAGCTTTTTAGCTCAGGCAGAGGGAACTCTGGTCCTTCTGCCAAACCAGGGGGTGATGGTCATCATAGGACCTCTTTCCCTGTCTCTCTCCACTACAGTATTCACAAGCAAAGGGCCACAGTATCCTCTCTGGGTGGAAAGACACCATGGGTGAGAGATTCTGGGCATGAATAAATAAGAGCAGTTGCCAACAAGGAACTTGAGTGAGAAAAGCCAGATTTTTTTAATGAGTATTCAAATAAGGAGCATGGGAACTTCCCTGGACACTGAGTGTTCCTGCAAATCCAGTTCTCATCTACTTGGCTTTAAAGACTGCTCATGAGTTTTTCTAATGCCTATGTGACTTGGGTGATTAAGTCCAATTGGTGTCATGTTAGTAGTGGACACATTTCCCAATACCCACTGATTCTGATAAGATATTCATTACAAAGAAAACACCCCAAAGGTCACTCTTTTTAAAACAAAAAGTTACCATTTTCAGTTTGAATTAAAAATGTCATTATCTGATTTGATTTTAGTAGTTATCTCAGGGAATTCTCAAAACTAAAAATGTTATTGAAACAAACCATCTGAATCAAGTGCAAATATTTTTTTTAACATCCCAAATATTTTTCTTAACATCAGTGACCTGAAAGTCCATGTTTCACTCAGCGCCAGTTACCAATAATAATAAAGAAAGCAAAATATTTTTCTAGATTAGAAGTATGAAATGCACAGGAATAATATCCAGTGATATCATCACATCCATTCCTTCATGAAAAGTCTGCCTCACTACCTTAATTTCCCTAGGAGCTTAATACATCCCTTGTACTATTAAGAAAAGGTCTTAAAGGGGGATTCTGCCAAGGTTCAGCTCTATTTCACTAGAAGACAAAAGGCCAAAATAAGCCCCAAAGATAATAAGGAATGTCATTCATAGGTGGGATGAAGGCTAAATTGCTCCGCAGGCAAGCAGAGCTTTAGTTTGAAAGACAAGAGCAGGGTGTCATTATTTCACTCTGGTGTGATTCTGAGTGGCAGAAACAAGGCTGCTTCCACAGGCAGGTTAGGTGCAGTAAAGGGTGCTGATCCTTAAAAGGCAGCAAAGGAGGAATCATTTAAAAGACTGAAACTTTTAACTTGGACATTTTAAAGTCAGAATACATTGGTTTGGGTTTAGGTGATTATTTTCATTTCAAAGTTCACCTGCATGGATTTTACAGGCTCAAACAAAACTTGTCAGTTCAACACAAGCCACTCATTTTCTTTCTATTCTGTTTGTCTTGCCACAGTTTTTGTTCAGGGTCCACAAGAACCGATCTCTTTATACAGGCCACCTAACCAAAAATGTTACATAGCTTTACATTCTTTAAACTTTCCATGTATTAAAATTAGTATTCATGCCATGGTCAATATGCTGTGAGTAAATAAAACCTGAAAATCCAAATGAACAGCCAAATTCCTGACCCTGCCTGCTCCAAATGCCCATCTCCTCCTCTACTCCCCCAAGCCAGCAACACATATATATCCATATATACGTATAACATATATATAACACATATATATCCAGATATACAGGAAGACAAAAGGAATTTCCAAGTCCCCAGGCCAACAAAATTCTTCCCCTGTTCTCCTCCTGACCCGGGTCTTTGGGTTTCCAGTGTTTTTCTTTCTGGCTGCTGTTGGTTTTGGCAAGATTGGTAATACCACTAAGAACTTACAGACCCTCTGTTCTATTCCAAAACCGATTTAGCTAACTTAAAACCATGAAAAAAAACCCCCTCACCTCCTTATCAGCTGGAATTTCCACTAGTGCCCGAGGGACAGAGGAAACCACGGAGCACACTACAACCCAGCAGGAAATATTTCTGACCATGATTAATGCTTCCTTTAGCAGTGGAACAGAATCTTTGCAGATCTTTGGGGATCCTTGGAAGAGCTCCATTTACTACTCTCCAGGCCATATTTTGCTGTGAAAACCTTATTACACAACAGAAGCATTAACAAATTCAGAGTAAAATAAGAAAAGATGTATTATCCTAAAGATTTGGAGAACAGGGAGGGAAAAAGTTAAGAAAGGCACACAGGGTTTTCCTTTCACTCCATGTGATTATGTTGTGATAATGCCCGTTACAGACCTGTCCATCACTCGTGGGCTCAGGTCAGAGGAGCTCTCTGACCTGACCAGCTGGGTGACACAAGCCAAACAATGACAAATTCAGCCTCAGTTGCTCTTGCCAGAAGGATCTCAGGGTTGCCTGTTGAGCAGCTATGAGACAACCACACTCTCTTTTTGTCCATCCTCTTTTTTTTTTTTTTTTTTTTTTTGATAGGGAATTTCCAGGGATAGCTACAGAGCTCGGAAAGGCACAGTCTCTCACATGCAGAAGGGTGTCTTTCTTTAGTATTCATTCCCACCTTTTAGAAGGTGTACTCATTCATACCTTTAACTACTTTATTAGGAAGTACTTTAAAGCCCTACTCTGGCACAGTAAACGTGCCCTGCAAGGTTTCTGGGTAGAGACATCCCACAGCAGCAGAGAGCCTTGCAACACCAGCCCTCAGATCCCATTGCCACTGGAGTCATTTGTGCCCTTTCGGTCACTGGGCAATGCCACGGCCACAGGCATCATGGAAGATAATGTTTTTATTGGAAATGACAGGATGCTACCACCATTTTCAACTCACTGCAACAGAGGCAGACTCACTCTGGAGTGCTGAAGACTCAGCAATTAACCAAAGACATTTGACTGAGGATTCTGCTTGGTCTACAACTGGTCACCAAAAATACAAGGGCAGACTACAACCCCCTGTGAATTAAACCCAAGGTGACTCAGGAAAAATTAAGATGGTACACAATTTATCCCAAACAGAATTTGGCTTGTGGCATGACATTTTTTTCCCTATGCCACCGACTGAGCTTCTATAATATCTCATCCCCAAAGCCAGAATGTCTCCCAGAGCAGCGCTATCACACCCTCCCCCCCCCAGACCCTGATGGGTCAGTGATTCAGCACTGACTCAGCGGGAGCAGGGCCACGGACTGAACCACTTGGTGTCATTTCTCATTGCCTTTCAACGTCTCCCATCCAAGGGGAGACACAGTCCAACCTGTTAAGCTAACGAGAGCTGACAAGATCCCAGCCCGAGAAGAATACAACATACAGAACAATAGATGCTCAGTCTGGTTCTCTTCAGCTCCAAGCAGCACAGGAACCTTTTGTTTTAGCAGCTGAGGAGACACACAAGGAGTTGCAGAGACACCGAGTCACTCAAGCACACTTACTTTTGTTTCTGCTCACTCCTTTCTCCACCTTCCACTGGTGTGCCCGTGGTTCACTCTCCATCAATCTCCAGCAAACACTGATACAAGCCATAAAAAGCCCATGTCCCTGGTAGGCAGGGAAACCTCAATGCAGTTCTTTACTAACATCCAGTGCCTGACTAAGTAACAGCCAGCCTTCAGGGAAGCACAGATGAAGGTTCTCCGTGTGTATTTTTCTGTATAGCACCAGTCTCTTAGAAAACTTGGATGTTCTATGTACAGGTTTCTCAGCCCAGACCGCACAGAGCACAGTCTCCTCACAGCCTTGCTGCCCTTCAGCACTGGCCATGGGGAAATAGGGACTGAAGCACTTGCAGTTCTCATGCCTGAGGTTTTCCAGGTGAAGACATAGGTGCTGCTGGTAGCTCTGATGTTGTTACATCAGGGACAGACTCAGGAAGAAGTGCAAATACTCCTTTTCCCAAAGTAGAAGGAACTGCTAACCAATTGGAAATCCCAAGTTTTCCAACTGGGAAGGTGTGTTGCTGAGGGTGGCCCCTGTAGAACAGCACAGAGGACTGTGTGGGCCCCTGGGCCAAACACAACTGCCATTGACTACAGCAAGAATGGGGAGAAGCCTCAGGCTGGAAAAAGGGGCTGCTTTGCAATTGTGGGCAAGGATAGGCAGGGAGTCCCTCCCTCCTGTGTTTGTGGGTGTGTTTTCGGGCTGACTAAAAGGGTAAGTTGCCCCTGATGAAGCTGTGATGGAAAACTAATCCTCTCCAACAATAGCCCAGTGCTAAGAAACATCCATGGGTCTGGGCAGGAGAGAAAGCAAAGACCCTTTCCAAGGGCATTTGTTTCTCCATCAGTCTTTTGTGGTGTCTCTCCCTCTCACCCACCTCCTTCCCTGCTTGGTTATTCCAGCAGTAGTTTGCATGGGCTGTTTGCAGAGACAGAACAACAACAGAGGTCTGCTTGGAAAGCCAGCAGAAACCTCTTAGCTTGAGATCAGAAATGTGCAGAATCCCCAAAGAACAAAAATGTTTGAACTTGCCTCCCCAAAAGTGTTGTATTCATTGACTTGCAAGCAGGGGGAGCAGCCGTAGTAATTTAACCTAGGGAAGAGTGCCAACAACTTATTTAATTGCAGAGTTTGTGCCAACAACCCCACAATACAACTATTAATACAAGTCTGCAGTACAAGACTAATTCTACTAACCTTTTGCTGTTGCCTTATAGTCAGGTCAGCGGCTGCATCCCTTCTGTGCTGACACTATTCAACAAACACTGGCAACTGCTTTTAAGCCAACACGAAATGGAGCAGGGCAGGAGGGAGGGAAGTGTGGGACCATTGAGTAAATGAAGATTCCCCCCCCTGACCCCACCCCTCTCTGTCCAAATGTTTCACATTTCTTTCTCCATGTCATGCCTCTCTCTTGAAACTGGAAATGTGTCCTGCCATGTATTTGCTCCTGGAAAACAGCCAGATCTTTGGTCTGAATTCCATCAGCTCATTTCCCAGTTTCTATGAGACTGTGTTTGAGAAATGTGGGTCTCTCTCAGTCCGTTGGCAAGGCTGGTCATCAATCATGTATGAAAACACGAGGTCTGACATTGGGGACCAATCCACTTTTGTAAATGAAGCATTCCTTTAAAGAATACATATTTTTACAGAAAAATAAAAAAAATTAGAAATAATGGATCCAGCACTACTGCAAGTTTTCAAGGGCAAGATTATTCCAGTGATTATGTCCCATTGTAAACAGCTTAAAAGCCAACATGAAAAAATGCATAAACTCCAAGCAACATCATTGTTGTATGAGGTAGTAAATTCCCTGGTGCAGTTGCAAACTCATTCTTGCTTCACTCTTCACCCATTCCCACATTTGGGGTTTTATACTCACATCTCGTGACTGCATCACAACTACAAATTCCAACCACCTGGGAGCACATTTTTTTATTACGCTCATAAACAGCATAAGAGGGTTGTAGCTTTTAACTGTGTCCTGCTGGCACTGCCATGATAGAAAAAATAAATACTGCTTGCAAGCTGACGGAAAACCAGGAAAATACTTCCCTATGGCTACAGTGGACACTTTCTCAGGAAGTCAGTAGCTCTCCACAGGTGTTGGGAAATTTTCTGACCCTGCTGATGCTACAAAGCAATGCCCAGAAAACTTCAGCTCACAAATTGTACCTCTGCACGTCCAGCCGTGTCCAGGCAAGGACCCGCTCCTGACAGTGGCTGTTAAAGCCAGTATCTCTTGGATCTCTGCTGGCTGGGGCTGAAAACATTGGAAGGGCGGATATGGGCAGGCCATGGGTGCTTACAGCATCACTGCAGAATGTGTGACCGAAGCCCGGTACAACACCGAGCTGGGGCATTTGTCAGCCAAACTCCTCATTCAGCCCCGCATCGGAAAATCCCCATTCTTGAGGGAGAATAGGGAATGGCTTTCAGGCTGGCAGATTATCTGGAGAGGTCTGTGGGAACTGCAAAACACTGCACCTGCCTGAAAAATGGCACCAGCTCAGCACAAGACGTTTCCAGAGGGGAAAGTTAATATATGGGAGGAATGCACATAAATCCTGTTATTTCTTAATGGGATTTGGGAGCTTATTTCTCACCCCGTGCTTTGAAATGTATCCCACAGCCTATTTCTATTAATGAATTTAAGCACAGTGATTTTCTTATCAGCAGGAATCATTCTTCACTGGGGTTTGATTTTTTTTCTGGTGGGATTTTTTAATGCAAGTGTGAAAAATTAATATTATGCTTGAATACCAGATAGGATGTTAACAAGCTGTGTCCTGGATAAGCTGCTCTTGTTCTGTTCCTGTTGTCCTTTTCCTAATTTCAGTTGACCACAAAACCTGGAATCAATAATTTGTTGGGTTTTTTTTTTTAAGATTTAGGCAGTGTCTGGCTGAAAACAGGAAGACCAGAACTCTATTTCCAGTTCAGCCCTGAGAATGAGCTGACACAAACCTTCTCTTAGTTAAAACAAACAACACTTGGGAAGAGGTTTTCTCCACCCCTCAGGTGTACTCCGTTGGGACTGATGGGCGCCAACATCTTCCAGCATTTCCTGACACTGTCCTTGGATGCTCTCTGCTGCCACCGGATGGGGATCCACTCAAGGCTTTGGAAGCACACAAATGAGTGACAGAGATTTTGTGCTTTACCTATCTATTTTCAAATGCCTCTGGACTTTGTTTCTTTGACTACTAATGTTTGTTGGAAAGCAAATTACAGTTCCTCTCATTTTCACTTTCAAAGATCCCTCCCAAATCTGAGTAGTTCAGAGAATATTCTGAGCTGGGGGGATCCACAGGGATCATCGAGTCCGACTCCTGGCTCTGCACAGGACAACACAACAATCCCACCATGTCCCTGAGAGTGTTGTCCAAACACTCTTTGAATTCTGGCATGTCTGGGGCCATGACCACTGCCCTGGGGACCCTGTTCAGTGCCTGACCACCCTCTGGGGGAAGAGCCTTTTCCTAATGTCCAGCCGAACTCTGCCCTGACACTGGGGAAGTCCTGTCACTGGTCAAATAGTTCCTGCACAATAGATCCATACTGGATTCATGCTCCACAGTTTTGAGCTCCATCACAAACACCAATGAAATTTGAGATGGGATCAGCTCAGCTCCAGCTCTATTACTGATGATGGGTTTTCTTCGTGTGCCTTGGGTTCCTAAGAAGCATGGGAAAGCAGGAATTTCACAAGCAATCATCTATTCTGCACAAACACTGATTTAAAGAGTAAGTTCCCTGAGTCTCATTTTAGGATCAGTGTAAACCTGAACTCTGCTACAGCCAAGCAAACAAGGGTACATGGCATTTTTCTGTCTAATCTTTCATGTAAGCTAAAGCCAGAGCAGGATTTATGAAGGCTCCATTTCCTGACCTTAAGGATTACACATTGTGTTTAATCACACAGGATTCCTCTCTGTCCAGATATTTCTTCTCTTACACCTTTTTATGGCTTTGAAGGCCATGACACTGTAACTCCTGTGGCTGCAATGCAGTGGTGAAGACCTGACCTTTCAGGTGGATTTGGGACCAAACTTCGCAGCTGGGGTTGATCTCTGGTAAGGAGGAAACTGCTGCGTGACTGGTCAGCTGGAGACTGACCCCTGTCCCCACCCCTTCTCAGCTCAGCGGGATGATTTTTTTCATCCTTTCCCTCCACGTGCACTTTCGTAAAAGCGGCATCACAGAGTTGCCTGTGCACCTTGGGACTCACCCCTGCTGATCTGCGTTAGGAAGGACAAGCAAGGTATTCCCTGTAGCCGGGCTCATCGTGATCCAGCCCACCCCAGCCAGCACTGCCCCTTCAGCTGTCTGAGAGCTGCCCCTGACCCTGCTGGGGCAGCAGCAGTGCCCAGCACGGCCCTGCTCACGTCAGGCAGGCGGTTTGTCCGCGGTTGCTAATTCAGTGCCGTGGAAGGGAACAGAAGTCTTTTTGTGCCGGGGAACGCTCGGCAGCCTAATGGAGGGGCTGACAATAGAAGCCTTTTCATCCAGCAACTCCCTGGCTTTAAGAGAAGGTAGGCGATCCTGTCCCTTGTGCTGGGATCAGCAGTCTTTGGAGAGGCCCTAAGCTGAGCCCTGAGAAACCAGGAAGAGTGGTGAGGAACTGCCTCTGTTTTCTGAAGCAATTACAGTGCCAGTTCCCTGCCTGCAACATCCAGATTCCCACGTTGTCTGGGATCAGGCATCTGCCTCTAAGCTGATGTAGTTAAATAGTAAGAAATCAGCACTCAGGCTATTCTTATAGACTATTCTTATTCTGTTCTTCCACAAAAACCCAACATTTCTAAGGCCACAGTATCCACATCTCTGGCCCTAAATGCATAACCAGTGCAGAGATTGCTCTGCAAGAAGGCGTGAGCATAACAATGGCTTTGAAAGGGAAACCTTCACCAGCCCACTCGATGGATACGGGAAGATAAAGAGAGAAAAGGAGTGGTTCTTTTAAACATTAACAACACAGAGGTCCCAAGCTATTCTTCAGCAGTGGGGAGAAAAATAAAGTCCATACTGACAAGAACAAGGGTGGAAATGTTCAAAGAAAAAAAAATAAAAAAATAATAAGAGGAGAAGTCACCAGTTTCATGGTCACCAGTTTCTGGCTCAGTTTCATGTCCTCATGTCCGAGCCAATAAGTCTCTCGTGACTCTGCCAACTCCAGAGAAGCCTCTCTGACGTGAGCACTGGCCGTGGTTTTTGTGCCTGCAGCCCTACAAAAAGGGTAATAGTTCCTAAACTGCCATTTGTCACACCAAGGGATACATGGAACAGGTGCAAAGAAACTTTGCCTGTTAGTGCATAAGATAATTTAACTTTGTTTATGGGGACTCAGGGCATTCAACTGGGGAAATCAATGGGCTCCTGGTACTGGGAGAACACTCATTCCCAGTGTTTTTGTCAGGGACAGGGCCAAGTGTCTATGGACCACCTGGGTGCAGAAGGGCCTTTTGGGTTTTGTATTGTCAAGAATGGAGGAACCATTCTCATCATGTGTCAGTAAGTGCTCTGTGAGCTCCCTCAAGTGAGGTGAATGAGACATCATAACCAAAAAGAGAAGTAGCACAGGCATGGGAGGCTTGTGGAAGGATCCAGTTCCTGCAAGCACCGACTGCTGTTCATTGCAGCAGAGTTTGGATCAGGCTCCTGACACCTGAGGTTTAAACACCTCATGAGAATTCCAGATTCTTTCTCAGGCTCTGTCCCAAACTGTTCCCATTATTATTAAACTTTTATTGCTTCCTACATCCCTGCTGAGAGGTAAACCTCAGAGTTTGGCATGAGGTCCCTGTAAATGCCCTGCCCTTTTGAGTGAAGGGAACCCATGAACTCCAGCACAGCATGTGAGAAGTGTTCCCACACAGCCACTGTCCCAGAGAGAGAACACTTCAGATGCTTTAATTCCTAGGCAAGAGAAACAGCTCCTTTGTTAGCATTGTCAACATGGAGCTGAAAATAAAAGGGCATTTCAGAGGCCTCTACAACAGTTAGAACTATTCCAAAGGTTGGTGTGTAGCAGGAGAAACAGACTATAGAAATACCTCACCTGGTTCCAATGTGGTTGAGATTGATTAGCACGAATTGCCTGAAGTTAAAAAATGTTAGAGAAAATTGAGAGGGAATGAACACTTCTGTTACCTTTTTGTCTTTACTGCCTAGAACAGTTAGGGCTTTCATTTTTGCAATACTGATCTTATAGCTCAGGGTGAGCCAAAAAAGTAATTTGGAAACAGAAATCTGGGCTTGCTTCTGGATATTATCATGGTTTTGAGGCCCCAGCAAATTAGATTCTAATTAAACACTTGGTATCACCTGCAATCACTTTTGCATTTCTCATGGAAGTTCCAGTTCCAGGTGAAGAAACTGCTTGTTTAATGAGATTTCCACTGTGAGCAAATCTCTTCCATTCCTTCCCTTCTGGTACCACCCCTTTTCTCTCTTTATCTTCCCATACCCTTCGAGTGGGCTGGTGAAGGTTTCCCTTTCAAAGCCATTGTTATGCTCACGCCTTCTTGCAGAGCAATCTCTGCACTGGTTGTGTATTTAGGGCCAGAGATGTGGATGCTGTGGCCTTAGAACCGAATGCTGGAGGATTCCACCAAGCTTATTTCTGAGGCTCCCTGACAAACCTGTGCTTAGGTGGCAGACCAGGAACACCACACAGGATCCTAAAGCACTGTGGCCCAAAGGCAGCTTCAGGAGACAAAGGAAACTTTGAAAGGAAAGGAAACTTCCTCATGTTCCCATTATGTTCCCAAGATGGCTCAGTCCTGCTCCAGGACAGTCAACACCCTGAGCTCCTATTTTGCTGACACATTGTCAGCATTTCCAAATTTCTTTCCATTGAAAATCAGTATGTTCTTTTAAATGTCCTGTACAGCCAGAACCATAACATATTATAATTCTACAGCTTCACGTGATGAGTTGTTACAGTCAGTCCAGAAACAAGATAGAAAAAAGTTGACCAGAGGGAATGTCAAAGCACCTTCCCACATGGAGAAGGGAAACTATGGGTTGGATGTTATAAATTTATGGTCTGCTCTCACCTCCAGCAAAATAAATTATGAAGAGACCTGCGTTAAGGACTTACCTGCCATGGAACTGTTTCAATATAGGTTTGTCTTTCCACGGGGATGGAAAAAAGAAGAGCATGAGCGTAAAAAAGTCACGTGTTTTAAAGACTGGAATTCACATCAGCTGCACAACCAACATTTCTGACAAGTTGAGTTAGGCTGGGCTGCATGATGTGCTGAGCACCATGGCTGAGCCAGCAAAGCTTGACTGGTGTGTTGAACTGGGAGTTTGCCCCTCTGTGCACTCAACCACATCCCCCCCCAAAATCAGCCTGTCCTGTTGCACAGGGCACAGCAATACATCTGTATAGCAAAGGGAATTGGACTAAAAGGCAGTAAATAACTTGTTCTTATTTTGAAGGCAGTGCTAAAAAAATATACACTAAAAAGTTAAAGCTCTGGATCTCTGAACCAGCATTTTCTACCAGCTGAGAGTACAGGTCTGGCTTTTGCACTTACACTCCCAAATGTTGCTTCTCTTGCTTTTGGGTAAATTCTTGGCATGTTATTGATGGAAAAATGTGCCTTTCCAAAAAACTGCACAGGGCAGTGAGAACCAGTTTTTGGCATGTGGGCCTTTTGTAAATTCACTCCTTCATTTTGAACTTCTATCACAGCCTTTGGTCTGAAGATGAGACACAATACTCCTGGATCCCAAATGAGCAGCAGTTCCAGAAGGCTAGAAAGAACTATTGTATTCAAAGAGATCTGTTATCTGTCTGCTATTCGATAACAATACATCAGTGTAACTTTGTTTTAAGTCATGTTTGCAAGCTTTCACGGGCACCAGTTTAGTTATTTGCTGAAATGTGCAATTTTCTTTACACTGAGGCCATTTAACACCACTCTGTCAATGCAAACAGACAGTTAAGTGGACATACACATAATGTATTTGCAAACAGAATGGGGAACAGAAACAGAAATAAAGCTTCTTAACTGTGAATAATCAGAAATTAAAAATCGACATCCACATTTTCTGATATTTATATGTAATGTTACATAGAACTGTTAGTAGATCATCCCCAGTGTGTGCCTGCATGAGCAGTGTGATCTTTAGTGGTTCCTTTCAACCCAAAACATTCTGTGATTCTCTAAGCAGTCTTGTACAGAATTTAACCTGTAACATAATTCAGTCTATCTTTTCCTCACAGTTCCTCATTACTTCCCAGTACAATCAGGTGAAGAATACTGAATTAGCTAAATGACTAATATGCAATTAACTCTGAAGAGCTCACAGTGAATTCAAGCACAAGAGGAATTTCTCAGCTGAAACTGGAAACCAGGAAACTGGAGCTGCCTGAATTCCAGAGAGCACAGCTTTCACATGCAGCCATTCTCCAGCTCTGCATCACCCATGCATGAATGAAACACTGAAATGTTGACACTGATAGCACAAACCAAGCAGGGACTACAAGGAAAAAAAAAAAAAGGAAAACCCAACGAAAAAAACCCTCAGCCCATTTTTATAGTGTTGTTTCAGGGAAGGCAGGCACAAGTCATACAGCTCCCAGTGGCACTATGCACACTCCAGGCATGTTTGACATTAAGGGGCCTGGTTGTTGTGGAAACCAAATCCCATAGATTAATTAATGTTCAGCAGCCAGAGCCATCTCTCGTCCTCTCCGACTCCCTGCCCCCAATTAAAAAAAAAAAAAGGGGGAGATGGTGGTGCTTTTTACATCACAGAGGAATGTCTAAACAAAAAGAAAGTCTTTCCTCACAACTGCAGGACACTACCAGTAACAGTGAACAGCCTGTTTTAGTCCCTCATGTTTATAAAATGAAAATTATAACACTGTTTTGCTGCCTGTGGCTATACCAAACTCTCTCCAAGAAGGCCCTTCAAGAAAGATATTATGTGAAATTTCTAAAATCCCCTTATGATGAAAGGACTTTTATGGAAGTCCTCTGTTTTTACTTTTGACGTGTAAATGCACTAATCACAACTGATTTTTTTTCAGTGACTGACAGTTCTTCATGGGGATGTGTTTGCACAGGGAGTTGCAATTGAATTTGAAACTAGAAAGCACCACACAGATGCCACAAGACAAATACGTTTATGACCTATTGGAGGCAAAATTTCAGAGTTACCTAAATCCTCTTTTCAGAACAGTTTAAGGACTACAGGTCAAACAGATTTTAGATGTTCCTAGATTCGATTTGAGGCTTTTGAAAATCCGTTGTCTTCAGCATCTGCATCTTGAGGTACCTGGGCACTGAGTCAGACTGCTTCTGATGTCAATGAGGAATTCCTTCTCCCATTTTTTTCCCCCCTCAGAATATCAGAATATGCTACCAGTTGCCTGTTGGCAATACTCAATCATTAAATAATAAAAATCTTGGAGGTGTACCATACTTAATAGATATTTAGTAAGTAGAGAGTTATGTGGTGTGAGCAAACCATTAACAGAGCCCAATACATACACTTACCCGATAGGTGCAAGTATTTACAATACTCTTTCACAGGTACACTTTTAATTAGTCAACATGTGATGTAAAACACTCACTTTCTTCTCACTTCAGGAGTGGTGGGGATGGATTACTGACCGTGACTTCATGACACAAGATCACCTCATAAGAGTCCCCATTCATAGCAGTGAAATAAATACAGGCAATTTCTGCAAGCCCAGATACTTCCCGTGGGACAAAACCTGCTCTTGGGTAGTTAAACAACGCCAAGAGCTCTCCCCTGTTTCTCAAATATGCAGCTCCTGAGCAAACCTGCTGACTTGAATAGGTGCTCAACACTTGTAAAAACCAAGCCAAACACAGCATGAAATATAACATTTCAGTGTTAACTTTTACAGCTCTTGCCCTGTAAGTCGGGCACTGCTCCTAAGCTGGAAAACTCCCCACATGGAAAATCAGAAGGGTACCTTTGAGATGATTAATGGCTCGCCGTGCTCCAGCCCTCCTTTCAGCGTGAATCCCCATGGAGCGCCTCCGTGCAGCAGCGCCTCCAGGTAGATGTATCTTCCTTTGTGGGTAATGCTGCACTCTGAAGGCAAGATGCTGGTGTTAATATTGTCTAACATCCTCATCTGTCCTCATCACATACTCAGGCAAACGCAAAACCCACTCAGGCAAGCACAGAACGAGCGAGCTGCAAATTAAACTCCCCAGAAGCCCCACCACAAGTCATCCCTGAACGCATGAAACAAGAGCAGCCTGAGATGGAAAGTTTTTTTTCTTCAGAGCTAGAGTCCAAGGTGATGGGCTGAAAACATTCCCATGCACATTGCAGCACGCTGCTTCTCCCTCAGGATTGCGACGTTTTACCGGCACTTCATGCTTTCCCCTTTTCCGGGTGCTCTGGGCATGACAGCCTTGTAAAGATTTCTCTTCCTGTCTTCAGTAGATCAAACTTGTGCTTTTAAAGATGTGGGCAAAAAAAAAAAAAGAAAGAAAAAAAAAAGACCAAAAAAAAAAGTTTATAGATTTAAAAGCCCCTGGGCAGCAAATTGCCAAAATCCAAACGAATGCTTCATTTGTGATTGATTATCAGTCTTTTCTTCCTTTCTGCCTGCGATTTACCATTACAATGGCCTTTTTGCCTCAGCCCACTGCACTAAAAGAATGGAAGCGTCTTCTCCCTCTCGAGCTCTCAGTTACTCTGTTCGCTTACTTCACAATTTTCTGACTTGTCAAAAAGAAAAAAAAAAAAGCAGGCTGGGGGAGGAGGAGAGAGAAAGTCCATTCCTAAAACCCTTTAGAGGGGTTTAAAATGTGAAATAATTCCATACTTATTGGATTAAAAAGGGGGGGAAAAGGCTATCGGGAAAACCGGAGAAGCAGGTGGAATGAATCCTTTGGGAAAAACATTAAGATGAAAAGTGAACTCTTTTCATTTTCGGTGCTCTCCCTGATGAGCTGCCAGAGCTGCAGCAGCTACTGCTGCTCTGAGGGAGGGTGAGGAAGTGAGGGGGAGAGAGAGAGAGAGAGAGAGAGAGAGAGAGGTGGATTAAGGCAAGTAAGGCAGCGCTGCCCAATTGTGCACACCAAGCATGCAATTATAAAATGCAGTGTGCAAAGCTGGGGCTCACCCTTTTATTATGCCCCCGGAAACCACCATCTTTCTATTGTACTTGCCAAGGAATTGTAACAATCCAAACTGCCAGTTGCTGAAAACACAATGGACCTGTTCCAAATCAGCTCAGTGGAGCACTGCTAATAATTCTGCTCTCATAAAGCGCTTTTCCTCCACATGGAGCCCAACAACTTCCATGGACATATTTCTTTTCCTCATTTACATTGCTAGAAAAGGTCAATGCTTTACCAATACGTGGAAAAAGAAATAACACTAAGAACTTGGGATACTTTTATTAATGTAGGCAGATGACTCCCGTAGAACGTATCCATGTGTGTGCATCTGTTCTTGCACATATGCACATAGGCTTAGGGATTTGACTCATTGTGTAACATATATTACTGAAGGTGTTCAAAAACTCTCCTGACTTTAATTGGACCTGGAACAGGACAATAGAGAGAGGAGCCCAGAGCCCACTCCCCTTCCTGCTGGCATAGCTGAGGAAACACGTAGTAGTGCCTCTGCCTCTAAGGCACCTGCACTTTTGATCTTACAGTGCCTGGGATGTGCATTATTTCTCCTTCGGGCTGTGGAGATCTTGGGTTACAAAACCTGAAAGAACTGTGGGGAGAAAAGCTTTGAAGCTGGGATTTTAAACCCAGAAATCTTTGCATTTGTTCACGCTGCCCCGTTCCCATTCCCTTTAAGATGCTACAGGTTCCCAGAGCCTTCTATTTGTCCCACATGTCCCAGCTCTCATTCCCAATAGCCATGAAGAGGAATGCAGGAAAGAGGCCCCTTGCTTTATTTTTCATGGTAGATGATCCTCAATCCTTGCTTATACTGAGCTTTGTCCCCTCCACTTCCCTCCCAGGGGCTGAGTTTTCATTAGCCTCACATCCTGGTCAGGCTCACGGATTGCTATTATCCAGAACTCACCCTTTAGCCTGACTCAAATCAGATTTCTGTGGTCTTACACTCCTAAGGTTTCACTGTAAAAACCCTCATTCCAAGGCACCACAAAGAGCAATTCATTTCCATCCCCTTCCAGAGACAGGCGAGGGCTCTGGGAGCTCTCTTGGGGCTGTACCTCCTCCTATACATAGCTAGCAGGACTAGTTAAGGCTGTGGAAGAACACACCAGCCTGTTAACAAGCCAAGGCACTTCTTTGGATTACATCCGTTTCCCATACAAAACATTGGTCACTGCACCTGTCTGCAGACACCTGATTTCCGGTAAGAGCTGACACTGTCAGTCCGGTGTCTGATGATTAACAGCTATCAAAGTATTCCTGAGGTACAGTTTTTCTTCTCCTCCAGCATTGTGATTAAGTTCAGGTGCTGAATCCAACATCATTTTTGCCATGAACTCCATTAAATTTATCGCCATGTCAATCACATCATTTTCTCCCAAGAAACAGATTTCAGTGCTGAATACAACTAAAGCAAAATCATCATTCACCTACCAAACAGTTCAAAGTATTAAATACAAACCTTTTTTTCTTTTTTAAAATCTTGCCTCTGCCAAGAACCTCAAATAGCTCGAGTACCTTAGCACTGTTTGCTACATGGAAGGAATTCTTTTACGAGGAGTACCTCTAAGGACAGAACTGAGATACTTTCTGTTCAGGTGCAACAGAGCAGACCCGGGCTCAGAAAAGTGCTTTCCACACAGAATAATATATTTCAATTGAAATTTTGCATTGTTGCAGTGTAAGAGAAAATAAATTTGGAACAGTCGTTAGAACCCTTTCCCTCATCAAGCACCACACTGCTAAAGCAAGAGAAATGACCAATGATTTCACTCGTCAGAGTTCACAATGCACAGAGTGCATTTATCATCAATAAAGGCACTGCCTCCTTGCTGGCAGTTGCTCTGACTTTTCCTAAATGCCTTCGAATAGTATTTCTTTGGCGAATAAAATTCAGTGAAGCAACACTGCCCCCATGTGCTGAAACCAGAAATTGTTACAGTTTAACTTGATCGGTCTAAATGCAAACATTTCATTAGTTAGTAGGCATTTGCTATGCTTTTCCCGTTCAAAAATGAAGCATATTCTTTCCTGAGTATTCAGAGTGGTGTTACTGTTTTTTCCTGGGTCCCTGAGCTGGCAAGTCATTAAGTCAGACTAAAAGTAAACCCAGAAATCAAAGACAGGAAATTCAGCTCCTAAATTTTGTGCACATCTCTTAATGCCTTTTTGTCAGGGGAATTAAAAATTAGGCATAGTTTAAATCTACCTGCTGCTTAGCTGTATCTGATAAGTTCAGAGGAAGCAAATTCACAATTTATCTTTAGAGAGGAGTCTTATAAAATAATGTGGGTCCTCATACCTTTCACAAACACAGCCAAGGGGTGACTGGCTCATGGTCATACAGGCAGCATGAAAAGGCTGACAAAGGAAAGAAGTGCTTCTTTTTCCTTGTTCACTGGTTTTCTCACAGAAGAACTTCACTTTTTCTTCTAGGCGGGGCTCTGTGTAAACTGAGGAGCGTCAGGAATTTTAAATAATAGACATCCTTCAGGCACCAGTGGGCCCAGCTTCTTCCTCTGCCTCGGAGTCCTGAAGCCATTCACCTAAACCTGCAGGAGGACGGAACAGAACAGAAGTGTCAGAAGACACAACTTTCCTGGATCGGCTCAGGATCCCTACAGAAGTGAATAATTTCCTCTTGGGATAACAATTCTCCTGAAGGTTTATTATATTAAAAAATTAGAAATTAATTAATAGAAAATAAGGCTTTCTTATACTTACCTTCAATCAACTTGAGCTGACTCTAAGATATCCATTCCCTCAGCTCAGGAGAATGTCAGTCTGGCATCTAAAAGAAGAAATTCAGGCCACAGTATAAGCTTGTTTTTCTGGACAGGCCTCAGATAAAAATATGAAAAATCAGACAGACAAAAGGAAAGAGAGAGATCTGAGAGTGAAACAACAAAGCTGAGAAACAGAAACTGCAAAATCAGTGAATCCACATCCATTTCTGTGTTGGAAAATGCACTTGCCTTTGAAGTCTGAAAAGGAGGAATTTTCTTTGGAGAACATAAAAGAGTCTCTCCACGTAATATTGCCTCCAGCACAAAACAGCTCTGGGTCCCTCAGCTCCTCAAAGCAAACTGAAAAGCAACAAGCCAAGGTGTGGAATAGATCCGTCCCTCTAAGAAGAGCACAGGTGCTGTCACAACCGAAGGAGGTGAATTCAGGGCATCTGAACTCACAGCTGGTTTCCTCTCTGCATCTGATGCCATCACCCTGCTGAAAATAGGGTTTGAATCAGGAACCAGGAATCAAAACAAGAGTCATCACAGTACAAGACCACAATCCTACAGTGTTCCAACCCCAAACAGGATGATTACTAAACAGTTAAAGCCGTTATTAAAGCTTTTAACCAATTCTGAAATGTCTGGTGGGTATGGGCCAGGTATTTCAGTGGAGTCTCTGCTGGCATAAATTACTCCAATCCCTCCCTCTGAAGATCCATCCCCTCTGCACACCTCATAGTCTTATCTCTGGGGAGAGTGGATTAGTTTAGACATAAGAAGTCTATATTTGCAGCTTGCTGGCAAACCTGTGGTGATTTCAGATTTTTCTTCTCAGAAGTACTCCCAAACAGGAGGAAAGTTATTCAGGAATTTGATCCTAAGATCAAACCTGTCCCCAGGTTTTAACTGCTCTTTCAGGGGGAAGCAGCAAAGAGACTGGGGTGCTCCAGACCAGGACTCCCAGGAAATATGGGACAAAAAAAGTCACCTGCAGCCAGGACAGGTGGTGTTCCGCAGAAAGCACCTTGCCAGGGCCCTGATGGGGAAAAGGTATCAAGTCTCCCACTGAAGCCAGACTTTGAATGATACTTCGGGGATAAATCGAACCCTGAACGCGGCGTTTATTGGCTCTCCCTCAAGCACATGATCGGCTCCTGAGGGAGGAGTCTGTTCCCGAGGTTACGTAGCCGGGCAGAGGGGTTGGGGTAAGGAGTAGGTGGCTTCCAGTGCGGCTTGGGAAGTTGGATTCCCAGCTCACAGCACGGCAAAAGCAGGAGCGAATGTGGAGTGATCAGTGCCCCCCTCCCTTTTCCAGCCTTACAGCCAGGAGCAAAAGTTCAGTGCACCATCCAAAATACAGGAGAAACAAACCTCCAGCACTGCCTGCCAGAGGTAGGGGCCGGCCCCCTCCCAGGTGAGTTTTCATGCTTTGTTTACACCTGAGACTGCTGGATACTGTAGAGCGAATTTACCTATAAACTCATTTGCCTCTTTCCTCTTTGGATAGGAGGGTGGTGCTTTAAAAAGCCCTTTCCTCGAGCTGTTTTCCACTCGGGATAGCAGTGCAGCAAGAATGGAGACCTGAGGTCTGTTGTCAGCTAGTTAATTCTTACTTTTCTTTGCTCACTCTGAAGTAGGCCATGTTAAAACCGCTCGTCTCCTTTGGTGTGTCTTTTAGCACCGGGTGAATGGATTCCCTCTCTTGTAAATTAAAATGGCGTGTTATCCTTGAGGAACGGTTATGTGTTTTTCTTCTAGTCAGGTATTTAAATATATAAACATACCTGTCTGCCTCAGACATAAGCTCTCCAGCTCTCTGAGGATTTCGTTGTGGGCCGAGTTCATACACCTGCTCCAGAAAACTCGGGAGAAGCTGTTGCCTATTCTTTAGAATAACCTGAAAAGAGGGACAGCCTCCTGTGTGTTCATTCCTGAAATCAAGATCCAAAATGGGACAGTCAGACACTTAATTTCCTTTGCTGAAGTGAAGCAACTGCCTCTTGACTCTGCACCCGCTCCCTCACCCTGAAAATACCAGCTGGGCAATCACTTCTGGGAACCCAAAAACATGTGATCTCTGAAGAGATTGGTTTAAAAATAAAAATATTTCAGTTTTTATTTCTGACCCGGGTTTTGGAGAAGATGCTTTTGAATCTTTTGCTTTTGCCCTCTGACCTTTTCTCTGTCGGTAGGAAGCCTCCTCATCCCAATATCTGCCTTCACTCAGCTCACGGTCACCCCCACAAAATGTGCCGCTTTGCCGGCCAAATATCACGAGGAACATGATCCAGGCTCTTCCCTGCTCCCGCGTGAGGGGATTTTTATCTCCCGTCTCAAAGGGCATCATTAAAACACCTGGAATCCCAAACCACAACATGGTGCCCACCGCATGAGGAAGGGGGGGGGGCGGCCATTTTGGGGGGGGCTGAGGGGCTCGGCACCACCGCTTCCCCGTGCCACTCTGGGATGAAGCCGGAGCTCCGCGCGGGAGCTGGTGGCCGGCCCGGGATGGCCCCTTCCCGGGGGGGAAAGGAGGCGGGAGGAGCGGCGAGGCGGTTCTCCTCCTCTCCGCGAACCGTGTGGGCAGCAGCGCCCCGCGGAGGTGCGAACCCGCAGGGGGGCAGGTGTGAGGGGTGTCATGGAGGACTGAGGGGCGCGCCGGGGGGGGTCCCTCGGGGCGCGCGGCGGGAAGGCGGGTGGGCCCAGGTGAGGGGTCGTGGCAGCCTCTCGGTACATTCATTCGTAAAGCTGCCACCGAGTAATAGATTTCTTTTTTTTTTTCCTATTTGTTTGTTTTCTTCTTTTTGTTTACTTTCTTGTCTCTTTCTCGTCTCTTTCTCATCTCTTTCCCGTCTCTTGTATCTTTTCCCGCCCCCCCCCTTTTCCCTCCTCTTCTCCTTTTTTTTTTTTTTAATCTTTTCTCTTTTTCCCCCGAGGTAAAAGATTTACAGACTTGTCCTCCAGGGGCTGTTAATAGCAATCACGCTCCCCAAAAAGCAAGCCATCCAAGTCTAGACTTTTAGCACCTTGGGAATTAAGTTTTTCTTTTCTTTTGCACTTTTGTAAAAGGGGGAAAAAGTCCCGTTTGGCTTTAGTCAAGCAGATTGAGGTAACAGACAGCATTTCGAGATAAAATCAAGGCAGACATTTATGGAAATCTCATCTTCAGGGTTTCTTGTAAAAGAAATTCTTTATCTGGAAACACCCTACGAAGGTGGCATTGCGTAAACCTGCTTCTGGGTTCATCCTGACAAAACAAAGCAGGAGGCTTGAAAAAGGGGAGAAGCAAGTGATACTTGTGAAAATTCAGAGATTTTACTGCCTAGGGTGATTTTTTTTCCCCCCCAGAAGATAGTGCTTGGTCTCAGTGATTTTTATATGCAGTTATATGTCTAATATTTGGAAGTTTCCCTTACAGAAGGCCCATTAATGAGTTTGAAAATTAATGGCCAGCTGAGAACAGGGATGGTGTTTTTCTCTAAAGCTTTGGTTTACTGATTCACTCAGATTGATGAATCAGACTGAAGTGTCACCTCACCACTGTGCTTATTACACAGGAAAATGGTCAGGAAAAAACGGTATTTTTGCATCTGCATCTCCTAATCTGTTTTTATCAGCGTCCTGGTTAGAACGGCTGGGACCAATTCATCCCTGGATGGGTGTAACCCAAAACTGTGTATTCTATAGCCTCCATGCCATTTCCCAAAAACTGCTGTCAGTAGAGGCCTGCAAGGTGGGAAGATGTTCCTGTCCTCATACCCTTTTATGGAATTCCCCGCTCTGATACCCTTTTATGGAATTCCCCGCTCTGATACCCTT
>NW_020897790.1:1301107-1639847 GCF_003984885.1 Neopelma chrysocephalum
TCCCCGCTCTGATACCCTTTTATGGAATTCCCCGCTCTGATACCCTTATATGGAATTCCCCGCTCTGATACCCTTATATGGAAGAGGGACTGAGCATCCGCATGCCCTTTTATGGAATTCCCTACTCTGAGGGAGGGACTGAGCACTCCCGCCTGAACTGGAGAGTATATAACTGGGAGTTTCAGAGCCTTGCCACCTCTCGTGGGATCCAGAGGAAGACTGCAGACCACTGCCTTCAACTAGACTGCAGACCACTGCCTTCAACCAGACTGAGACCACCACCCTCGACTGGACTGCAATCACCACTTCTGACCAGACTGCAGCAGCTCTCCCACCAGCAGGTTTTTCACCTCTCCCTTTGCTTTGGACTCGGGGGTGGGCCGAGGTACACCACTCTTGTTCATACCCCAGGGTGCTGGGTTATACATTTGGGTTTTGTGGGTTAAAACCAATTGTCTGTCTGTATAATTGTACTTATTGCATTATTTTAATAAATTGTTATTCTGACTTATAAATCTCTCTTTTGAATTGAGTTCATTTTCCCTTGCTGGTTAACTTTTAAACCAGCACAATCAGTAATGTTATAGAATGAAAACCCAGGCTTTTCAGGATGTGCTAATACAAAGGCAGGGATGTTTTCATGTGCTGTTCTGCAGGGAGGTGCTGGAAAGACAAGAGAGACTCCAAAACTCCATGAAGAAACCACCAGAGTCCTTGTGGAATCAGTGATGGATTTTTAGTGTCACAAGGAATCTTTACCAAGGGACAATATGCCCAGTATGGGTAAGCATTAAACAGATTTCAGAACAAATTTTGGGAGTAATTTCCTGTAAACATTGCAGACTGTTATGTAATTTAGAATGGTCCTGTTTGAGCAGCCTCTTTTTTTTTTTTGGTTATGTATTCAGTATTTTAATTGGTTGGGATTTTTTCTCCTTTAGACCACTGAGCTACCTGAGCAACAGAAAATCCATTTAAGTCCTGCAGAGCAAACTGATGGAAGTGCAGTTGGAAAGGGATGCCCTTCTGGATACCAGGTATGAAGGCCAGGGCAGATTTGTATTATGGAGAGTGTCTGGGCTTTGAGAACCACACAGGGAGAAACTTCCCTTCAGGAATAAGACTGTAGCATCTTGGTTTAGAAAACAAGTTATTATTTACTTATAAAAACCAGCAGTTAATCAACAGAAGTGCTGTACCTATTAGGATAAAAATCCATGTGAATCCTGCTTTCTAATTTATTTATTTTTTTTGGTTTCCAGCTTCAGACAAAAGGAATTGCAGAGCCAAGAAAATGAAAAATTACAGCTGAAAAATACTATTCAAGAGCTGGAAGCTGCCAACGAGCTGCAGGAGGAGATGCTGAGGGAGGCTGAGAGCCCAACTGAGCATCTGAAAAAGATGGTCCACGGCCACAAGGAAGTACTTTTGGAATTACAGGGCATTCTAATGGACTACAAAGACAGCAGAGGCAGGAAACTCTGTGAGCACAAGGATATTACCAGCCTGCTCCTCCACAGCCTGAGCACAGCAACTGTCCATGTCCTGAGAGATTTAGACTCAGAGGTGTCATACCTCAAAAAAAATGTTGTCCTGGTATGTGAAGAAAATGCTGATTTTCCTCCCAAAACTCAGTTTTCTGGTTTTTAGGAAATATTTTTGAGAACTCCACGAGTTCCCTCCTAACCTGGCCTAAGGAAAGGGTTATGGCATAAAGAGGTGCAAATGCCACTTTGCAGTTCAGGTGGCAGGTTCTGGTATTCCAGCACTGATCCCAACTGGAAATTGGGCTTATTGCTGGCATTTATCCCGTGTCCACATTTATTCCACTGCTCAAGGTGAAAGAAAAAGGAAGAAAATTACACTTTGCAAGCTATTGTTCACACTGCCTTTTCTTTAGGGGTTTGCACTGTCATTTGTTCACAACAGGTAGAAGAAGAACTTCAGTCACTGAAGAAAGGTTCACAGACCCAAAAAGAAATTCTGCTTCAGCAACATCAAATTAGGTACCTGTTCTCTGGTTTTTCTTATTCATAAAACATAAATAGAAGTTTTTTCACAAGCTCCACAGATAATTTCTTGATGATGATGATGGTATTTGGGGTGGGGTGACTAGGGGGTAGCAAGCAATGTTCTTGTTTTAATAATTGCTCCATCCAGATGTTTATTTGCTCGTGACTTTCTGCTGCTTTTTCCTTCCATGCTGACAATTTCCTGGTTTATTTATTGCCTCAAAAATACTATTTTGGAAGAATCTCTACACCTTACTTTTCTAAGTGTGATTGGTAACTTAGTTGGATGTGTAGAATTTGTTGGAACAGCAGTTCCACTGTTAAAATAAAAGATTAAAAATAATAATTTTGGTGATTAAATTGGCTTTCTTTCTGGCTGCCAAAGCACTTAAAACTTTGTCCTTCCTTGTTTGAGAAGTCCAAATTTGCCCTGCTATCCACAAGAGTTATACAGTAGCCTCTTCAAAATAACAGGATTGACAACTCGATACTTAATAACAGAACATCAAAATTATTACATTGCCGAGTACCGAAAGAAGTTACTGTTTGCCAAGATGAAAATTAGTAACCAGTATTATCTTTTTGGAAGAGGAGTGAGCAGCTAAGAAGTGAGCACGAGCAGGAGGTGGCAGCACTGGCTGGTAAAGCTGACAGTGCCTGCAGCTTGCAAAGAGCACCCAAAGCCTGGTGGAGAGGGATCATTCAGTCTGTTTTTTGATTGTAGTGTACAAAATGTTAGGAGCAACCTTAATTTGGGAGAATTTCCACTTGCTGCTTCACTCATAGTGAAGGAATATCCCTCTGTGGAAAAAGGTCTTTTTTTTTTTTAAAGTACTTTTTTGCCCATTCCATTAAGGGCTTATGGTGTAGGTAAGGAATTTCTGAGGAGCTGTGGATCAAGGTGGAAGCCAAATTACTCTCCAGAATCATAACTAACTCTGAAGTGAAATTGAGTTTAATCACTAAAAGAAGACAACACAATTCTGATTACACTCAGGGAATAACTCTGCTGAGCCAAAAAAAAGATGTTTGGACTTGTTTCAAGTAGAACCTAACAGAAAACTAGAATAAATCCAGTGTACTGCTTAAAATAGAATACATTAAGATAATTCTTAATGAATATTTGTCTTTTTCTAGGTCAAAGACCTTGAGAAGCAGTTGCTCCTTCCTCATTCTGAGCCAACAGAAGCTCACACAAAACAGGATCAATGTGGCCAAGAATCTGGAAATCTGAGGGACCCGATTCATCAATTGTTGGTAAATACAAGTGATAGTACTGAAAAAAATCTTGCTTTCTAAAAGCCTGTCCTTACTGCTGGTGTTCATGTTTGCATCTTTCCCCTTATAATTAAGTTTGAGGATTATTTTTAACTAGAAATTTGAATGAGCTGTGAAAGGCCCAGAAGCCTTTTCCATTAGCAATGCAGGACATCCAGAATTAAGATTAACTTTGTCCTAAATTCAAAAATCACAGAATCCTATGCAAATCACATTAAAGATGCTGAGCAACCTTCACTTTAACCTCACAGTGACTGCTTTGCTGGTTTGCATATGGTGTTGACACGGCATCATTTTCTTTCCTTTTGTAGCTTATACTGATTTGGGGATAGATACAAATGACATGTAAGACTTCAGCATTGAGGTGTTACATGCTTCAAAATAATTACAGCAGCAATATATGCAGTTGAAAGGAAATATATAAATTTGGAAGGAGAAGTGGAGGAGATGTTAGACTCGTTTAGCCAACCTTTCTCCTTCTGCCAAGTGGAAACCCCTGCAGCAGTTCCTATTCCAATGTGTAACTGGGCCACTGAATGCTGCTAATGTTAAGAGAACAAAATAATCCTAAATGTGTTTAGGAGGGAGATGACTTTGATTTCTCATAGGTTAAACTTCATAAAAAAGAGATAGAACTAAGCCTGGAAAAAGAACAGAACAAGCGATTTTGGGATCAGAACACAGACAGCAGCATCACCGTGGACCAGCTCAGGAGACAGCTGGACAGCAAAAACCAGCAGCTGCAGAGCATGGAAGAGGCAGTGAAGGAAATGAGGATGGAGTGTCGCAGACAAATGGAGTGCCAGGTTGGTGATTTTGGCTACAAACTTCCAAAAGGGCATTCTGTAAACTTCCAGTAAGTTTGGTGCTGCCAGACGTACCAAACGAGCTGTTGAAGGTGGTATTCTGGGTAGTGAGCATGTCTGCAAGAGTGGTTAGTAAATTAAGGGCCTCTGTGGTGCTTTACTTCATGGGATGTTTAATGAAAATATAATGAAGTTTGTGTTTATAACCCAGTGCCTTGTCAGAATTCCTTCTGACAAAGATGATTCCTAGACACTCACTTTATATTCATTCCCCTTTTCTCCAGACTTCAGCTCCTCAAAAATGAGCTGCAAAGAGATAACCTGCTTTGCATTATGAGTAAAGATGAACTATAGGACATTCTAAAGGTAAAAATAACCAAATCACTTGGTTGATCCTGGTATTGTTATTCTTCAGATGGCTGCGATTAAGGAAAAAAATGAAAGCATTGGAAGAATCTCCTCTTTGAGTGTCCAGCTGGAGGCAACCAAGGAAACACTCCGTAAAGTTGATCTTGCAGCCAAACAGATGGATTTGGAGGCTGCTGGGAAAACAGTGTCAGATCTGACAGCCTGTCTGCAGGAGAAGGAGAGAGCCCTTGGGGTTACCAGCCAGGAACTCCAGGAGCTGCATTCCCAGCTTGGCAGCAGGATGCAGGAGCTCCAGCATCTAAAGAATGAAGAGGGCAGCTTACACAAGGTGCAGTCGGAGTGTGAGACACTGAAACTGCAGGTGTTGGAGAAGGAAAGGATCATTAAGATCTTCCAAAAGCAAACTGATAACATGACCCAGCTCACGGGCCAGCACGGTCGGGCTGCTGGAGCGATGGAAGCTGAGGAATCCCAGCTTAGACAAGAAATAAATGACTGGAAACTCCAAGTAGAAGAGCTCAAGGTGTGCAAACGGTGCTGTATTTATGTCTCTTTAAGGCAGCGTGGGTTTTCTGTTTTTAAATCTCTACCTTAATGGGCTGATCTTGTGGTTTTGGAGAAAGTATCTGGAATCCTAATAGCATTAAGTTAGTGGGCAGAGAGGAACAATATGATCAACATGAGGAGGGAGTTGAGCATTGGGAATGAATTGCTACAAGATGGAAATCATTTTCATATCCTACACCTGGTAAGGTGTAACATGCTGTAAAACCATCACATCTGATTCTGTCGCCCCCTTTTTGCCTGCATTAGCAATTTTCACACAAGTAATCTCTGTTTTACTCTGTTTTAAATTTCTTGCCCCAAAGTGAGATTTAAAGTAGTGGTGTCTACGCATGTTTGTGGTTATTTTATATAATTATATATGGTACACATACTGTTGTTTCTTATGTAAGCAGGTTGCAAAGGATGAGAAAGAAGCCAGAATACGTGAAGTGGAGGCCTCCAGACTGAGTGAGCTGGAGCTGGAAAAGGTTCAGTTGGTTAACACATGCACAGAGAGGCTCCAGGCACTTAAAGATGTGAAACAGGAAAAAGATCAGCTCACGGATGAACTCCAGGCTGGTAGGAGCAACCTAGCTGGCCTTGCAGGTAGGGAGCCCCAGCTCAGCTCCCACAGCTGCTAATTTGGGCTGGTGTTAAAAATAAAAGAGCAGCTTGCTCCCTGAATCCAAATATGGCTGCTGGTACAGCAGGAGATTTCCTGCCAGCATGGGATGGTCGAGTTCCTGCAGGGAGCTGTGTCATAGCGTGGGATTCTGGCACAGGAGGCTGGGAATACAATCTTTATGGCCCATCTCAGTACCCTGAGCAAAAATACTTGAAACTGCCTGGCTCCAGAGATGAAAAAAGCAGATCTAGTAAAACACAGAATGGGAACTTGACCTCTGTTTCCTGATTGTTATTTAAGAGAAGTAGTGGATCCCTTTAACCTTCTGTGGTCAAATTACAGGGAAACATTGTTTTGTTGTAAATTTGCTAAAACGTTATTAAAAGTTGCTGCTCTAACTTCACTATTTTCACAACTAATACACCTTTTGGCTGGACCCAAAGCAACCACCAAAATTCACAGAGATTGTCAGTTAAATCTGCACTGCAGCTGGCTAGATGCCACTGGTCTCTGCACACTCCTGTACCCTCAGAAAATATCCAAAAGCACTTCTTTTATCACAACTTGGCAGCAGATCAGTATTCTAAGTCTAGAAGAATGATTTTTTTTTTCTTTTTTTTTTGGTCACTCTTAATTTCAGTCTTTCCTGACTCTCACCAGAGGCATTTGAAGATTTGAAGAGGGATTACCAGTACAAAATTGAGGAGATGGAAGACAGTGCAAACACACTGAAAATGCAGCTGAAATCTGCCCAAACTGAACTGAAAGAGGCCAGGACTGCTCTAAATACTGTGGAGGGATCTGCTGGCAATGGTAGCTATGGGTTGAACTTCCCAAAAATCACACACATTTGTCTTGTTAACAAGAGAATTTTTGTAAGTTTTACAGTCATAATCACAGTTGTTCATTGAGGATTAACCTTGTGTTTTACAGCTCTGGAAGTTGCAGTGAGAATGCAGAAGCAGATCACAGCCAAGAGAGGGCAGACAGATGCACTGCAGAGCAAGATTAAATTCTTGGAAGAGGCAATGGCTAACACAGCTAAGGTCAGAAGAGCTCTCTGTAAAAGCATTTAATTGGATTTAAGGAAATTTATCTTGGGAGAAATGCATGGCCAAAAACACAGCTGGCCCAAGAAGGACCAAAAATAATTTTACTTGACAAAGAAATCATTCAGTTACCAACAGCTGTATTTTACTTCTTTACTGGCTTTGGGTCCTGTGGATGCTGAAGCTTCAAATTCCAGTTTCAAAAGGGATCTAAAATCTGAGATGTTGTTTCACCAAGATTCACCAAGTTGCACTTTTCCTTATATTCCTTACAAGACCTATCTTCTTGTTGCAAAACCTCATTTTTCTGCAAGATGCAATGACTGAGCTTCTCAAAGGGTTAATTCAGATCTTTCAAAGATAAAAGGATTTTAAAAAAGGTGCAGAAAACAAATATGTATAAAGTATAAATTTTTGACTCGTGCTTTTTTGTCCCCATCTTAAATTCAGGAGAAGCATTACCTCAGAGAAGAAAATTGTAAACTAAGTGAAAAATTGAGCTGTATTAGAGCAGAAAATATCAGGATTGCTGGGGAACTGGACATCCTGAGAGCACAAGACAAACAGCTGAAAGAAAGACTATCTAAGATGGAGACAGCCCTTGATAAGGTAATTCAAGGTAACTCGGAGTTCAGGGACACTTCTAGATGTTCTCCTCCACTGTCACCTGGGAAGAGAAAGGTTATATTTAATAAGTTCTTTTCACATGTGCTGGAAGATCCTTACTTTAAGAGATATTTCTATTTTTTTTCCATAAAGAGCCCTTTCAGAATTCTAACTTTTCAGGATGTACATTTCTACATAAGGTGTCATTTTCTAATTGCTTTAAATAAAAACAAAGAAAATAATTATGATGCCTCCTCCCAAGTGTGAAATATCTTTCTTTAAGTGCTTGTCACTGGAAACTTACCTTTCTTGTGTGTATAGATAGTCTCACCCCTTTTCACAGTAAACTTTTTAAGGAAGAAAAAGTATATATAACTTAACAAAAACAGGAACCAAGTTCTCAGCCACCCCTTTTAGAAGCTTGAGTATAGTTTTGCCTCTATTTATTGTGAACAGCTCTAAACTGTTCACGTTCTGAAACCTTTTTTTTACATGGAATTCCTCATTGCTGCACACGTCATGTCCACAAATTCAGGTGTTTGAAGTGCTATTTAGAGTAAGGGCAATGAAAACAAAGATTTAGTCCAATCTCTGACTTTACTTTTGAGATGAATAGAGGGTATTATTTATTTTTGCCTTATTTATAACCTATTCAGGCTGCAGTGAGACTGTTGCTATGAATGAACAGTACATGGAGAACAGTCCTTTTGTCCTAAGAAATTGTCATTCATTTTAGTGACCCGCCCCAGCTGCGAGTTTTGAGGGAGAAACAAGATGCTATATTCAAATTATGAATACAAAAAGTGCTTCAGAGGAAGAATGACTAAGGTGGGGAACCTCTGTTGTTTTTTCCACAGGAGCTGCAGGGCCCAGGCTACTCATCAGCTTCTGCTTCAGGAAAACTGCGGCATGTTGTGCCTCTGTCCCACCTGTACCCTGCTGTCCTGCCACCTTCCCTGCCCCTCAGATGAGCACCTTCCTCAGGATGGGAACCTGCACAGGAAACCAGCATATTCCAAAGGGTAAAAATATCCTGGAATTTCTAAGTGGGACAGCATCGGGTCGCAGCGTCCAAGAGCGAATTCTTAACACCAAAGATGAAATCATTTTCTGTAGCTTCTTGTATGTCATGGCCTTTCAGGTCAATTTTTTTGTGTAAAAACCAACCAGACAATTAAAAAACCCTATAGATTGTGGTAGGAGTTTATTTTATCTCTATCATCAATAATACTTATAAACTATTTACATTGGTTTTCACTCTTTTTCTTTGCTAGTACTCCACTTGCTATAAATCACTTACATTTGACAGTGAAAATAGACTCCTACATAGTTCTTGATAAATTTAAACATCTGATTGATGCTTAAATCTTTCTCCACACTGGCCTTCACTGATTTTGACCAGTTTTGTCCACATCCTTGTCCTTCCTTTTGGTTTTGTACATCTACATTTAGATTTAAATTAAATTCTTGTGTTGTTCTGATTTTTAGTTACAGAAAACATCACCTTATGCAAAAAATCTCTTATGCAAAAAAAAAAATCTTTTGGAGTTTTTGTATATAGATTTTTGTAAAAATCTCCAGAAGGGACCTGATGTATCTTCAGCAGGTGTTTTCTTTAATTTTTACCTCAGAATCTGCAGGAGATCACAAGTTAGTACAGATATTTTTCAGTAGTATTTTCTGGTTTACTTTCTGATGTGGTGGCAAACATTTACATCAAGGAACAAAGGATAGTTGCTTCTGCAAAATCCCTGCAGCATCAGCCACTCCCACTCTCTTTTCTTTGAGTTAATCAATTTATATTTCTCAGGATAAAGAGGGAGAAAGGAGTGATTTTTAATGCAGTGCCACAGTGAGGACATAACAGGTTGCAGAAGCACTTGAATTAAAGTCTGCTTTAATCTTCTTGGTTCCTGCATCATTAGTTGCTGTACAAAAGGAAGCAGCTCCAACCCTTGAGACAGACATGAATGATAGTCTGGTTCCTTAGCTGGAATGTGGGAAGGGCGAGTTTGGTCTGACCCAGTATCACTTTGACCCCTTATGAAGCTGAGGGTTTGTTCTCCACATAAGCCCTGCTGAAACCAGTGTGTTCCCATTGAAAATTCCTTTTTCTTTCCCAATGAAAATAGGGTAGCAAAATGTTTGCAGCCAATTCCATCTCCAGGTAGAGCAAAGGTCAGTGGGAGCAGTGCTTTGAACTTACAAAGTGCTGAGAAGTCTGAAAAATCCAGTTTTTACAGAAAGGAAGGATTCTTTGAACCAGGCCTTTGCCTGAAGTGTTGACCAGTAAAATGAGGATAATCTTTCATTTCATCTCCGAGGTGGCTGTGACAAGAAAGGAGTTTCTATCTGCAGACAGCTAAGCTGTTACAGGAATGGGTGCCTGGAAAACACCCTGATCTGCTCCTCTCTCTGTCTTCAGCACTGTGTCTGTGTCCTGTACAGGGGTCACAGGGTAAAAAGGAGAAAACAAAAGTAAAGGGGGTAAAAAAAGAGTAAAAATTTGCCTCTGGATGAGTAGAGCTAAGAACTGACAATCAGAGTGCCTTTGTAAATACTTTGTAACTGAATGGTTTTATTTCAGGTGCCTTCCAAGCTGGACATTTCGAAGGAAGAACCGTTGCAGGATCTAAAGAGGATTCTTCAAGAATTAGCAGGCTCAGACAGTGACATTCCCTCTGTGGATCTCAGTGGCAATGGTGGGAGAAAATCACCTTTATCAGCCATGAGCAATGCAGTGTAAGAGTAATAGCTTTATTTCTGTTGTGTGCTGTGTGCTTGTAGTGCCCTCTAAATCTGGGATCTGGCTCTTCACGTGCCTCAGGAGCACCATAGGATGTCTTTTTGCAAGAAAGTTGGGCTTACACATAAGCTTAAGGTAATCTGGAAACTTCCAAAGCTTCTCTTGTTTGCCAGGTTCCTCAGATGCTTCAGGTGGTAGGGAAATAGGAGGTGACTACACCGTTTGCCTTTAGTGCTTGCTTTTTGGTGTTTTACCTTTTATTTTGGTTTAGAACTCCTTTCTTCTTGTCCTACCTTATGTAAATATCCCTTCTCTCATTGCTGAAGCAGGCAGTTATTTTTTTTACCAAAAACACATGATGATGACAGTGGTACATGAAGTTGAAAAATCCATACAGCACATACAACACATGTTTCTAGTCCAGAACGTGAAGACACTTCACAAAGAAAAATACAATTCATGGATTTTGACTAGGATTAAATCTAAACTGCAGCTGGAGAGGCTGCTATTGCAAGCATGGTGGAAAAGGGTATTTTAGGACAGTGAGAAGTGCTTTCACTCAGCTAAGTAACCTGCTTCTTACAGTACTCATTTGAGATGCAGTTTCTAAGGCTTATTTAACACAGCCTCAGTCCTGAGCTTGTTTGTTTTGCTTTATTCATAATGCTAAAAAGCTTCCTGGGAATTACAAAACAAAGCTGTGGTGTTGCTTTCATCCCTCTAAGAAAGAGCTCTGAAAGTTGCTTACATTGTTTGCTTTTAATTTCCCTGTACAAGACCTGGAGATTCCATGTGAGAGCTCCACATTCTCGCTGTGAAGCCTGGCTAGCATGGCCAAAACTTAGCATAACCCTTCCAGAATGCAAGTTTTGCCTTCATTTTGCTTTCAGGGATCCTTCCTGCTCACACCCTGCAGAGCTTCAGTCCCAAGATGTTTCCCTGCCCTTTACATCCCTGGGTAAGTTCTCGCTGGCTGCATTTGTGCCATATTGATGTGGAAGTGGAACTTTACAGAATAGTACCAAAAAAATATAGTTCAAATACAGTGTATTTTCTTGGGACATGTTACAAAGTTTCTATTGCACTTACTGCAAAATCTGTGTCTTGTTGCAAAGCAGCTCCTGGGAGGCTGATACCAGCACACCCAAAATGGATAACTTCCATGTTAGTCTTGCATAATTAGCATGCATAATATTGTCACATTTTTGGAGCCTAAATTTAGGCTCTTGAATTCTGCATTTGGGTATTTGGATATGGATGTGCTTTTGAGAGGAATCAGCTCATTGCAGAAGCTGTTGATTTCCTTCCAAGTACTGGGTGGTCAGAACCTTTTCAACTGTGGTGATGTGGATTTAGTGACCTAAACAGAAATATAAGGACGTGGCTTTGAGCAGCAGGGTTTGAAGATATGAATCTTAGCCACCTACTGGGTTTTTTACCCTTAGATTACCCATTCTGTGAAAACTGCCTGCAGACACTGATATATTTTATTGTTCTCTATTAAAATTTGAGCCACTGTGCTTCGGAGATAGGCTGGCGTTGCTCTCTTTATTGTGAGGAGCAACTACTATGGGTACTCTTTTTATATACCTGAGTATTAAAGGAAATCTCTGGATAGTTACTGTCAGCCTTCTAGCAAACCAACTGCAATATCCAGGGATTTTTCCTGGCATCCAAAATAGCTTCAGGGAGTGGGTTTTTTTACGTGGAAGCCTTGAGAAGTAGTTGAGCGAGGGGAGTTTGTAATGAGACCCAAGTCAGGACAGGGAGTCTTGGCTTGTGAGCAGCTGTAATATTCCCATCAGGCTGTGTGCTCACTGCTCTTTGCTTGGATATCTCCCAGGAATTGCATCCATCTGCTCGGCAGCTCGCTGTTACACATCCTCCCCCAGTGCCTCAGCAGGACACAGACCATCCACAAGGAATGCTGGCTCTCCAGGGGGTGCAGCCACAGCCCCCCAAATAGGTATGTCCAGTCCCATTTCCTGATCCAACAGCTTGTCTGCCAATGCCTTTCCTTCTCCCAGTTCTCTTCAAGGGGGTTTATTCTGTGATAAATGAATTGTGAGCAAAATGTAGCAGCTAATTAATGTATTATACAAAGAGGAGATAAATTCCACACACCACTATATTTAAGGCCTGGTAAATTGCTTTATTCGGGAATAAATAAGACTGTAGGAATTCCTGATATCAATAATTGCATAGTTGTGGTGGTTCCTGTAACACATTTAGCAAAGTTCTGGGCCTGACTGAAAATACTGGTGTAAATTTTATTTTCCACTAACTCTGATTTAAATGGAATGTTTAGATAATTGATAGTGGCCTTTTTATTATTATTATTATTATTATTAATATTGATGAATAATTTTTTTCCCTAGCTTCTCAGCTCATGGAAAGTAGCGAGCACACACCAAGGAGGCTACAGAACAAGATGCAAAGCCTGGAAGACCTGGTGGAATTGTTACAGATAAAAAAACAAGGTGCCAGAATTTACCAAAAATATTCCTATTTTGTTGAAGAAACCCACACTCTCAAAAAAACTCTTCTTGGTACCTGCCAAAGCACTTAGACATCTTTTACTGGCACACACAGGTTTTACTACCACTCCCCACTTCTCCATTATCCTGCTTCTAGGAGATTAATCAGATTAACTCCACAACACCCCTTAACTCTAATAAGCTTCAAGATCCTTGACATGTCAAACGTGGCAGCTGCTCAGGGGTGTCCTCGTGGGCTGTCATGTCCAGTTAAGGGAAATTTTTAACAAGCTGATGACGCAAGATCCCCTTGACTCCAAAAACATAGTGTTCCGGGAGCTCCTGAGATGGCAGGATGCCAAAGTCAGATGGCACTTCTTCTCTGTGCAGTTTTTATTATTGCATATTCCAGTTGCTTCCCCTTTGCCCTTTTAAGTCCTGTTGTGTAGATTTGGGAAATTTTATCATTCCCCTACATCATCGAGTGCATGTGTGTCAGGGACATACAAGTGACCTGATGAAGGTAAAACTCATCAAGTTATTATTTATTTATTTATTTATTAAAGTCAAAGGTGTGTGTTCTCATTTTTATTCATTGCCTTGCATTAATATCTTCAGTGGTTTTGTCCATGTTCACATTAAGAATTGCAAACTAAAGCTGCTTTTGTAAGGGCTTGATAAGCACAGCAGAGTGTGCAGGAGGATATTTGGAAGCTTCAGGTGGCTGCACCTCGGGCCTTTATCTTTTGAACATAAGGTGGTGTTCAGCTAATCTCTTCTTGCTGCTATTTTCAGCCATGTCACCAGTGATCAGAACTCAGGAGGTGAAGACAAAGAAATCCAAGGAAAAGGAGAAAAAGCTCTCAAAGTGAAGACGCCGTATGTGTTAGTGATTCCTTTCAAGTAGGTACCTTGTGTTTGAAATATATTATATTTTTTAAAGATAAATTATAAAAGTTCTTCCAGTTTTTTAAGTCTTATTTATAGTTTTTACTTTTAAGTGAGCAAGAAGTACAGAGGAGTAGAAATACATGCAAGTAAATAAAAAACCCTGGCCTTGGACACTTCCAGGGATGGGGCAGCCACAGCTTCTCTGGGCAACCTGTGCCAGGGCCTCACCACCCTCACAGGGAAAGATTTCTGCTGTATACCTGCCCTAAATTCTCCCTCTTTCAGTTTGAATTTCATCCTATACCATGACACCTTTAAGCAGAATGGACTCATCAAGTTTTAGTTGGAATCTTGTATGGGGAGAAGAAATTAGTTTGAGTTGTTCCTAAGCTGTCCTCAGTTATTGTTGACAGTATTTTAATCTGGGCGATTTTTTTATATTTTCTAATTATTTTTCTTCTCTTTCTGATCCTTTTTGCAACAGTGTTGCAAGCTTAGTCAAAATATTAATAAAGGCATCTCCCCTTTCCTAGGAATTGTTTGCAATGAAATTGAAAGGATCATTTTAGATGGCTTGTGTATCACAGTCTGGACTTGCCATACATATTGGACAAATCTACCCAAATTTTCCTAAGAAGAGGGTCAGATGTAGAGAATAAGAGCCCCAGCAGGTTGGGAAAGGTCACAAGTCTTAGTTGTGTTCAAGGAGCCAAGCTAAAAAGAGTTTCAGAAGCTGCAGCCCTGTGCCAAGGGCAGGGAGCAGGTGGGGAGGTCAGAGGGCCAGAGCAAAGGAAGGGACATCTGCCAAGCAAAAAGGTAGCTTAACATCCTTTTGCTGGAACCCAGCAGAGTTGGGAACAGGTCTGGGCTTTCTCCCTGCCACCAGCAGCAGGCAAAGAATTGGCCTGGGGATGCAGCAGGCTCGTAGATTCTCAGAGCAGCTGCACATCCTGGAGTCTGCAGCCCTAACAGCACTTGGTTATTCCGTGGATGGTACAGAAGGACACCCCAGATGACAGCCAGCCCCTAAGAGAGAAAACCCAATACCAGGCTAATCTGTAGAGAGACTCCAAACAGTAAGTTTAACTCCCAGAGAGAATGTGGGATGAGCACAGGTTTTGCAAAGCAAACAAGCTGCCAGGCAGGTTTCTGCAGGAGACTTTGAACTGGTTTATTCCCAGTCCCCTCAGGCTGCCTGCACAGCACCCAGCTGCAGCAGTCAGCATCTGCACACCAAACTACTCCACAGGCAGGAGCAGATTGCATTCCACCTAAAAGTAATCAAATTGTCTGATTTGTCACAAGTTTGTTGTCAGGGCTCCGTGGTTGCAGGCTTTGATAAGCTGTGAGTGAGACAGTTTATCATGTGCTTGGAGACCTCCTGAGGCTGTTAGATCCACACAGGAATGACAACAACTAGTTGTTTCTCACATGTAGCTACACTAGTCTCACAGCCAGGACATTGGATTAGACAGGTATTAGCTGTTCCAGCATCATTATTTTTATGCAGCAAGGCAACTTTGTTTAAATCTGCCTCGATGCTTGAGTGAATATATTGTTCAATAATGAGAAAACACCTCTGTGAACTTGGAGATAATACTCCAGAAATACTGAAATCCAGACTTCTTTCTTTCACCATACCAATAATACTTAATTTACGTAGCATAGGCCCTGCTGGGCAAGCAGTGATGTGAATGGCATAATAATTTAGAGGTGGTAGCAAAAGTTCAGTGCAGGTCTTTGTAGAAACCTCACTTGATCTTTCAGCAAGATGATACAGTCGTGAGGACTGTGAGTTTTCTGTGGGATCAAAGCACAGGGTGTTTAATTAAAAAAAAATAAGTTGCTCTCAATTTGAGAGACGTCTCAGGGTTGGTCTCTGACATGTTCATCACTGCATTAGAGAATCTATTCCAGTGTAGGTTAAGTGGCTTTCTAGTGAATAACTTAATCTAATAGCATAGTTAATCTCCTCAGACAAGCCTCAGATGTGTGTATAAATATGCTCAAATGGCAGCAGCAGCGCACTTGACTTCAGTGATTTCAAAGATCAGCTTCTGTTTCAGCTGTACATCTGTGTATCAGGGATATTGTCAACTTCAGATTATTGTTAGAAAAGCCAAGTGCAGAGAATGCAATTGAGGCTGGTTTACTTGAGAAAATGAAAACTCGGGTGTTTGTGCTGAAAACTCAAGTTTGTGCTGAAAAGCCTAGTCTTAAAAAAATGAAGAGAAGTTTAAGTAAGTATTTGCTAACAATACTGTGGTATTGTTCTTCAGTAGGCAGAATATGCCACCTGACTCTGTTCCGGCCAGAGCCCTATTCCCTAGCCAGCCCAACATTCCAGGGTTTTTCTAAAGTCTGCTCCCGCCCCTGACAAAGTAATTCATTAAGCCCAGACTGTCCTATCTGACCTTCGCTCTCCCCTCAGCAGGAGAGGAGCTGTCTGCCAAGCCTTTCATTCGAGCCGACAGGATTGCTGGACAGTAGGAGGTAGTGGATGAACTATTTTGGGGTTCAGCTTTTGTTATTCCCAAGAGTGCTGGCCACCTTTCAGCAGTTCCCTTTCGGCACTTACATTTCGGGTCAAGACTTACATTTCGGGTCAAGTAGCTTGCTTGGGTCAAAGTTACCAAAATGAGTCAGGTCACTGGTCAGCTGGTAACAGGCTGTCAATCTGAAAGTGTTTATTGTTTACTTAATACAGTACAGAAATGAAAACACTTAGGTTGCTATTACAGTGTTGGTAACCACACTTCCCAGCACGCTTCCCAAGCCCAAGCCGTCGGTACTACCGTGCATCCCGTAGCCCCACTCAAAGCAACACAAACTCAAGTCCAGGGTCCAGATTTACCTGGACAGGCAGGTGCTTGGAATGCTGCTCATGCCTTCTCAGCCTACCTTGTATCTCTTCAGCACGTGCTTGCAGTTGATTTTTCAGGTTGCCAGATGATTTCCTAAAGGGGATGGCAGAGCTCTGCTGCTCACAGGTTGGTTTAGCTGGGTTCCATACAGGATTTCCAGAGCTCTGCACTTGAGAGGGTCTCCTACTGAAGAAGGGGAGCCCCCCCCCTAAGGTTTAGGGGCTCGGTGACTCATCTAGGCATGTTTGCCACTAGATCAGCAGCTTCCAACACCCCGTTAATGGTATCCCCACCACTGATGCACAATTTGATCTTCATGTTCAGTCACTAGGGTTCTATTACCGCATTCTTCCCAGCGTCTGACCTTCCCGTTCTCCACCAAGATAAATTTCCACTCCAGTCTGGTGTCTGCGGGCAGACTGATGGACTCGGACCAGAAGCCATCCTTGTCACACTTGAGGGGAACATAGCTGTGCCACTGGCCAAGACACTCGTGGTCCCCGGTGACACCGATGAGCTGAGCCTCGGAGTGTGTGATGTAGTGCACCCGGAAAGCCACGTGGATGTTCTGGAACATGGGGGGCACGGCTGCAACCCTCTTGGCTTTCGAGTCCCCATCGCAGCAGTCTCCTTGTTCCCATTCCCTGCTGTTGGAGTCTTCCATGCTGCCATCCTTGCTGGCCCCCCCCCTCGACCAGGTGCTCAGAAACAACTTCCCACTCTTCGTGGTCCAAGTCCCTACTCTCAGCTGGCTGACCCGGCTGCTCCTCACTTCTGTCCTTACAGTCATCCTCAGAGGCTCCTGCCAAGTTCATCACGCACCATCCGTCACTTGCCTGTCCCACCTGAGCTCGCAGTTCCCCTACCTGGCTGCCGGCCGTATCATCTGGATGCTCCCTGGCGCCGGTGGCATCCCGCTTCGGGATCAGCCGCTCCACCTCCACAGGTCCACCCGAAACTCCACCGCTCGGGACGTGGTTGATCTCTTCCCTCGGACCAGCCGCCAGATCCTCTCCTGGCTTCGGAGCGCCGGGCACAGCAGCCGGCGCCGGCTCCGCGCTCGCCTTGGCATCCCCTGCAAGAGACATTCGGGAAGGACGGGGCTGGTTAAGCGGAGGAGCCGCCGCAACCCGCCGCGCCCCCCTGCCCTCCGCGGTACCTGTGGCCGCCGGCTCTCCGCTCGCCCGCCGGGGCCCCTCTCCGCCGGCCGCCGCCGCCGCCGCCTCTCCGCCCTCCTCGCCTCTGCCGTCGCTGCCGCCGTACCAGAACCATGCGAGGACGGCGGCCAGCAGCCCCACGAGCAGCGCGGGCAGGAGCCCCGCGGGCCAGAGCCCCGCGCCCAGCCAGCCCCAGCCGCGGGGCTCCGCGGGCAGCGCGGCGGCGCCGGGCGGCCGCACCACGGGTGGGCCGCGATCGCGGGCCATGGCCGGGCACTGCTGCAGCGAGAGGGGCCCCGACCGGGGCCGCCCCCCCCGGGCAGCGCCTTAAACAGAGCCCCGGCCCCGGGGAGGAGCCGCCGCCGCCGCGGCGGGCGGGGCCGCGCGGGGGAAAGGCGGGTCGGGATAAACTCCAAAAGTCGGGGGGAAAAGTTTAAAGGCTTCACGTGCACACGCCCTTTTCTGCCTTCTCTCCCTTTTTTTCTTTCTCTTTCCTCGCTCTCCACAACTTAGCCGTGCTGCCAGTTAAACCAATGCAAAACTGAGGGGAGCTGACAGGTAAAAGGTGAGGACTGAATGCGTGAGGTTCTTTGCTGGTTTTTGCCTGAAAGCAAGCACTGGAGCTACAGCAACTGCAGATTATGAAGTTTCGCAGAATCACAGAATTGTTAGGGTTGGAAAGGACCTCTGGAGATCATCTAGACCAAGGCAGGGTCACCTAGAGCAGGTTTAACTCCAGCAGTGCTGGTGGCCTTAGATGCTCTAACAGGGGTGTGCCGAGGGTGACTGATTTGCTGGTACTTTTAACGCTTGAAAATCCAGGCTTGCTATCCCTGAGAAGTGAGATGAATTCACTACTTGTAGCTTCTGCATTATACTCTAATGACCACGACTGGATTCCTTGACATTGCCCTGCTCTCCTGGCTTCTCTGTTATGCTCAGGAAGCTTTTCGGATTACCAGGACTTCAGAGCCCATTAGTGCAGAGGGTATTTGATGTTCATTTTAATTTACCTTCATTTTACGATGCTTGAAGTGATGTGTCAAACTGTATTTCAAAATTAAGAGAGTATACAGATAGATCTTACTAGGAACCTGAGAAATTTCATAAATGCAGCTTGGGACTTTGTGTTTTGCATCGGTAGTTCTGGAGTGACAACCTGTAAAAATGTTTGTAACACCAGAGATTAACACCAGGGAAGGAGTTAGAGGGGGCAGTTCCACTCAGTTCTGATTGCAGCCTTTTTTTTTTTTAATCCATTCTCTTTATCTGACCAAAGGTGTTGCCATGGCTGGATCTCTAAGGCCCACTGACGAGATTTAAGCCACTATCTCATTAGAAAAGACAATGGGTAAGTGGATGTCCCAGTAAGTCTGTTTCCAGTGTGTGAACTTCTTAATCTTTCAGTGTCATTTAGAGCAGCGCTGCCTCAGCTTAGCAGGGCAGCAAATGTCACTCGAATTTATAGAAGCACAAGTGTGCAGCCTCCGTGGTGCAGTTCCCTGGCTGATCTGGAAGAGGGTGGCCTGTGCAGATGCACAGAATTCATGATCTCAATATTTTTCCTTTCTTTGCTTACCACGGCAGCTCAGGCACTGTCTCCGGAGTGCTCCCCCAGCGAGGTGCTGAGCTGGTGCGCAACTCAGAATGTCTATTTTGATCACTGGACGTGTGGGATGTGTCCTGGCATGTGCTGAATGTGCACTGCTCCCATCTCCTGCTCAGTACTGCAGGAGAAGGAAGAGCTGAGGAGCCAGGACCTGCCTGGGCACTTTCTCTGTGGCTGTGGGTTTGGGTGCACTCTCTTTTACCACTGTCGGTGCTTCAAGGTGCAGCTCAGCCTTGCTACTTAAAACAGACCCTTGGCTGTAATGAGTTGTGCTAAATACTGAAACTCTGTGTAGTAGGTGGTGTTTTTGCAGTTTACTTATATTCCTTTTTTCTAGCCTTCAAAACAGAGCCAGTCCCCTGCTCTGTGTCTGTGCACCACCTTGCTCAGCTGGGATTGCCAGTTCGGGCACCCACACGCTGCTGTTCTCTAAGTACTGTGTGTGCACTGCAATTTAAACTTCCCAGTCACCTCCCTGCAGCAGAGCAGACAAAACCCATGAATCACTGTAGCATTACACTTAAAGAGCATCATTCTGCCAGCTCTCAGCACAGATGAAGAGGCAGTGCTTGGAGCTGCTAACCCCACATGTCCTTCCTTAAACATATTTATGCTGGATGTAACCAGTTTTAGTCATGGCTGTAACAGTGAAACCCTGTCCAGGCAGAGATGCTGGATAGGAGAGAGTGAGAAGAGTCACTGAGGGACTGAAGTTCCTGTTCTTAAGCAAACACACGGATCATTGCAGGCAGTAACTTACCCCTGGCTTTGGTCCCTTCCTCTCTAGGAATTCATGAAATGCTCACATCCCATAGAATGTGGAGACCTCTGCCTCCTAAGAGAATTTCCAAAGCAGATTAACAGAAATGCTCCAAAATATATCTTAGGGTTTTTTTTCAAAGCTCTCACCAGAACCAAACAAGGTGCCAGTACAATAAAGGGGTGAGGAGACCCTTTCTCAAAGTCTTAGGGATACAGTTCTGTTTCTAATTATTTCAAGCCTTTAGTTTGTTCGTGCAGTCGTTCCTGATGAGGCATTAGTTTGGAGAGCAGTGTTCTGGGAACGCCACCACTGTTTGTTCAGTAAGTGGGGTGGCAGTTGCTGGACTGTATTTGGAAAAGCTGCACGTGACTTTGCAGAATTCCCAGCTGACTGGCCCAAGATCAGGAGCCTTTTCACGTTTCAGAGCCAGAACAGGAGGGCAGATATTTACTCTGCCAGCTCTATAAACAGCTCTGCAGCCAGGGCTGTTGTTAGGAAGGGCTGGCCCACGGGCACTGTCCCAGAGGAACTGTCTGGATGTTATCCTGTCGGCTGTGCCATCTAGTGTGGTGACAGGGAATCTCGACTGAGAAATATCCCACTGTCCTGGCTCTGACCGTTAGGGATGCTATTTAGGGAGTACCTTTGAGCCTGCCCACTGTCTGATCCTGTGGAGAGAACTGCTCTTAAACAAGCCTTGTGTGTGTACAGTGCTTCCTCCAGTTTTACAATAGAACAAAACGAAAACGTGAGTAAGTAAGAAAGAAATACAAATTCAGGAGCCCTGTTATTCCCTGTGGATGTGCTGTCATGGCACTGGGAGTGCTTAGGCTAAAGTAGCCTTCCCTAAGAGCCAGGCTAAAATCTAGGGTTCAAGACACTGCTGTCATGGAGGTTTTCCTGGCAGTTGTTTGACACTTTCTTATTGAGTCCCCACCCAAGCAGGCAGAGAAATGGGAAGGGCAAAGTATTCCTATACTTTGGACCTGCATCATACCCCGGGAGGAAACCGTGGCCCCGAGTGCCCTTCTGTCCCATCCCTTTCCCACAGTGTTTGGAGTATCTCGGCTGTGAACACTGGACACTCTGTGCAACATTGCACAGCAGTCAGCAGGTGGCACAGGAGGAGTATGGCTGGCAGGAAAAGCTCTTTTTTATTCCAAACAGAGGGGAGATGCTTTCTCTCAGGTGCTATTAGCTTTTTGAAGAGTGGTTAGTAATGGAGGCACTCCAGATCCAGAGCTGCTTTCCATTATCAGCCATTAAAATCTGGAAGGCAGCTAAAAGGGACCTCAGCAGTCCTCTTTAGGCACTGTGTCATTTTTTGAGAACAGTGACCAAACCTGAACACAGATGTCACCCCCAGGCTGAGACGCACAGAGGGTTATCTTATCCTGAAGACAAAGGATAAGATGTCCTCAGGATAAGATGCTTCCTATTTTTGTTGCATAACCAGGATATTGCTCATATTTACAATCAACCAAAATCCCTGTATCCTTCCCATGCTGAACTCCTGCCTGGCCAGTTGTTCCTCATTTGCTGCTTGCTCAGCTGGGAAGTTCTGCTTGGAGTAGTCATTCGCCCCTGTTCTTGTTTTCCAGGTTTTGTCCAGCATGTCAGGATTGCTTTGAATCCATTTGAAGCCCTTCAGCATCTTTCTAGTGTTTTCCAGGGGCTCATCTGCAAATTGAATAGGAAGCAGACTGGTTTTCTGTGGATTTTCAAGGACACAGCTTGTGATCCAGAGTTTTTTCTGCTGTTTTTCCATATTATAATGCATTTTGTCTGTGCTTAGCTGACTCAAATGGTCTAATGCCATTCTCTCCTACTTACCCATAGCAATCTCACTTGAAATTCTTTCTTGGGTTTGAAGTAGAGCTCATTGCTTGCCCTGGCTGGTCTCTTCCTGCATGTCCTGTGCTTCCTCTGAACTTCTGTACTGTGACAGTAATATCAAGGAATGGCAGCTTTCCCTACATCCCTTTTCCTCGTAGCTTTGTTTCCTATGAGCCTTTATTTGCCAGCTTTTTCAGTTTATTAGTCACTCTCTGTGCAAGTCACACTTTCTATTTTGTTGTTCTCCATTCTCCTTTTCCCTAGCTGGTACACATTCCGTGGGAATGTTTTTTACCTCCTCCCAGGCATAAAACAGATTATGATAAATTTGGCTAAATTCTGTGAAATGTGAAGTGCCTCAAGGTCATTTCAGACTTCATAGGTCTTAGATATTGAATCATAAATAAGATTTTCCAGGAAAATCCTGCTGACAGACTCCCATGGTCGTCTCACATCCTGGAGACATTATGCTTTGATTTCCATGTCAGTTCTTTACATTGTCAGGCCCTTGGAAAAATGCAGCAGAAAAGGCAGCCAAATATTTCTTTTCAGGCAACTTTTAACACAGAAATTTATCCAAGTCCAAAGTCTGAAGAGCACTGAGAAAACAAGTAAAAGCTTGAGCAGAATCTTCTAAGCTGGAGATAGAGAACAGTTAATTCTGAGAAAATACCAGAAATGCGTTTTTAGCTCCTGGGAAGGAAGAATTCCTGGGAGGACATTCCTGAGGTAGCTCAGGTGGAGTGTGGTATTATTTAACACTGTTCCTCACAGCATGTTACCCATGTTGTCAGGCTTTCCAGGCAAATGTCTTTTCCTGGATGTTTTTCCTGTGAAATGAAGCTTTTTGTCCTCACTGAAGGGGACTTTAGAGCCTATCATCAGCAGGCTCATGGAAACACGGCTTTTATACCATCTTAAATATTCCCTTGGATCCAGTGCCAGGCGTAACAATCTGCCTCTCTGAGCAAGGATTTTGCTGAGCTCTGTGTGAAGTGTGTCTCAATGAAGTGGCCAAGGACATGTGGAGGAGTACAGCACAGATAAGGCACAGAGGCCTCTGGGTGAGCTTCCTTTCTTTTAAGGGGCACTTTTCTCCCCCCTAGCCTGGCTGAATATTCTTTTATACTTCGCTGTTTGTCACTGAGTGCAAGTATTTCATTATGAGGAGGTTAAGATGCTCTTAATTTTCAGCAGGTAACTTAGGCCAAAACCTTACAGAGTTTTTGAATGTGGGTGTTCATTCCCCCTTATTTTAGATGCTGCTTTACTGAAAGTGGCAAGCAATGAAATTGTTTTATAAATCACATTATATAATTCAAAATGAAATTCTAAATTCCCTGAATAGGCTTTTTTCCTTGTTTTCTGTTTTGCCTGACTGAGGATTCTTGTGAAAGGATTCTTCCAAGTCTGTAAGCTCTGATGGGAGTGTTTATCTTCATGACCTGAGGCAGTTTGATCACATATTTGATATTGGAGTATTAATCTCATATCATTATTATTAATCATATTTGATTACATATCTGATACTACATATTTTTCCTCCCTGAAATGAAAAGCCAGGGATATAAATAAGGCAGCAACAGGAGTCCTTCATGTGCCTTGAAATATAGTTTTGCTGTCATCAAATCTGTGTGTGCTTCTCTGAAACTGCCCCCACAAGTTCCTCTTTCCCGAGTTAAATGTGTGAGAGAGGATGTCACTGGTCACTTAGTCATGTGCTGCTTTGGTTTGATGACAGGAGAAAGCATGAAGTCCTTTCCCATCCAGTGGTGCTGGGGGAAAGGGCAAGCCATGAGCCAGCACTCGATGCAGTGACCACACCCCGAGACCCAGGTCACATGCTGGAACCAACCAGGGGGGGAGTTTTTTTTTGCTTCCCCAAAGTATTCCCTTTGGAGTCAAGGGACACAGCTGAGCTATCCAAGGTATTGCAGACTGTGCTGAAGGTTAGTGGTTCCCACCCTAGGGCCTGGCTCTGCTTTTGGACACAAGATATTAAATACAGTTGGGGCTGGCAGGTCCAACTGAGTGCAACGTGGCACTGGAGCTGTGGAGCCCGGGATCTGACAAGGAATGGGGACAGATGAGCTGGATTCTGGAAAAGGCATGGGCCTGGAAATCACAAAAGGGTGCTGGGTTGTTTGCCTGCCTTCTCAGAAGGTCGAGAACAGATCCTAAGGTGGGAGATTCCATAGGCTTCCTCCCAGGATTAGACCCTAAGGAGCCCCTTGGTTGCTTTAACTCCTTGCACATCATCTCCCCCATCCTTCTCCTGCCCTGGTCGTTTAAGACCTCTTCCTCTGGCACATTTCCAGGGAAACTGGTGCCTGTCATGCCCTCGGGCAGTGCTGGGGCTGGGAGCTGAGGGCTGTCCCACACACAGCCCCCTTGTGTGAGCTGCCAGGCAGGAGCTGTTTGTATCCAGGCTGACATACAAAGCATTTGTTTGCCAGCGGCTGCCACCGACTGTCCGGGCTTGGGATTAAAGATGACTCATTGTACCCTTATTTCTGTGTGCATTTAAGTGCAGTAGACACTGGGAATCAGGGAGAGACGCCCAGTGTGAGCCTTTTTGGTTTTCTGTCATCTGTGCCAATGAGTTTGGTGCACTTTAAGGACACAGACCACAGGCTTTGTGCATGGGAAGACTCCTGAGAGCTCAGCTGTGCTGCTCTGGCGCCACTGAAGCTAAAAGAGACATTGCAGAATTTCAATCAGAGTTAGTTCAGTGCCTAAGTAAATCATAATGTGATGCAGGCAGGCAAAATCATGTAATTGCAGCCTTCAATACCTGTGTTTGTGTCAGGAACGGGGGAAGATCTCGGGCTGTGACATAATGCAGGCTCAGAACAAAGCAGACTCTGATTGTAGGTCTGCAGCCTCTCAAATGTAGTTAGCAGAGACTGTGGAAATCCCTGGAGCAAGACCTCCACTTTTCCTCAGTAAAATAGTGTGGAGAGGCAGTGTGCATCCAGGCTTTAATGCAGCAGCAGACATCCTAAGTGCCAGAATCTGCTCCTGAAGTCTTTCAGATCAATAAGCAGTTGAGCATAGGCTAACAAAAGGAAAACAAGACTCCTAGAGTCTGCTCTATCATATTCCAGTGGAGCATCCTTCACGGAGTGGCATTCACATGGGATATCACTCACAAGTGAGGGAAATGTGTGCCATTGGTTTGCTAATTTTAAATGTGCTCTCCTAGTACAGTTCACTTAAAAGTAGATGTGGGTTGTTGGAACTCAGTCAGGCTGAGTCCCAGATGGGGCAAATAAATGGAACAGGTCTCTCTCTCTGCCCCATTCCTTTGGGAGGCTTTGTGTCAGGGGCTGGAGGGTTCATCCACTGCTGTGGGATTTGGGCCCTGAAGTCCCACTGACAGTCCTAGACTGTCATCCTCCCTTTTTCAGGAGGCATACATGTCATACTATAGGAAAAGGTACACAAGCACCGTTTATTCTGTTTGAATGACAGGTTATTTATAATTTCTGGCATGTTCAGGGTTATCAGGAGAGGTTTTCAAGGCTGGAGGGTAAAGTCTCTGCTCTCCAGTGTCTTATATTGATGGGAAAGTGAATGACTGATAAAGTACCTGACCTGTATGACTAACCTGACCCTGTTAGCCAGCTGTGCCAGAAACCTGCCAGCTCCTTATAACTCTCTATATCTATAGTAAGATCAGAGTTACATTTTTATGGTGATTCAGACTTTGTTGGCTTCCTGTTTCTAATCAATAATGAGGGGCAGGGGGTTTATAAGGAAAGAGAGAACACAATCCTCCACTGGTTTTGCCTTTCTCCAGGGTTGTTTTTGCCAGGTTCTCCTGTGCTGGGAGCAGCATGGGCACATATCAGCTGTGCTTTTGGTTCCTCCCTGGGTGCTCCCACATTTGTGCTTGTCCCTTGGTGTGCAGAGGGTGCTCCCAGCAGTCCAAGGCTGTTTGTAGTGCTCAGCAGGAGCAGGACAAGTAAACCTGGTTGGTCCTGGAGCTGCCTCAGGGCTGTATGGAAGAATGAGGGTTTGGAGAGGTTGTGTCAGTCTCCACGGGCAATGCTTATGAGGATAAGATCAAGCACTTGAAAGACTGTGTTCTTCCTGCTGCAATCTGCATAGCAGCCACTAAAACAGGAATTAAGGGAGTAAAACTCTGGCAGCAGGAGCTTTACTGATTAGTTGGGCTTGGCACTGCAAGCCAGGCCCTCAGCAAACCTTGTGTAGGTTATCCAGACAGTGCTGCTTGGCAGAGCCTCCCATTCATCCCAGTGCACGCCCTGCAGCTTCCTTGCCTTCCTTTCCCAGCAAGATCCCTGTTTCACAGCCCCTAGTGACATTCTCCCACCCAAAATGTATTTCCTGCTCCCTCCCATCATAGTGTGGTTCCTTGGCCACGTCCAGCTCAGGAGTGCCCTGTTTTCAGCTCCGTGCCAGTGCTGTGGGGTTCAGGGTGAGGTTTGGAGGAAAGTGGAGCTGAGTGAGGGGAGGAATGTGGGTGAAGGGAGCAGTGAGGAGAAGGTGGCCTGCAGTGACACTCAGCCCTATGCAGACACAGTTGGGCACCCCCGAGTCACGAGGCTCCTTGTGCAGAAGCGGCCAGTGAGTCAGGGGAGCAGCAAACGAGACCCGGAGTAGCTGATGGGTGTGACTGGCTGCCCTTGCTAATTCTGGTGTAGCTCAGATGATGAGGAATATGGCTCTGGGTGTGTGCAATTGTAAAATGTGCTATGTGATCTGTATCACAATTAGGACATGTATGTGTGTGTGTGTCTTACAATCCGTGAGGACTGTGGTTATTTAGCTGGAGAGTGTCAAAAACAGGAGAGTCAAGCAGGCCCAAATTTCAGAGGGAAAAACATTTTTGCTGCTGTTCTGGTAATAGTTAAAAGTATTGATTTCCTCAGCAGCAAAATTAAGTGCTGTAGGCAAATCTCTCATCCCCTGAGTTGTCACGGTCCCAAATCTGGCAGTTCTAACCCAAGAGCAAAGGCTGCTCTTACACAAGCCCCAGCTTTGCTCCCAGCCCTCTCCAAGGTCGCTGATGGTCCTGGTAATTGCAGTGTAGCTTTGCCCCACAGTGAACTGCTTTCCTGCCAGCACTTAATTTGCACTGTGTGGGAAGAATAAATTAAAGCTGGAGACAGTGAAATGCAATCTCTACCCACTTAGAAACCTTTCACAAATGTGTCAACTCTCAGCTGAAATCAGGATCTTATAATTAGGTTATTATTTTATTAATTAAGCATGGAGTACTAGAAACATACCCAGTGTGTGTGAGTTCATTGATGACAAGGAGGTGTGTTAGCTGTGCATGGAAAGCAGAAGAGCAAAGCCTCTGAAAGCCAAATTGTAGATAAGACAGAAACTGGTAGAACATTTATTAAGTAAAGCACTCTTCTAGTTGCAGCTGCATTCTTGGTGTTGAGATGAAACTACACTCCTGTTTCATGTGTCTGTGTGCCCTCAGGTCACAGCTCCTAAAGGAAGCAGTGCAAGACCTGGATCCAGTTGGACGTGGTGGGAACAGGTCTGGCAACAGGGGCAGATGATTGTAGCACCAAATGCTGAAGTAAGGAAAGGCACGATTCCTGTCTGGGGTGTCAAAGAGCAGAGATCCATGAAGTGACATGGATGCACACAGAGACAAGGAAAAACACCGCACCCCTCCTGTGTGCTGTTCCAACCCTTTATTGTGGCCAGCATAAGACATTCACTGGAGAAATGTCTGATAGTTACTAAACCCCAGGAGTAGGATTAAGGATTTCTGGGATCTGTTCTGATTTGTCTGATACTATGCTCTGTGATTTCCTAATTCCTTCCCTGGGAAGCTTTTCCCCTCCCTACACAGACCCGAAGGAGCTGAGTAACTGGTGTTGCACAAACTGAAGAAGCCACTTGACAAGCTCAGTAAGTTTGGCTTTTTATGTCTCTTCAAGGTATTCCCAGTGCATGGGACAGGACTGTTTCATCATGTACACGCTTTCGAGAATGTGGGCCTTGTCTGCCTCTCTTCCTTGCAGTATCATCATGATTTGGAAAGGGAAGATGTGCCTCTGCTTGTTTCAGGGATCTGCAGTTGTGAGACAGGATTGTACCTTGAGCCAGCAGTGCACCCACTGCATTCCCGTGCTGCACTTCAGAGGTGGAGTCGCTCCTCACGGGAATGTTCTCAATGTATCATGGCCAGTGAGCACTTCCTTGGTTTCCAAAGGTAAAATAATTTGCCAAAAAAAGAAAAAAACTCACGCTGAGAGTCTAGAAAATCTGCTTGGAGGAAGGGTGTGGTTCTATGCATCACATGGGTAGCTCTTTGTAGAAAAATAAACCGAAATAATGAATTAAGCAAACCCAAAATTCTGCAGAAATCTTTGCTTGAGCTATAAATATTCATGCCAGGGTTCAGCAAAAAGAATTTCAGTGATCCCGTAGTCTGCAAGGATCCTTTATCTGTTTCAGTAGCAAACTAAATTTAGCCTTTGAAAAACCAAACTATCTCCCAATTAAGATAGAATTTCTTAAATATTCCTGCCTTTCTTTTGATTTGCCAGGGTTTTGGTGCTCAGATAAACCAGCATGTTCGTTAACATCATGAATAAAGAAATGCCTGATGGCTGTGGAAAGTAGTTCTGATAAAAATGGCTCTGCATAACCAGAGAATTGCTGTATATTCCTGGTCTTGTATATTCCTGTACTCCTGTATTTATCTCCGATTTGGGGACAACAGCCCTGGCATTGGAGCGTGTGCATCAGGAGATCCTCACTGGAAAACAGAAGTCCTGGAGCAGTTAAACAGCCTGAGGTGAGACAAGAAATATTTCTCCATTGCACTGTTTCAGCAACTGTGGAAAATGTGTTTCATGTGCTGCAGGAGGAGCGAGCCGCCTGTAAACATCGTCACTGCAGCTGGTCCCCACCAAAGACCAATATTTTATGGTGGAAGGGAAGGTTTATGGTTTCAGAGAGAGAATTCCCATGGAAGACTCCTTCTAAGGGGAGAATTCTATTGCTGTAGATGAATTAGCCTTTAAAACCAGATTCTAATTGTTGCTTGGGGTTTTGGTTGTGGGTTTGTTGGGGGTTTTTTTGTGTGCTAATGATGAAACAGGGCTAAGAACAACACTCTGGAATGGGAATCTAAATAAAAACAAGCTGCCAGAACAAATTTTTTTTTTAATTTTTTTTTTTATCACTGCCTGGGTGGAACCACAAAAATTCTGGTCTTCCAAACAACTGTGAAATGTGACCTCAGAACCTTCTCTAAACAAAAATACCCAGAAGGGCACATGTTAACATAACACTGTTACTGCAATCACAATGACAGGAAGAAAAATTTATAAAGGAAAATTATTTCAGTCCATCTTAGCAGGAAATCCACCTGATGGGCCACTTGCCCTCTGCTAGGGAAGGCATTATTTGGATCAGGCTGCTGCTGGCAAGCTGCCGGTCTCGTGATTTGGGGAGGGAACTGACTCATGGGCTTGGGAAACGCTAATGCTGCTGGAAGCCCGGTGATGGCACAGGAGCCCTGTGGCAGCTGAAATGCTTTGTACTGTGGCATAATCCGATCCCCGGGAAGCTTCACGCCCCCTACAAGTTTTTCCCTAATAATCTGGCTGGAGAATTTTTCCGCCCGTTAGCCAGCGAACCCCGTGACGATGCGCGGAGCGAGGCGCGCCGGCAGCTCCCGTCGCCGGCACACGGGAAGATTCCGGCTGTGCCAGGGCTGGCGGGCAGGAAGCCAACCTTCAGTTCTTTCCGGGATACATCCAGCCTTTCCCAGTGAGCCGGGAGAGCATCCCCCGGGAGAGCCGCGGTCCCCCCCCAGCCCCGAGGGGCGGAGGCGGTGGCTCCTCCCGGCGCGGGCAGGCGGGGCCCGGTGTCCGCCCGCCCCCGGAGCCGGAGCCCGGCGGAGCTCGGGGTGTCCCCGCAGCAGCAGCAGCCGCAGCCATGAAGTCGCTGTGCCTCGTCACCGTGGGGGTCCTGGCCATGACGCTGCTCATCGCCAGCATCTCCCTGCTGGTAGCGCACGTCTTCCAGACGGTGGTGGATCTGCAGGTGAAGCAGGTGAGAGAGAACGCGGCCGCGCGCCCGCCCCGCTCCTTGTTTACCGCCTTATTCACTCTGAAAATAGCCCTGGGAGGGAGGGAGCGGGCTGGCTCCCTCCTTGCACCAGCCGTGGTTGGGTGGGCAGGAGCATCCCCGGGCAGTGAACACCCCCGTGCCCAGTGACAGCCCCCCCCCGGGCAGTGAACCCCCCCTGCCCTGCACCACCCGGCTGGGCTGGGGCTCAGGATGGAGCTCACACTGCACTGGCCCCTGGGCTGAATAAAAATTGGGTGAATATGCATAAAAATCAGCCTTCTAGAGGCTGTGGTGCAGCAGCTGTACCAAGGAGGCCTCTCCAGAGCAGGAGCACATGGGGGGAGCAGGGGACACCGAAAGCACCCTTCCTTTTTGCCATTCCTGTTATAGATTTCTTGCAGCCTGCTCTGCTGCTCCGTTTACAGCTGCCTCTGGAGCACGGCCAGAGGTGCCATGGGCTGAAGCACGTGGTGTCTCCCAGGCTGGGTGATGGCAGCAAGGCATTGCACCCTGTTGTTCCAGGCTTGGGGACACCCATCCTGGCCTTGCTGGTGGTGCAGAGCCCTGCACTGTTCCTGCTCTGCCTAGGCTTTGTTTCTCTCCCAGAGTGCCTCTGTGCATTTATCCAGGGGTCCAGTGAGGAGGGTCAGCTCTGTTAGGAACTCCCTGTGTAAATAAACAATTGTTTCTCTTCCTGGCCTGAGGAATATCATCTTGGCTCTTCTTCTGACAGACAGACCAGCATTGTGAACAAAAGCAGGGGTTTGACAAGTGCTGTCCTCTTAACTGGTGACCAGATCACCTGTGATCTCCTAACCTACTGTTCTTCCCTCTGGGCCATAGACAGGGAATATTCCCTACCACAGAAACCGTGTTGTCTTAACTCAGTTTGGGTTTAGTGCCATTTTAGGTCAGCAGTGAGCTTACAGCAGGTCGTGGTGCTTTGAGATGTGCCCGTAAACTTCAGCACAGCTCCATCTCCCAGGCCTTGGCTCTCCTTGGGAAGGAGTCTGCCATCCTCTGCATCCCAGAATTCTACTTTCAGGTCCATTTCATCCAAAGAGCAGCGGGGCAAGAGCGGTGGTTTGGTGTAGGACTGCCGGGAATTAGGCGTGATCCTCCTTACGCGCATTATCTCCTGGCTGCTGCTCCTTCCCCGGAATGGGGGGTTATGTAAGAGCAAGTTGGTGTTCGCTCAGCAGGGCTTTCAGTAATGCAGGATAAAGTTTCCAGAGCTCAGTCCTTTCCTGCTTGCTGCTCTCTGGCTCGTCCTGGCATTCGTCTGGATTGCAGGGAATGAGGCGTGCTGGCTCCCCCACTGACTGCCTGCTGGCCTTTTCCAGGATCCACACGCACACACAGACTGTGGAAGTGCAGCTCACAGCCCCAAAGCAGTGTGCTCCCAGTCACTCTGCTGATCCGGCTGCTTTCCACATGTGCTTTATCCCACATGAGCTTTTCCTCATTTGTGTGCAGTCTAGAAAGCTGCTGTCTCTTGTGTAACCCCGTGTGTAGCTTAGAAAACCTTGTGCAAATAGACAAATCTCAATTTGCCTTTGAATTGGGGCAAGACCTGAGCATTTGCAAGCAGTTCCTGTTCCTTTGAGGGCTTTCCCAGCCGTCCTGGAGCGGAGCTGACTCGCAGGGAAGGGCTGTCTGTGCAGTCTCAAGTGCAGCTGAAGTGCAAAACTTTATTTTGGAGCAGCTGGAGCCCCTGTGTGTCCAAACCCAGCACCTGTGAACCACTGAGGATGGCTCTGCTTTCAGCAGGGGATTGTGTACAGCACCCTTTCCATCCAAAGGCAGGATCTTGGATTACAGAGGGAGTGTGGGAAGAGTGGGAAATCCAACCAGGTGTCAGACTTCACATCCCTTTTAAAATCCCCAGGCAGATGTGTAGTGACAAGGACAGTGGGAGCACCATTCCCAGAAGGTGTTCAAATCTTGCCCACTTACTCTTTGTTTTATTTGCGGTTTTATTTTTGTGAATTAAAAGTGCCGCCCCAGATCAGGTGTCCAATACCTGTTTGTTGTCAGGGCCTAGCACCTGAAACTCCAGAAAATAATGGGAAAGAACCTATAATGAACAAGAATAAATCAGCTGCCCCCAGGAGAAAGGCCTTGTCTGCAGTGTTGCCTTGTGCTCTCTGTTGGGTAGATGCCTATGTATTTTTTGCAATAAATATGCAGTTCATGAATATAACCTGATATTTTATATAGATATGCTGGTCTGAACACTTACCTGATCACCTTAAAAAGTTGCACTTAAATTCTGTCGAAGATGAAAGCATGAAAGTACATCTTGGAATGAAAATGTTTTGGAGTTCTGGGGAAAAAAAAAATGGAATTTAATAGAATGTTCAGTACTGTTTCCCACCATCACTACCAGTAAGTTGTATTTGGGTGGGAAAGCTCCCTTTTTACTTCCTGTGTGTGAAGAACAGTCAAGACAAGGAAACACTGGTGAATGAGAGAGCTGCAAGTTCAGGGCTGGCTGGTAAATGCAGCCAGCAGGAAGGATGCTTTGCAACACTGGAAATGAGCATGGACTCCACTTGTGAAGGAGAAGCCCTGATGTCCTTGTAATATCATGTGATAGACCCAAATATCTCTGGTAACATTTGGTGAAAATCAGAAGAAAAGAGCCTACCCTATTTCATTATTTGGGAGTTTTTGGGAGTCAATCTGAACCAGCTCTAAAATACATTAATTTTTGTGATGTGCACAGAATACATGATTTTTAATCCTTAGGGGAAACCAGTCTGCAAATGCAAAGTGCCACCAGCTGGGTTGGCTTTCGCTACCATTCAGCAATAGTCTTGCCATTCTGAGCTCCTGCCAATAAGTTTGTCTTTGAAACAGTCTTCTCTTTATCTAATCCTTCAAAATTAAGGTCTGCATGGAGAGAAAACGGCTCCTTAAGTGGGAAGGCCAAAAATGAGTCCTGAGGCAACTGTGGCTGATAAGACCCCATAAACAGCGACCAAGAGCTGGCAGCTGCCCAGCCTGCCCTGCTTTTGAGCTTCCACTGACAATATTTGACTTGTTTGCTCTGAAGAATAAAAAGAACAAGTGTTGATGAGACCCATTTAATTGCAAATCATTCCCCCCCCCCCTTTCTTCCGCCTACAGGTGATGTGGTTTTCAAAGACAGAGTTTTCTTTGTGCTTATTCCTGGAAGTTCACTCTGTGAGCCAGATTTCCCTTCGTGACCACTGCAGCAGTACCAATGCTATTACTGGGTGAAAGGCCTTGATTTTGGTGGTGGTGGTGCTTTATGTTTGGGGTGACTTTTGTCTAAAATGGGACGGTAATAAAATGAGGGATTGAGGCCTCTGTTATGGAGCAACATGACAGGAGTGTTTGTGACTTTCTGTATAACATGTATATGCTGATAGATGAGGGAATTAATCTTTCATTTCTCAAGTGCTTCTGTTATAAAATGATGATTTATAGCTTTCCTTTTGTAGGGCCACGTTTTATCAGTTACAAAATAGACTGACAGGCTGTGGGTCTGGAGGTGCATGTGCTGCCATGCTGTAGGAAAGTAATTAAAGGCAGAGGGCAAAAAATCTTGGCCCTATTCCAAGACCTTGGAAAGGTGTGAATCATAGGACACATACAGGAAAGGAGTTTCTGTCACTTGCAGGTTTTCCTCTGAAAAACAAAGTCTGATTGCTTTGGAGACAAAATCTCAAAGAATTCCTCCCTTTCGTGTAAATATCATTCAGCATCTACATTAACATTAACAGCTAATCTGTCTTTCCTCTCATTCCAGGGGACAGTATTGAAGAATGGCACGGAAACCTTTGAAGCCTGGGAGGACCCTCCTCCCCCAGTCTACATGCAGTTCTACTTTTTTAATGTGACAAATCCTTTGGAAGTGCTCCAAGGTGCTAGTCCTCTTGTAGAGGAAATAGGACCATACACCTACAGGTAGGACCCTTTCACTGTTTTCAAAGCTGTTGTGTGTGAGGAAACCAAAAAATGGGATCCAGAACGCTTGGGATCCCATTCTAGGAGAAAACCTAGCTGTTAATGTGGGAGGGAAAGTTGATCAAGGGGGCATGGTCACACCCCACCCAGCCAGCACTGACATTTGCAGCCAGTTGCAGATGAAGCCAGTGACTTCTGTCAGATTTTGGGCAAGGTTTTGCTGGTGTGCTGCTGTTCCTCAGCTGCTGAACGAAGAGGAAGCTGTTTGCATCCTGGCCTGCTGTCTTGTGAGAGAAAAAACAGTTGGGTGATGTTTGAGAGTCTGGGGAGAGGAGTGTTGCATAAAAAAAGTGTGACTCCTGCTCACTCAGGAATTAGTTCCCAGCCAAAGTTGCACAATCCACGTTGGTGAAATGCGGCCAGAGAAGCAGTTGGAGTGGTGCTTCAGGGATCTTCCTCAGCCAACCCTTACTGTAAAACCTGCTTAGGTTTTAGAGTTGTCTTTTCCTAAGCTGCAAAATGACCAGAATCTGTTGGTATTTCAAAAAAATACTGGGGAACGAAAGTGAGAGCCTTGGTTCTGCAGTATCTCCTGCCTTTCCGTTTCTTCCCTCCCACACCTCAGCTTTGTTTCTGCCTCTGCCAACAGTCCTTTCCCCTATCTCCTCTGCATTCCAGTCCTGTGTCTGTTTAGGCCTGGCAAACTCCACGTGGTGCTTTGGCAAAATCCCTGGTGTTACATAAACCATTAGAGCTGGAGAAAAGATCCACAGGCTTTCAAGTTCCTAAGTTTTCCCTTAGGTGTGTGCAGTGTAACTCTGGTCCTTGGTCAGCAGTGCGTTCTCTGTTTTGGGAGGATAAACAGGGGCAGGTCCAGGGCTAACAGAGCTGCAGGAAAACACGCAGGCTGGTGCTCAGTCCCTTTGCCAGCTGCTTCTTTTCCCTTTCCTCAGCTCCAAGTCTGTGCTGGCTGTCCCGCATAGCCCAGTTTGGGAAGCTGCAACTTATCCATTAAGGAGCTCCATGGGATGGACGGGGCTGGTGACATACTGGCCGGGTTGGGCTGTGCCTGAGGGAAGGCCCAGCCTAAGCTTGGTTTGCTGGGAGAGCCTTTCCCTGCATCCCACACCACAGCCCCAGCTGTTTGTGTGAGGATTGTTTGTGTGAGGGAGGCTGTGCATTCCAGTTGCTCCTGGCTTGTTTGCTTAGCATGACATGTCTGGACAGGATTCCCTGGTGCTGTGCTCTGTCTGATAGAGGAAAGTTAGGAAGTGGAGCGCCCTTTTCCAGCAGATCCTTTAATCCCTGCCTAGCTGTCGCTGCAGCAGCCTGTCAGCTGTGGGTGGGAGCAGAGGGAGCAGGGAGGGATGTTGCAGCCAAACTGCACGCTGGAGCCAGGGAATAAATACCCAGCTGCTCTCACAGGCCCTGTGTAGCAAAGCACTAAAGATTCATTTAGGTTTAGCACGTGGCAGAACACCCAAAATGCCATAACATGAAGGACATGGCTCTGTGTTTTTATAAACCAGGGTGTTTGGGAAAGGCTGGAAGTGAACTGGAAAAACAGAGGAAAAGCAGAGGAAAAACATCCGGTGAGTGACAGAGAGGAGGTGGGAGGGCTCAGTGGAGTCTCTTCCTGCAGCCCAGAGTTTTGACCACCAAAGCAGTTGGTGCAGGGGTAGATTCTGTAACAAAAATGCAGTCGTGCTGGTGTTTTTAAATCCTGGAAGTTGAATTGGCAGCATGTAAAACAACTAATTATAAAGTGCAAGCTGCTTATCTGCCCGAGCCTGCTGAGTCCCAAAGAACTTTGGAATATTGTCTGGTCTTGCACACATTTACAGCTTTCTGTCTTTAATATCTGAGAGCCTCCTACTCGTATCCCTCATCAGGGAGTATTATTTTCCTCTCCAGAGCTGGAAACGTGTCTCAGGTTACCCCCGGCCTATTTTAGGAAGGCATTTCACAACTGTCCATTTCCATCCCCTCAGTTCCAGCCCCGGGGTTATAAAATAGATTGCTGTCCAAATCAGGCTGGAAGTGTTGCCAGACCGAAATGTTGCTGGGTGGCAGGGATGCTGAAGAGGGGTGGATACTCTGTTTGGGTGAGGAGGATGGGAAGTGGTTGGTTCCTAACAACAATAGTTCTGTGGGCCTTTCCAGTTTGCTTTCAATTTTAAAGGCTGGACCAGGGTAATGCAGCCTGTCATGAAGCTGCATCACTGGATGTGGTGCAGCCAGCCTAGAATCTGGGATCTGAACTGAATGCAGAACATCAGAGCACAGGGGCTGGCACAATAATTCACCCTCATGTCTTGTGACTTGACGTTTACCCAGGCAGCAAAGCGACGAGAAAGTCGCTCTTGAGTGAGTGCAGGGTTAGGAAATACAGGATATTGCTCTTCATGTGGGTGCCATGAGCAGCCAGCCTTTTGCCATTTCTCTTTTGGGGTTTGCTGGAGACACGTGTGTGGCTCATGCTGAGCCTGAGCCAGCCCGTTCTGCAGAGCTGCAGACTTCTTGTTCGTAGAATGGTAATGGCAGTGAAAATTGAATTATGCTTCTGACATGTGTTTCGGGGTAATTAAGGCCTGACTTCCTCATCAAGCCAGCAGGTAGCAGTTGATGTTTCTCGCCAATTGGACTGGTTTGTCAGCAATCCTGAGTTTTATTCTGCTGTCTGAATACTTAGACAGGAACAGCAGCAACCTCCCAGGCCATGGGTAGCGCACAGCAAAAATGCAGTCGACTCTCTCTCGTGTCCAGGACTCCTGCCTGAGAATTAGAGGAGAAGAACTAAAATGAGTGTTGTTCTGTGGTTGTGTCACATGTCAGCCCAGAATTCCTAGAGCCTAGTGCAGTGAATCCAGCTGAAAGATTCTGGTAGGTTCTTAGGTCAGGGCACTGAGACTTACGTGGAGCCTGCATCTGCCTGGGAGTGAATTATACCTGCAGCGAAGAGGCAAAAATTTCATTTTCAAACTGTACTTCAAGGGCAGTCCCCTATATGGTACCTCCAAATCCTTCTGTACCATCTGAAATTGTTCTCCTTCCTCAGAGGTTTTTAAAGATGAGGCAGAAATATGAAATGGAATTAACACATGGGGTGGCATTTTTGGAAGTGCCCCACGAGGTCTGACTCAGCTCACTCTGACACAACGAGGAGTTTGTATCAGTGAGGAAATCTACTCCCAAAGCACTGAAAATCCCACCCTTTCTGTGCTCAAAGCACTAGAATAGCCACAATTTAATTGCAGTTAATGCTGTGGGTACTTGTTTAACTTGATTAGAGAACTCTCTTGTTTTTCAGGGAATACAGGCCAAGAGTCCACGTTCAGTTTTTGGACAATGGGACCAAAGTGTCTGCTCTGAACCCAAAGACTTACGTATTTGAACCTCAGAAGTCAGTCGGAGACCCTGAAGTGGACCTGATCAGAACAGTAAATATTCCTGCAGTGGTGAGTTCTCTTTCATTCCTGCTTGGAAATCATCCTGGCACACTTCAGAACGAGCAGCTCCTTGCTTCATCCTGTCTCTGCCTTTGTGGGATTGGAGAACAAGAGAGGCAGGTCATGTCTGGGGCAGGTGCTGCTCTCAGTTTTGGGTTGGACTGTTGTGGCGTTCTTATTTTGTTCCTCCCTCCCCTCACAGCTCTGCAGTGTTGGTGCTGAGAGCTGGCAGAGGAGTTTCAGACAGGGCTGGATGAAAAGGACCTCTCAGAGTAAAATGAAGGTTAAAAGATGCACCCCCAAGTCCTGTTAAGTGAAAGAAAGTGTCCTTTTGGTGAGCAGAGGCAGAACATTATTTTGGTCTCAGACAGGATTAGCATGAGAACAAGCAGATCTAAAGCTGTCACTGCTTCCTGAGGAAATCAGACTGTACTCAAGTACTCAGGTGTGTGACTAAGCCTTTACTCCCCATCCCAGTTTAATTTACTTCAGTTGCAGGGTACAGTCATTTCTGCTTTTCCCCCAGCTCTGCCAAAAATGCCTGATTTTATGAATGGCTACAAAAATGCCCTGTATATAGTCGTAGATAGGACTCAGCTTACTGAAAGTTGGAGACAGTGCAGATGCTGTGTTTTCAGCTCCTCCCAGGCATCTCAGTGGTGGTCAGGATTCTCTCTCCTTCAGATTTTTGGCTGGGATGTACTGTAACAGGCAGCAGGAGAAGAGCTACAGGTTGGTTTGCCCAAAGAAATGCCCTTCTTTTGTTACTGCTTATTTAAAGACGTGTTGTAAAACAACATTGTCAGCTGGAAAGGGAATAAACGTTTGCATTTTGGAGCAATGAGTATCCCGAGATGTGTGCGGTGCTGAAGCGTGCCTGCCTTTGGCTGCAGCTGGTATGACTCACTGCCCATTAAACCTGACCATGGCTCCCTCCTTCCAACCCCCTGGCAGACTGCCATGGAGTGGACCAGGTCGACCCCTCTCCAGTTTGCCACGGAGGTGCTGCTGCTGCTGTACCAGGAGTCGCTGTTCACCGTGCGCAGCGTCCACGAGCTGCTGTGGGGCTACAAGGACCGGCTCCTGTCCACAATCCACGTCCTGCACCCCGAGATCGACCCCGTCTTCGGGCTCTTCAGTAAGGTACCCAGACAGCCAGACCTGTTGGTGCTTTAGGTGGGGAGCAATGCCACTGTTATAGAGTCACTGTGGTCAGCTAGCTGGGAGGGAGGGATGTGCCTGGACTGGAGCTGCAGGGGTAGCAGGATGTTCCCTCTTCAGTTTGGCTGTGAGTGTTTTATCTGTTTATACACTTTATCAGGTGTGGATAAGCTTTCCAAGGGCAAACCCTTCCGCTATTGCTTGGATAACACGGGCTTTGTGGGGCTGGTTGTGCAAACTCCTAGAAGATTTTCCTTAGTAAAGGATTGAAATTGGATGTTATTTCTGTGCTGGAGCCATTTTGGTCCAGTCCCCACATGATTTTGGGTTGTGGGGACTCCTTGTTTCTCAGAGATGTCTGCAGTGCTCAGGTTATTTTCTGTGGGGTTGTTTTCTTGCCGAAGGCTGTTTTTTCAGGGCCAGTTTTCAAAGGGAAAAAAGGCTCATCTGGTGTTGTATTTCCTGTCCTTGAGAGGTGTAAGAACCTTACCCAGTCACTTCCACCTCATTTGTGTTCAAGGTGGAGTTCAATGAGCTGCACAGACCTCAGGGGGAGTCCATCACTCCCGGGGCGGGTTTGAAGTGATGGCATCTCAGACTCCTGCCAGCCCCTTGCAGTGGCCAGCCAGGTGTCACAGGATGAGTGGAGGGACTGAAAACTCCTGCCTCTGTTTGCAGATGAATGGAACCGATGATGGAGAATATGTTTTCCTGAGTGGGGAAACGAACTACCTAAACTTCTCCAGGATTGTGGAGTGGAAAGGAAAAGAGTAAGTTTTTCAGCATGATGTGGCCTCTGTCAGAATCTGCCCCTTGCTTGCCTGGCACCAGTTTAAAGAGGCTGTAGATGCAATTTAAACCCATTTGAATCCCTTTTCTTGTTAGCAGAGCTGAGATAAGAGGACTCAGCACTGTGCGGGTCTGATTCTCGTTTGCCAACTCGTTTTTGACCACTGCACGAAGATCTTTTAACCCTTACTCTCTTTTCTTCCTTTCCTTCAGGTCCCTGAGCTGGTGGACAACAGAGGCGTGTAACATGATCAATGGCACAGATGGGACATCCTTTCACCCACTGATTAGCAAAGATGAGAACATTTATATCTTCTCTTCTGATTTCTGCAGGTGAGGAGAAGACACCTTAAGACTTTAAAGCAGAGCATTTATATCCATTTCTCCTGAGGTTTGTTGTTTAGACTGGTGTTTTTCCTTCCGTGATTTCATTTAACAGTCCTGGTGTGAGGGATGAGAGTGTTACAACAAAAAAAACCCCAATCTGCAGCAAGTTAAGGATGTGCTATTTCAAAATGAAGATAAGGGGAAAATTTGGAAGCTGAGTGGAAAGACAGACTGGACTGCCTTGCAAGGCTAGTAACAAGGGGAATGGAAGGATTTATGTGAACCTTCTTTCCTCCAAAATCTTCCTCTGTGCCCTGCTTTTTTTAGAGAACCCACTTGATGCTGTTTGAAATGCAACAAGAAGCAGAAAATCCTGGTGTTTCCTCCCTTATGTTCCACCTTGTCTCCTCCCTCGCCCATTTCCCGGTCTGTGGAGAACAAAACCGATCCGCAATTAGATGTGTGTGAGTCTGAACTCAGGACTAGCCAAACCTGGGCCTGGCTTTGCTTCCTTTCAGGTCTCTGTACCTGGTGTACGACAGCTCGGGAGCCGTGGCGGGCGTCCCCACCTACCGCTTCGTGCCCTCCTCCATGGTCTTTGCCAACACCACGGTGAACCCGGACAACGCCGGATTCTGCATCCCGCCGGGAAACTGCCCCGGCACCGGAGTCCTCAACGTCAGCATCTGCAAGCAAGGTGTGTCCCCAGGGAAAACTTGGCTTGTCCTGGAGGCAAGGAGCCACTGTTGGCTTTGTAGCTCCAGAATGGGCTCTTCCCTTTGCTGTAAATGGCACAGTGGCAACAGTTCTGAGGCTCTCAAAGACTTCCCTGAAATCTGCTCTGCCTTTTTTTCTTTAGGTGCTGACTTTCTGTGTTTTCTCATTGCAGGTGCTCCAATATTTCTGTCAGCTCCACATTTTTACCAAGCAGATCCAAAGTTTGTAGAGGACATCCAGGGCATGCATCCCAGAAAGGAATACCATGAGACTTTTCTGGACATCAATCCTGTAAGTACAGCCCTTTTTTCAAGGGTTCTGTGGATGAATCCAAGCACCTCCTTGGATGGTGTGTATCGATTGTAGTCCCATTGACCTCAAGGAATCTGTACTGGATGGAAAGGGAGATCCCTCTGGGCAGTTTGGGTCAGCTGTCCCATCCCTGTCCCCTCCCAGCTTCTCACCCACTCTCTGCCTGTGGGAAACACAAAAGGCCTTGAGGCTATGCAAGCACAGCTCAGCAATAACTAAAACATCCCTGTGATGTCCTGCTACCCAGCTGCTACGGAGCAAGTGAATTCTCTCCCAGCTAAACCAGTACCACAGTGATCTCTACGCCCACACACACAAATGTGGGTCAAGGAAAATAGCACAACCATGACCTGCCTGGCTCACGCAACAGTGCTCTGACTCATCGAGCTGTTATGTGCAGCTAAAAAGCGGGAGGAAATTCCACAGTTCTCCTCTTGAGGTCTAGTGCAGATGCTGCTGGGTGTCTAGTTTGGTGCCAGGATCTTGCTGTGTTCTCATAGTTCTTATTCTTTCGTGTTTACTCTGGTTTTTTTGACGCTGATCTCTGTTATTCCTCAGCTGACAGGGCTCGTCCTGCGGGCAGCCAAGCGCATGCAGATCAACGTTCACGTCAGAAAATTACCTGAGTTCTTGTAAGTGTTCCCTGCTGCCTGGTGGGTGTCTCAGGGCTGATTTGGCATTCAGAATTAATTCTCCTGCGGTGTCCAGATGGAATATTGGTTGGAGAGAGCAGGTGTGAGAGAGGGAAATCCAGCTGAATCTCAGTTACAAGAGGCAGTGTCCCCCCTTCCCACAGATCCAGTAGATTTTGCAGTTCCAGCTGCAGAGTAAAGGCAGTATTCAAGAAAGGCAGGTAGATCAGGTACAGAGAAGTGTCTTGCCTGTGACTGCATTGGTATCAGAGAGAGAAATCTTTGCACTGCGGCTTGGGCAGTCAGGACAATCCTGCAAATGGGAACAGTGTAGAATCCCAGGTCACGTGTGAGTGAAAATCCCCATTTTTATTTCATATCAAGTATGCTCTGCTGGTTTTCTGGGTGTCCCAGTGTGAGGGGCACGTCCCCAGATTGCAGCTCATCTGTGCAGAAACACTGTCCCCTTCATCCTATGTCTTCCTGACACCTTGTTTTATTTGTCACTGGTGCTGTGTGGCAGCTATTCCTCCTACTCAGCTGATGTTTACTGGCACAGCTTGGCTGTAACAACTAAAAAGTATTTTATCTGGCCGATCCCCTTGGGAAAGTCAGAGATGTTCCTTCAGAACAGCAGCACTTTGTTTCCCAGTGCCCAGGAGCTGCCACAGTAACAACTTCTGCCTGAGCTGGGATTCCATGTGTGCCAAATGTTGAGGGATTTTTGCTGCTGTGCCCATGTTGCTTGGACAATAGTTCCTGTGTTTTACAAATAGGAGTAACCTCCAACGTCAGCTTAGCTTCACATTCCTGCTGCCTGGCACAAATCTGTCACTCAGTTAGGAATGAACTCCGTGTGGATCCCTCTCATTCTCTCCCCACCAAATCCCCAAAAATGCCACTGCTCCAAATCCAGAACCTGTGATTCACCTCGGAGACTGAGGTTGTTCTACCCCAGTAAGGGAGGTGAAAGCCAACGATAAAAAACAACAGCCCAGAGGTTTTTTAGGGACACTTTCCTCATTCGCTGTTCTATGATAATCTGTCTTCACAACCCTCAATCTGAAAAGTTTCCAAACCGTAATTTTTTACGTTGTTTTATTTTTGACGCAGTGAAACGGGCAACATCCGAACGCTGGTTTTCCCAGTGATGTACATCAACGAGGTAAATAGCTCTGTCCTGCCCTTGCAGCCTTGTGGCGGGTTTGTGCTTGCAAAAACACCCTCTGTGAGCCAACCAGAAAAGAAAATGCTGCTTTCCTTGTTGTTTTATACAGTGACAGGTAGGAAGCTGTTGCTGTCTCTTATCTAACACCCTCCTGCTGCTTGTTGACCATAGTATTGAGTTCAGCCCTGCAAAACACCCTCAGTCAGACATTCCTTTTGGTTTCAAAGGAACTGGCCACGAGGAAAAGGGGGATGCTGGGGTGAGGAGGAGGGAATTCACAAGGTGACATCTTTTTTTGATCCCTCTTTTGTGAACATTCCTGTGCTGTGGTTAGACCACTGAATTAATTGGGTGCAGGGAGGACTCTAGGGGACTACTTTTGATGATGCACACCAATATTCCAGGCCTGTATTAGTCCATTCCTAATCCAAAAGTTAAACATCCTAGTTTTCCTTGGAAATACAGACCAGGTGATCTCTCTGGCCCCTGGAAGAGTTCTTGGAAGGGGAGGGAGTATGTCAGGACGCAATGAAGCAGTGGTGGAGAGCTGTGGGAATGTTGTTTCCCTGCCCTTCACGGAAGTGATCTTATATAAAGAACAGAAATAAGTCTTTCTCTTTTTTTTCTTCTTCATCTCTCTGCTCCAGAGTGTTCTGATCGATGAGGCCTCTGCCAGCAAACTCAGGCACGTCCTGCTGGAAGCCAGTGTTGTAACTGGAATCCCCTTCGTAATCATGGCTCTAGGGATTGCATTTGGGATAGTTTTTACCGTGCTGGCGTGCAGGTCCCGGGGGACAAGTGAAGAGGTAAGAAGCACTTGAACTTCCTTACTGCCCATCTGCCTGTATTTGATTTTCTTTTGGTCGATTTGACCCGTTTGGTGTCTCTCTGCACGCGTTTTTATATGTTGTTTTTGTTTAAAATGACCTTTCCAGGGAGGGGAAGTTTTAATAGACTCAGAATAAACGCGCCAAAGCAAAGGAATGGAGTTAATCTAAGAAACCTGGTAAGGCAGGTCGTGTGTCTGTGCCTAATTCCCCTGCCAACAGCAGTGAAAAATAAATCAGCCTGTCTAGAGGACCCTGAAGGATAACATGCAAAAACCTGAGGGCAGATTCAGTTGGCATTCTGTCAGTGTTCTCAGTAGAAGCAGCTGCGTTGTGCCAGTGGATTGTTTCTGAATTTATGGCCAAAGGACAGCTGAATTTCACAGACAGCAGACTGTAGAGAGTTTTCTCTGAAGAGTCTGTAAATCTGTTTATGAAAAGTTCTGTCACAAGGTGACACGCTGGCATTAACGTGCTCGTCAGGGTGAAAGCTGGTGCCAAAATTTCACCCTAACAGGCAAGTCAGTGGGGTTCAGATGACACAAACTGTGGAGCCTTTGTTTAGAGAAGTAGCCTGGGTACTCTAGGAGGCTGTTTTGTCCTTGTAGTTGCTGTGGGCTTAGTGTGGTCTTGTGTGTTTAGTGTTCCCTGAGTGCTGCCTTACAACCTCTGGAGCATCCAGCCACCCCTCTGGATCAGTGGGTCCCATTACATCCCAGTGGAACTGTACTCCAGGCTCCTTTACAGGAGAGGCTGGTCCTTTTTCCTTGGAGCTTTGGAGCCTGCCTGTGTTATCAGCAGCTCAGAGAATCAAACTGTCCCATTGCCCGAGGCCTGTCCCAAGCATTCCTGCCCCACCCTACATGTACAGCTCTCCTGGATGTGCTGGAACGCTCCACGGGGATCAAAATGACAAAGGGACACCTACATCCCATGTTTTTTCTGCTTTGCTTTCGTTGCTTTTCCTGCAAATAAAGGTAATTCAGCAGTTTGTAGCTCTCCTTGTGATCCCCCGGGTGGTTCTGGCCTTCCACCCTCTGTCAGGTGCTACAGCAGGTCCCTGCCCAAGCTGCCACCCACCCTCTGGTGCTTTTTTAGGAAATTGTACTTAGAAGTAGGGAGCCAAGAGCTTTTCCCTTCCCTGCCTGGGGTCTGGGCACACTGTTGTGTGCCACCTTTAAATTGCTGTGGTTTTTCTCTTCTAGAGTACTGAGGAGGAGAGGTCCCCGCTCATCAGGACGTCTTAGTAGATTTTCTTTACCATGTGAGCTTGGAGAATGAACTCTTAGAGCTGAGCTAACACCAACTACCACTTCCCAGCGTGTCCCCTGCGGAGACACGGCCGTGTCCACATCACTTTCTGTGGGACAGAGCTGGAAGAGAACCCGCCCCGTCAGCCAGGGAGGAGACTTTTCTCGCCAGCTGCTTTAAAACTCCATTTTAAAACTGCTCCAGACCCTGCTTTTCTCACCCCTGCCCTCTGTGTGTACACATGGGGGGGCCATAACCACTGTGTGGGCGACAGCACACCGGCCTCATTCCCTACGGAGACGACACGGGAAGCCTCTGCAAACGGCCCTCTGGGAACACAGCAGGCTCCTGGGTGGGCCGGGGACGAGGGATAGTCCTGCTGGTGGTGTCTCTGCTGTAACTTAGTCCCGAGTGTTTGTTACTCATGTCCTTTACAGCATCGGTGTGTCACTAACCCCAGCCAGAACTTCGTGCAGCGCCGGCGGCTCCGGGTGGAACCAAACGGCTGGAAATGCTTTTCCACACCCACCTCCCGGCTGTCCCCACCGTGCATGTTGGCCAGGCTTTCGTCCTTTGGGTTTGGGGTTGTCCTTCAGCTTAGAAACCCGCGGCTCGGCGTTGTTCCTGGGGCGGGGGGGGGCACAGAGCTGGGGGTTTGGGGTGAACTGGGCATGTTTGGGATGGGAGCAACCCTTCCGTGTTAAACACGGACAGGGGCCCGGCAGCTCCTCGCACTGTTTTTTACTTGTCAAGCACAAACTTGTTTTAAAAATCACAAGTGTTGTTGGTTTTTTTTTCTCCCCTCCCCCCCCCCACTGCCCCCTATTAAAAGACTATTCTCGTGTGTTCCCATTAGACAGTGAAACGTGTTTTTACAAGGTGTTCTTGTCTTCTGACCGGGAGCGTTTGGGGTTTGCACTGGTTGGCTTTGAGGGGGTTGTCCTGGCTCGTGCTCCGGTGTTATCCCCGCGAGGCTGGTGAGGGGCTGGAATGGAATTCCCGGAGCAGCTGTGGCTGCCCCATCCCTGTGACTGTCCAAGGCCAGGCTGGACGGGGCTTGGAGCAACCTGGGATAGTGGGAGGTGTCCAAAGGAATGGGGCCGGCAGGGGGACAGCGGGAACTGTCTCCCCAGAGTGAGAGAATCCTCCCTTCGGGAGGGGACGCAGGAGGGGGAAATCCCGGCCTGGGGCGACCTGTAGCTGAGAATATTTTCGCCCGCCTGATCATTTTTAATCCCTGTTCAGCCCAAAGAAGGGTATTTTCTCCCTTCGATACACGGGGACAAGAGCTGTTTGGGTTTATTACCGCTAATTATCCCTTTATTTCCCTGTCTCCCATGGTACAGTCCCCCGTCCCCCCCCCTCCCTTCCGCCGCCCGCGGTGGTACAGCCCGCTGGCGCGCGCCGATTACGTAAACGCCCGGCGCCCGCGCGTCGGTCGCGCCACCCGGAAGCGCTTTGGCGGCAGCGGCGGCGTCTCGTGCGGCCGGTTTTGTTCGCGGCCGGAACCGCCGCGGGGGCTCGCACGCGCCTCCCGCGGGGTATCTCCCCCCGCGCCGCCACCCGAGCGGCCCCATGGCCTTCAACTTCGGCGCGACGGCGGGAGCCGGGGCCACCAACCCGAGCGGTGAGCGCAGGGGGAGCGGGGCGGGGCGGGGTCGGGAGGGGCGGGGGGAGCCGGGCGGCGGGCAGCGCGCGCCCCCCCTCCGGCCAATGGGAACCGCGGCGCGTGCCCCTCGGCCAATGAGATCCCTGGCCCGCTCAGCGGCCCGCGCGTGCCCCCCCGCCAATAAGGAACGGCCGCCGGCAGCACGTGCGCCCCCGGCTTTGAGAACCGCACGTGCCCCGCGCGCGATAGGAACCGCGCGTGCCCCGCGCGCGCCCCCCCGCCAATGGGAACTGCAGCCGCCTCAGAGCCCACGCGCACCCCCCTTCCAATGGGAACCGCGGTGGCGGCCCGCGCGTGCCCCCCCCGCCAATAGGAACGGCGGTCACCTCAGAGCCCTCACGCGCCCCCCCGCCAATGGGAACCGTGGCCGCCTCAGAGCCCTCACGCGCCCCCCCCCAATGGGAACGGCGGTGGCGGCCGGCGTGCGCCCCCCGGCCAATTGGCTGCGCGGTCCCCACACGGCCACCCCTCAGTGCCCCACCCCGGCCACGACGGGACTCGCGAGTCGGTCCCGGGGCGCCCGTGACGAGGCCGTGCGGGCCACTCCGGGCAGCCCTTTGCTTCCAGTGACGTTATTGCTTGGATGAGGTGCCCTGGGAAGTTCGCTTTGGGGCAAGGTAAAACACGGCTTTTAACTTGTAAAGGAAGAAAGACCTTTTTTCCCCTCTTATTTTGTCGCTGTCAGTCGCGGTGAAGTGTAAGCCTGAGCCTTCCTTACACTCACTTGGTAAAATAAATCATTGCTGGCTCCTAGTAGACCATCTGAGCAAGTCCTTTGGGCAGGTCCCACGTTCACTGCAGCTAACCTGAATGTTACTGTGTGATTTCCCACTCCGAGTGTTTCACACACTCTTTCTGACCCCATCTGAAAGTGAAGAATAACCTTGTGCTGTTTGTACACCGTGACAAGGTTTATTACACACACAGCCCAATATCAGAGGGAATTCTGGGGTCGCAGCCCAGGTCTTCCCACTGTCTGTGCAGCATGAACCTGTTCCAGCTGCACCCTGGGCACACTGAGATGGGATGCAGAAGGTAATTCACCAGCAAGGCTGGGGTGGGCAGATTTTGGGATGTAACTCGGATAAGTCCACCCTGGAATAACTGAGGCATGTGTAGTGCCTCAGCTGCTGGAGGTGTGTTTTCATACTTCCAGCAGCGATGTGTGGAGCTTTTAACTGTCCTCCTTGTGTCCAATAAATAATACCTTACTCTTGTTTTTAACTGTGCCTGTCTGGTCCACGGGAATGTAAAAATGTTTCAGGTTTTCCCTACTGCCTTTTACTCAGAAGAACTAATGTTGCCTTGCTCTTTTTCTGCTTCCCACTCGTCAGGATTTGGTGGGCTTGAAACTGCAAACTCCACTGCCAGTGGGTTTAATTTTGGGGGTTTCGGATTAACTGCTAATCCCGCGGTGAATTTTAATATTGGGAATTTCGGTGTTTCCACTACCTCAACTCCACCGTTCAATTTTGGTAACAGTCTGGCAAGTGCAGGTAGATAATGCGGAAATACTTGTTCTGTGGTAAATGTTCCTAGCAGGGGTCCAAGAATTACATCCCTAACTGGGAATCTGGGACAGTACTAATCTTCATATCCAGTGAAGACTGGGGAGAAAAGCTCTGGAAGTGGAGTGGGTCTGAGATCCATAGGCTTGTAGGGGTTTTGCCTGTTAAATTCTGAAGGAATAGCTTTTAAAGGAAAAACAACTCTGTACCAAATACTCAGTCTCTGAAATGGGAATGAATTGGGGTCACCCACCAGTCTGAAATTGGGCCTCAGTCAGAGCCAAACGGCGCCGTCAGGTCTCCATTCAGATCCAGGCGATTCCGAACAACCCCAGAGCTGCTCCCTGTGCCACGTTTCCTGACATGAGATTCTTGGACTGCTGCAGTCATGTTTTCATCTTCCCCCTGTGTTCTCATTGGCCTTGCGTTGGCTGTCATGAATGCACCACACCCCAGCAGTTTCTGTGGAGAAACAAATTGTATACGACCGGCACAAAAGCGCAGCCCAGCCCTGACCTGTTCCCCAAATGCTGCCGAGCATCCCAAAACCTCCCCGGCTCTCCGGAGGGAAGCTCGGTGCTCTGGGAAGGGCCCTCGGTGTCATGGGTGTGCTGGGTGGTGGTTGAGAATACCCTTTGTGGCCCCATATAGAACCAGGTGATGTAATTTCACCTTAAATCTTTCCCATTTTGTATAAAAACGCTGGGCTGGATGGATTTCTAATGCTTTTGCTCATGTGGAATTATCCCAGGGATCCCGTTGCCGCTGCTCGTATAGGAATTCCATCCATTCCACAGTGCCATCTCTCCCTGTGTCAGCGACTGTCACCTGCTGTGTGCACTCCAGGGACCTGGTTTTGTTTGGGTTTATTTGCTGGGGGCACTCTTGGGCTGTATTTCTTTGGCTGAATTTGAGCTGCTCCAAAAGAGAACTTGGGCACTTAATTTGGTTTCCCAATTTGCACTCTCAGATCCCTTTCAAAGAAAGGATGACTAAAGAGTACAAAACCACCCAGAGATTGTGTCATCTGCTGGTGCTCCTGACAGGGTGTTTTACTCACTGGTAGGACAGAAATATGGATGTTAGAGGGAACAACTTCTTAAGACCACTGGCATTAATATGACTGCTGAACAGAAATAAAATGTGATTGCACGTCAGCCTTGTTTTAAGCTTTTTAACTTGACTGTGTACAGGAGGACTGTAGTAGATTTAAAGAACCTTTTTTTTTTTGGCATAGGCATGTGAGTTAGCAGTGGCAGCATCTTTTTGACAAATCCTTTGTAACACAGTGTCTTTCTTCATTTGAACATGTGTAAAACCAGGCAGACACAGAGAGAACTTGGTTTCCTGGGCTGTCAGCACTCCACAGGCTACACCTTGGGCCAGCGCTGCATTGGCACCACTGGAACTCAGGCCCTCCCTTAGGCCCTCTGCTGCTGCCCATTGACTGCTTTTCCTGAAAATCTGTGGGAGGCTGATTGCTTTTGCATCCATCTTCCTATACTAGTGGTTGAATCTCTGAATGAGGTTTAATGGGGAAGATGATAGGGAAGCTAGGCTTAAAGAAGAAAGGACCTTCTAGAATTTTACCTGTGAATTTTCCCTGTAAGCACCATGACCGTGGACACGCTAGCCTCAGGCTGTGATTTATTTCAAAGGGTTAGCAGTGTTTGAAAAGTTTACAAAACATCAGGTTGTTTATTTAACACCCAGCAGTGACATTGAGCAGAGGTATTCCTGGGAATGAATGTAAGCAATACTACGATTAGTTGTGTCTGTCACAAGGGAAAGCACATCCTGCTGGTAAAGGAACAGGATGTCAGTTGACAGCTGCCTTTTTGTTTACTCTCTTGACACACCACACAAGTTCTGGCTTTCTGGTCCGTGTTTTCTCCCCCATTTCCTCAGACAACAAGCTCGATCCCCCAGACCGTTGTGAAGCACATGCTTGTGACATGTCCCATCCATGTGTCAGACCTGTTCTCATCACACCCCACAGTGCGGTCGCTCGTGGTGCTGTGTCTGCTCCGCTCCGTGAGCCTCTGCCTGACTCCTGCTCTTTGTTTGGCAGGAGCATTTGGGGGGTTTGGCACCACCACCACCACTGCAGCACCAGCGTTCAGCTTCTCTGCTCCCACCAACACGGGCACCGGCGGTAAGAGAGTCTGACCTGTTGGCTTTAGAACAACCCACGAGTGCTTTGGATTGCACAGGCACTATCCTCCTCTTCTCTCAAAAATCCTCTGCTTTTCCCCCCAGGACTCTTCGGTGCCACCCAGAACAAAGGCTTTGGATTTGGCACTAGTTTTGGCACAGGAACTGGAACTGGCTTGGGTAGTGGGTTGGGAACTGGGCTAGGCTTTGGAGGCTTCGGAACCCAGCAGCAGCAGACCAGTGAGTATGGCCTTCTCTGCACTTACCCCTCTCTTTGCAGGGAGACTGTCACAGTTACTCAGGTAGTGGGACAGAAGTGTACTGTAAAAGGAGGCTGTTACCCACCTCCTGATTGAGGGAGACTCCTTCACAAATTTGGCATTTGAAGTGCCTACACTTGCAGCACTTGCCTTTTTCGTAACTAACTTTACTAGAGCTCAAGCGAGTTCCTGAGCTTCTGACAATATGTACCCCTGTGGTTTAGTGGTGGTAGAAATCGTAGTTACGAAATTGATGTTGCAGTCACAGCATTACTAGAAAGGGGAGGAAAACAGCATTTAAAACTCACATGTTTAAATGTGAGTTGGATAATGAGCTGCTGCAGGCTCTGAGTCTGCTGAGTTTGTAACAACCAACCTGCCCTTCAGGTTTAGATATTGAAGGTGCCAGATGATGCTGTGGGTCAGTACAGACCTCTTGTTAAAGAATAAATAAAAAATAATTTTGTTCTAACTCAGCATTCAAGAACTAACATTGTAGTTGAAGATTAGGAGGAAAAAAAAATTATTTATTTATTCTGTGCTTTTATTCTGCTTCTCAGAATGTGAAGTGGTGCCAATGATAGGCAGATGATAGGTGATAGTAAGTGAGTCTGGCTTGGTTGGTCAAGGAATTCATTTGGATTTTCCATCCACCACAGCGTTAGGGAGCGGGTTGTTCAGCCAGCCTGCCCAGACGCCCGCCCAGTCCAACCAGCTCATCAATACAGCCAGTGCCCTGTCGGCTCCGACGCTCCTGGGGGATGAGAGGGATGCCATCCTGGCCAAGTGGAATCAGCTGCAGGCCTTCTGGGGAACGGGCAAAGGGTACTTCAACAACAACATTGCTCCCGTGGAGTTCACACAGGAAAACCCCTTCTGCAGATTTAAGGTAAGGAGTTGTACAGCTGCCCACAAAGGGCTCTGACACCCTTATTCTGTTTGCTGAGTCTGAGCGTCTCATGGGTGTTAAATCAGATTTTGTTACTGGTAAGAGTATTCTGAAACAGTGTTTTTCCAGGTAATCCACACAGCTCTGGTGCATGCTTATTAAAAGGTTCAAAGATGCTGGAAATCTGGGTGGTGTGGAGGGACTAGATCATGAGCCCAGATGTGGATCATAAAAGTAACATTTTCTGATAGCATTCAGGTTAGTGTGTGTGTCACTGGAGCAAGTCTCGGGAAATGAATTTTAATGTGTATTTGTGGAAGTGATGGTATGACAGAAACCATGTAAAATAACTGTGTTAAAATAACCCTCTATGAACCTGGCCTATGCCAGGTTTAAAGTCCACCAGCCTTCAGACTTGTGCCTTTTTCCCTCCCATGCTCACACTGTATGAGCTCACGTGCTCCGTTCCCTGTCTGAAATCGTCAGCAGTTCTCCTGTGGACAGAGAGTACGGGGCTCTTCATCCTCCACCAATCCCGCCCCCGCTGACTGCCTTGCTAAGCCTCAGGCCTGGCAGGGATTTGGGGCAGGTGTGGAGATACCCTCCTTCCCCAAGCTGATTCTTACTTTGAGACCTGAATGTAGGTTAATACTTCATTAAGTCTAGTTTTGATTATGCACATCGTGAGACTTGTAAAAAATTTTTGCAGCAACCAAGTGCCTGCCTAACAAATGTTTGGCTTGTGTTGCATCGCCTTATTCAGTGTTACCTTGGATATTTTGTTGGCAGTGCACCTGGAAGCTTACTTTATTGTAAGTTGTTCTCTGAAATTGCTTTAAAGGCTTTGAAAAATTGCCAAGTGTAAGTTGTGTCATGGAAACTCAGTTATTTTAGAGTTTTATTTACCAAAAAGAGTGGTTTTCGTTTTAGACAATGCCACATACTAGGTTCACTCTTGTACCTATGACTTGAGTGTTTCTAATGCTGCTATGAATTCATATACCTTAAGTGAAACACTGAAAAATCCCATCTATGCCAGCAATGGAAGATGCCTAAGTAAAATAGGGAGAAGTTGGTGGCACAGGGATAGGAACAAAGCATCATAAGCTAGTTTGGTTATTGCCTCTGAAAGCGTCAGGCACCTGATAAGAATGAGGCATTACCTGGAGGGTTTCACAGGCATTCAAGGAATCCACTTGTACACACTTCCAGATCTAGGGCAGATGAAAAGCGCACAGCTCTTAGCCAAGAAAAGTGTGCTTCTAAAGTACGTGTTACAGGCTGCTGTTTGTAGGACCACAATTAAGTAAATAAAATGCCATAGTTTGAAAATATTTTGTTGCATAAAAAATCATGAGGGATTTATTATGAGCAGAGGAGTGATGTGCTTAAAACCAAATTCTTCCCTGGCTGTCACTGTTGTGCTCTATGACAGGATGGCTGATTCTGTGAGGCTCACTGTGGCAGGGGATTACTCACTGCTGACAAAACCAGGCTCTGGAGCATGTCCCCAACTTGTTTCTCTCTTCAGCTGAACTTGCAGGAGGGGAAAGGTGCAGGTCACCCACCCACATACAGTGTCAGGGCCTCAAAAAACCCCCACTGTCCACCCTGTCACCTGTGGTATGTTGGTGTAACAGCTCATAGGCAAGAGGAGATGAAAGCTGCCACTCTGCTTCTGCTTGTAATGAGGTCTGGTCCTCTGGTTCCTTTTGCAATTTGGGAAAAGGGTAAATTTTAAAATGTTCCTGATTTGCTGTCAGCTCTGCAGAACTCCCAATCCATAGGTTTTTCTATAAGATGGGAAATCGCTACTTAGGAACTTTTTGTAAAAATCCAAACTGTTTCAAAAGCTGCTCTACTGATATTTGTGTGAGAGAATGATTTAGAGAAGGACTGATTTTATGTTTCTGCTGCTCTGAGTATGTTGTAAGTTAAATTTTGAACCAATTGCTCTAGTCAGAGGGGTCTAGCCTGTCCCCTTCATGCCACATTGGATATGCTTTTGCTGAGTAATATATCCTCATTTTTCATTTGTTCCTTTGCAGGCTGTGGGTTACAGTCTAATGCCCAACAACAAGGATGAAGATGGCCTCGTGGTTTTGGTGTTTAACAGAAAAGAAGCAGATATTCGAAGCCAGCAGCAGCAGCTCGTGGAGTCACTACACAAAATTCTGGGGGGAAACCAGACCCTCACTGTCAACATCGAAGGGGTTAAAACGATGCCAGATGACCAGTATGTGAACTTCCCATAGTTCTGCCTTTTTATCCAGTACTGCATGTTGGAGAGGGTTGGTGTTTAAGTGTATTGCCTCCCCTTCTCCTTGATTTTGGATCTGTTCATCCTGAGTTCGATTCGTATCTCTCACTCCTTCATATTGCTTTTTATTAAGGCATTAAACCTTTCCAGAGGTTTAGGTTATTCTCAGTGTAATACTAGTGTCACCATATAATGTAATGGTATGCACAGCTTTCCTCTCTCTGCCTCGCTGTGTTAAACCCTGCAGTTACTGGTACTTCACATCTCAGTGAGCTAAAAGGAGTTAAGAGCCAGCCAGGAGAAGTAGTCAGTTGGATTTTGGGCTGGTTTTGTTGTGTTAGTTCCTGCATGCTGCTGCCCCTTTCCTGACATTCCACACTTTGCCTTGCTCAGGACAGAGGTGATCATTTACGTTGTGGAGCGCTCACCCAACGGCACCTCGAGGAGAGTTCCTGCCACCACCCTCTACGCCCACTTCGAACAAGCCAACATCAAGTCGTCCCTGCAGCAGCTGGGGGTCAGCCTCTCCATGGCCAGGACAGAGCTGTCCCCAGCACAGGTCAAGCAGCTCCTGCAGAACCCTCCTGCCGGTACGTGGGCTCAGCTTTTTGGGCTCTGGGGTAAATGCAGGTGTCAGCCCGCTGGAAAACACCTTCGAAAGCTACAAGAGCTACACACAGTGCACATACAGCTTTGTGTATTATGCCATTTCATAAGATAACTTATCTTTACGTCTATAGCTTTAATATATGTCTGTGTTTAAGATATGAAAAGCTATGAAATTAGGATTGCAAAAGAACTGAGCCTACTCCTGCAGAAAAATCAGAGCTAGTTCCTACTGGGATTACTTTGCCAACTGGTTTTGGGTTTTGATCACTTATTTACTGATTTTTTAATATTTGGCTTTTTTACACAACTTGAAAAGGACAGATGACCCAAGTGTGGAATACAGTGGAAACAGTAGGAATTTCTCCCTTTAATGTATGAATTAGATGATGGGATCACCTATGGTTGTTCTTTCCCCTGCCTTCAAACAAACAGGAGTATATGACAGCCTCTGGGACTGAACTTACTGCTACAGCTCAGGAATGGGACTTTTAAGAACTACCCTCATTTAATTAACCTTAATTTGTGTAACAGTTCAGCATAGTTCATAGGGTTTGTGTATGCCACAGCAATTTTTCCTGCTTAAGAGCTGTAAAATGAGAAAGCTATTCAGATTTATCCATACTAAAAAATTCCTTTGTTTGTTTTTTCCAGGTGTTGATCCTATTATATGGGAACAAGCCAAAGTTGATAATCCTGATCCTGACAAGTAAGTCCAATAGTCTGAGTACTGCAACAAAACTTGGAAAGGGGAGAAAGATAATAACTGCATAGTACCCTCCAGGTAACCTTCAAGAAGCATATTAGAGAAGAACTTGGTCAAGTGTTGATCTCCTTGCAAACACTGAAGATTACTAGAAGTGCCTTTGTTAATCACTTTACCCATTTAGGTGCTTAGGAGCTGTCAGGATAAAGAGCCACTCACATGACTCAGAGCTGTGGTGTCCTCCATGGCATGCACTAGTTATTGTGACTCATATTTTGCAACCATTATGGTTTTTTCCCCTCTTCTTGCAGTTGAAGGTGATGCACCTTTGTACCCTCAGTAGCTACAGATTATTTGGGCTGATTTCTTTACAACAAAGGACTGGGTTGTTGGGAATAGTGAGGATACTAGAGCTTAGCAAAAGAAGATATTTTTATTTATTAGCTTACAAAAGGCCATGATTATCTGTATATGATTATCTTCATATTAGACTCTATTCATAATTATTAATTTATACCACATGTCCAGTAAAAAAAAAAATGTGTTGCAAGAAACATTTGTGTTCTTGTAGGCTTATTCCTGTGCCAATGGTGGGTTTCAAGGAACTGTTGAGAAGATTGAAGGTCCAAGATCAGATGACCAAGCAGCATCAAACTCGATTAGATGTAAGGTTGCTCATCTTTATCATGACTGCTTGCTACTACTGAAGGATGTGCTATTAAAATAAACCTCCCCCTCTGCCTCCTGTGTGTTGAAAACTGAAACCAGAACCATATTCTTAATGTATTTCTTAAATATATCTTTTGCCCAAAAGGGAGCAGCATGGTTTTGCTTTTGTTTCAGGTTCAAGCTTGCTGTGTTGTTAGAGTAAATTAGACTAGCTCAATGAAGGTATACTGGTATGGACTCTAATTAGGCAACCAGTTTTCCAATGCCTTCTGAAAATCCCAGTTGCAGATGGAAATAAATACAAAGCAGAATAGCTGAGGTAGCAGAATGCTTTCTCAAAGCATCTATGGCAAGGACACAAAGTTGCTGGGCTGTGAAACTCCCCATTTCAAATCAGGAGTGACGTGTTCTGTTATCACAAACTTCTCTGACTTCCAACTGCCTCCATGTCCTCTGCAGATAATATCAGAAGATATCAGTGAGCTGCAAAAAAACCAAACGACAACTATGGCAAAAATTGCACAATACAAAAGGAAGCTGATGGCACTTTCTCACAGAACATTACAGGTAACAGGGGTAGCGTAAATAGCTCCTTTGACACACAGTCTAGTGCCAGAGAGGGCAGGAGGACCTGTGCCAGCTTATGCAGAACCAGTGTTGAAAAGGAAGTTCTGACTTCAGCTAAATGGTGTTCATTTAAGTACCAGGCAGAGCTGTTGGGAAAAACTTCAGGTCCGCGGTACTCGGGAACCTTCTCTCTCCCTTCTCAGGGCAGGTCTGTGGCTTCTGGGTGTCTCAGAGCAGCAGACTAAGTGACAGAAAAGTCCAATGAAACCCATGCTGGAAGAAGGGCAAAAAGACATATGAATGGAGTGGTGGGGAAACAGATGGGACAAGTCTTCTCTAATGAACCTAGTAAGGTTTCTTTTATAGGTGTTAATAAAGCAAGAGATCCAAAGGAAAAGTGGTTATGCCATCCAAGCAGATGAGGAGCAGCTCCGTGTACAGCTGGATACAATTCAGTGTGAACTTAATGCACCAACACAGTTCAAGGTAGGTAGTTAATAGAACTCTGCTACTCTTTTCTTACTAAAAAAAAGTTAGTTTTCCAAACCACGCATGTATGTTTGTTGTGGAAAGCTGTCAGCAGTCCAGCAGAGTACCAAGAGTCGCATTGTGCACATTGCTGCATGACCGATAAGTACTTAAGTATTTTTGAGTTCTTGGAAGTATTGGAGTCACGTGCCCTTTGTACATCTTCCCAAACATTTAAAAATGGAATGAGCAGCCATGGTTCCAGTCCTGGTGACTCAAGGAACAGCACATGCTGGAGCTCTGGCAGATGTTTGATTGAAGCCTGTTTCTCCTGCAGGGCAGACTGAATGAGCTCATGTCCCAGATCAGGATGCAGAACCACTTTGGAGCAGTGCGAGCTGAAGAGCGCTACTACATAGATGCAGACCTCTTAAGGGAAATCAAGCAAGTAAGTATGACTGGGTAGAATCCTCTTTGAACTTCATTTAAGCCAGATACACACTTGACTGTACCTAGAATGCCATATTCTTGGAATTGTTTGATGAAGTCCTTTTTGCTGTTCTCAGTGCCAGTGCATCAATGTTATACAAAACCACTCTATGGAGTTCAGCTTTTAGCACAGAAAATGCTGTTATTCCTTCTTCCAAGAAATTATGCCAGGCTTCTCTGTGTGCCAGGGGCACCAGTCATGACACCTTTGGGAAATATTACTTACGGTGTGCAAAGTTGGGCTGTGCTCACACTGTTTTTTTTAACTACCTGCAGCACCTGAAGCAGCAGCAGGAAGGGCTCAGTCACCTAATCAGCATTATCAAGGATGACTTGGAGGACATCAAGCTAATAGAACATGGGCTGAACGAGAGCATTCCCATCAGAGGAGGAGTCTTCAGTTGACTGGATGCTGCTGGGCTTACACAGAACACATTAGTCAAGTTCATGGTTCACCTTCCAAGGCTAAAACTGTTGAGGTAAAATAAAACATATCTTGTAGGAGCAATGGTATTTTGGCTGTTACCTTTAGAATTAGCAAAGCCTCTTCTAAGCTTTTAAAATTGACCTTTGGAAGGTTTATATTTTGTAAAGCTGTATATGCTTTAACAAAAGAAGGAAAACTGAATCTGTTCAGATACTGGTTTACTATAAAACTATATGTACTATTGTACATTTTTTCTTTTTTTCTCTCCTTTTTTTACAACAGCACTGTCCTAGAAATGCACTGCTGAGGGGATTGCTTCACTTGTGACTTGGTTTGTGGAAAGCTTAGCCCCGTTCTGTGTTTCTGTTAAAACAATCAAGTAACATTGTGTAAACAGTTAAGTTAAATCATTACAGGGATGTTAGTTGCCGTAACTATGTTGGTCCCTGCAATACCAGTAGTTTACTGGGGCAAGCTGCAGGAACTTGTTTCCAGTTTCTGTTCTTCCTTTGGACTGCACAGATCTGAAGGTCATGTTTTTATCACTTTACATATGTGAATTATACAGAGCTTTGGTGCCCCTCTAAGTAACAGAATGTCTGGACATTGTCTTCTGCCTTTTTTTAATTGCTCAAGAGTAATAAATTCAGTCTGACTTTGTAATAACTGGTGTGTGATGTTGGCTCTCGGTTACATCAGTGATGCTGCTCACAGCTCCAGGGAAGTGCACTTCACTCTGCTCCAAGCACTGCAAGTCATGGGCACAGAGATGGCACCTGATGGCACAGAGCTGCTGGCAGCCTCAGTCCCCAAACCAAGATACAGAGCCATCTCCCTTACACCCTGCCTGGTAGCAAGTGCTGCAGGGCAGGTACCTACTCCATGCAATGGAGAGCAGTTTTTAACACCCCCATTAAAAAATTCACTGATAATAACTGAAACAAAAGAACTTGTGTTACCTGCAGTAAGAGTTTGTACAGCAGAAACAGAGGAAAAAATAATTTTGTCCATTAGCCACCAAAACAAAATAAATCCCATTCATAAAATTTGATAGATGGAAAAACAAAAATACAGCCTAAGCATGCTGCAGCATGTATAGTCATGAGAGAGTGTTTGTGGAAGCCTAGTTTCATTACAACTGAAAAAAAGTGGGAAAAGGATTAGTTTGCTTTTGAAAGCACAGTTCCAATTAATAGAACATCTCCACTGTGCAATACAGGCTCTAACATGGGCTCTTTAAAGAAATCAAATGACACTAAAATTCTCTTTTTCAGGGGCTGGGGTAGTAGTGTTAAGTGAATTCTTCTGCCATGGTTCCCCTGCTAGTCTGACTGTGCTGCATGTTTGAGATACTTTTTTTTTTTGCTTTGTAAGCTTTTCAACCTCCCCCCCCCACTTCACTCTACTTAAGCTACAGTTGTACCATGCTCTGAAAATATCATGAATGTGAAGGACAGGCTCCCTAACAGGGAGCACTTCCCTCGGTTTTGAAAAAGTAAATTACCTCAATCACTTTCTTAAACAAGACCCTCTGCTACAGACAGTGTTGCACTTCGGATGTGTTTTTTTTTTCTTCACAGTGTTGCTCCACTGCACTTATTTAGTTGCTTCAAACTTGTGGAACAAGCTTACCACAGCAAAGGAACACCAGCAGAAGTAGGTGTCATCACTGTTGCTCACAGAGCTCACAAGCTAGGGAAAACAAGAACAGCCAAGAAACAGCAGTCTAGAAAAAACTGTTTATTAAAAGGAAACCCCTGATCACACAGGTGCTACCTTGTTAAAACCAAGTAATACCTTTACTTCCATTTTACTACTTTTGGATAGACCTGTAACTAAGATAGAAAGTTGCATCTTCCCTTTGCACAGTCATTTCTACTTAAAATATAGCTTCTTGTACAAATGGTCAGAATTGCAGGGCATGTATTTTGCCTGTTGCTTCTCCCTAATGGGTCACAGCTGCTGGTCTCTGCTTGGGGTACGCGCCTTCCCTTTCCCCACTCAGCATCCGCAGGCACTCTGCAGTTGGGTGGGACACAGTCCCGGCTGCTCAGACATGAAGGCATTGGATGTGGCAGCCCCGTGTGGGCTCTCACGCCTGGCACTGCCTGACAAGGCGAAAGGCCTCCAGGAACTCGTTAAAGTCAATGTTCCCATCCTTATTGAAATCGATGCTGCGAACCAAGTCATTGATGCCATCATCCGTGAGCTCAATGTTCATGTGGGAGCTGAACAGCTTCCAGGTCTGCTGGAATTCTTCAAACGAGATAAGACCTGTGGAGAAGCATTTCATATGCTGCAACTCCATCTTCTAGTGTTCAGAACACTGACTAAAACACAACTTAAAGTAGCAAGGAGACATAATACAAATTGTGAGAACAACAGGCAAAGACTATTTTTTCTTTCCCAAAGTAATTTGATGGAGATTACTACTTGAAAGCAGGTAACACTCCAGATCCCAATTACACTGCATTACTGTCACTGCACTCATTACAATTTTTCTGCTGAACTCCTACAGAAAAAAGAATTATTAATTCTCTAGCTGGATTGCACACACTTGAAAACACATCCTGTTTGTGGAAACAGGCAATGACATTTCAGAAGCTTGGGAGGGAGCAGAAGGATCCAAGCCTTAAACAGTTAAATAAAAACACCTTTGTATGTACTAAAGGGAGCCCCAAAGTAGAAGGGAACACAAGGCAGTCACCAACACCCCCTGCACACCTGCTTACCTGAATGGTCCTTGTCTATGATCCTGAATATTGTCTCCAAGTTGGATCTGTTCCGGTAAATGACTTCCAGCAGGCTTGACTGGATGTGCTGAAAGAAAACATGATCAGACTCACTCTACCCTTCTGACAGCCCTCTGTCCTGAGTGGTTACTGCACACCCCCCCATAAACACAAACATTTCTTGCTCTCAAGAATGTGCCAGCAGTGTGTGATAACTGGACCCTCCATGCAACTGCAGTACAGACCATCAGCAGCCTGTCCCTTCTGAACAGCTCTTTTCCAGGCTGTGACCATTGCAGAGCTGGATTTGCTGTGTGTAATTAAGAAACCACAACTCAGAGTGAAACACAGTTTCCCCACCTGAAAGCCTGCATCCAAAGCTACCTCTTGGTAGTCCTTACCTCTTGGCTGCGCTGCTCCATGGCCAGGTCATCCAGCCAGGATTTGTATTCCAGCATGCCATCCTCCGTGCTGCGCACCAGCTGCGGTCTCAGCATTCGCCAGGGCAGGCCCAGGCGCAGGACTGACTCCACTGCCATTGCCCAGTTGCTCAGTGTGATCCTTCCTGGAGGAAAAGAGACATGGAGACTTCTGGGACACTGGCAGCTGAAAGCACATGAAGTGAGGGGGTCTCCCAACCAGCCACTCACTCAACTTTGTCACTTCAACCTTGCCCTACCAGGGAATTAGCTCACACATCCCTCAGCTCAGCTGTACCTGTGTTGTCCTCATCGTAGGCCTTGAACGCGCTGATGAGGGCGGAGGTGTGAGCAAAGAGCTTTTCCCGCAGAGCTCGGAAGGCAGACTCCTCTACTCTGCTGATTCTGGAGGATGCAGAACAGAGAGAAGCATGTGAAGGACTTGCAAGAGAAGCTGCACCTTCCCAGTCCTCTGGCTTGTCTGTGGGTTTCCTAGACCCTCACACAACTGCTCTGCACAGCTACAGCTGCATTTCTGCTCATGGCAAGGCACTGCATGCCCAGGGCCCAGTTCCCCACAGCTGATACAGCAAATCCCCATGTCAATATGTGAAGTAATAAAGCAGAAGGGAACTTCAAAGGTTAAAAGTTAAAAGCTGACTTTGGAAAAAAAAACCTGAAAATCAATCTGTAAAAAAAAAAAATCCCCTTGGGATCTTGTAACACTCCCTCCTCAACCCTTGAGGAGCCTCCCTCTAACTTCTGCACAAGGTTTGAATCCTCCTCGAGGGCTATTATTTAGAAAATCAAGCTGTGGAAGTTCAGCTCCAGAATCAAACTTTGTCAAAGCCCACAAAGTTTTCTCTTCTGGAATTTTGACTTGAATCCAGAGCAACCAGAACACCTTGCCTTTGGGTCATAGTGAGCATATGGGCCGACTTGTTTGCTTGATACTGAACAAAGTGGGGGACGAGGTCCGGTCCCAGCTTCACATAGGCTCCCCTGTTGCTGCCAATCTCATAGTAGTTTGAGGCTGAAAATATGGTCAGCACCTAATCCCAAAAAAGAGAGGCACTTACAGTCAGTACATGCATCCTGTAATATATATGTACATGTAAACAATACATGTGATCCCATCCAAAATCCAGACTGTGAACACATCATGTTTTATGTGGAAAAGGGAGAGTGAGGTTGCAGCTGGCCTGGAAGCCTTACACATGCAAGCTCCACAAGGGCAGCACAGATCTCATGGACCTGTCCACATGTTGGGCTTGTGATTTCACTGTGGTCTCCCAACAAACCCACTGCCTGAAGTAAGAAAGTGCCCCTGATGAAGTCATTGAAGTGACAACACCAAGTCGTCTGAGAGCAGAGCTAGGCTGCAGCAGTTCATTAACACCTTTTGTATGCCATCTTCAGGAACAGCTGCACTAAGTAGGGGCCATGGTACGAGTGGGTTCACAACCTTCCCTGCTGCCCCACACGAGGACATCCTCTACCTGCACAGCCATGTCCCCAGCAGAGCAGAGCAGAACAGAACAGAGCATGTCCCCAGACAGCCCTAAGGGTTGGAAACACTTCAATAACTACCAATAAGGCTGTTCAGTGGTGTTTCATGTACTTAAAGCCCCATTGGAAGAAACTCAGAGTTGAGAGAAGCCACTCCTACAGCAACCCTACCCTGGAAGGATGGAGACACAAGCCATCCCCCTCACACCGACCTTCCGGCTGTGACAGAACTCGTAGCCCTCTTGTTTGCACTCATGGGAGCGGATGAGGAACTGCAAGTTGTACTTCTCAAGGATCTTCTCTGTCACATCAGGCCCAAAGTAGCAGCCGCCACCTCGCACCTTGTTTGCTCTGCAGCCCTCCTGAGGCATGGGGTCACTCCAGAGAATGTCTAAGATCTGCAAGGATTGGAAGAGTTCACAGAATGAAGTGTGCCCACAGCAGATATCACCTGTCAGGGTTTACTAGGCAAATATAGCTCAGTCTCTGAATCCTTGCCTGCACTGCTGCAGTTACCATAGTGCAGAGGAGCAGACATGTTTCCTGCATTCCAGCTGAGCTGTCACAGACCTGGGCCACCTTAGAGATGACAATATTACTGGCCTGAAGCTACAGGCACACCCAAAGTGCCTGGGGAAAGAGAGGTGTCCAAAAATCAGATCTGATACAAGCTTAGTCTTTGCTGCCTCTAAGATGTCCAAGAGCCTTGCTTGTCCTTCTCCATCCCAAAGCACAAGTCCCAGGACAAGAACACCCACCAGATTCTGAGGGCACGAGCAGGCTTAGTATTAAACTCCTTTGTTCTCTACCCAGGACATTCCGCAGCCTCCAGAAATGCAAGTGCTGACTCAGTAACCATTGTCTGGATTAAAGTTTAATCTCTTTAACCCCGACCTCAATAGACAGCTTTACACTGAAAAGATGTGCAGCACTACAATGTCTTATGTAATGTGAAATAAGTACCCATGGTTACAGAGCACGCAGAGGAGAATTACAGACAAGAAAACCAAGGAAACCAAGTCCCCAAGGAGGTAGCACAGGTACCTAATAAAATATCCCCAGGCAGCAGAGATCACCACATGCTCACAGTACAGCCCTTACTGGCCATTTAGCGCAGAAGGATCAACTGCTGCAAGAAGTACCCACAGCCCACCAAGCTCAGGGCCCCACAGACTCCTCACCTGCTGCCACTCCTCCTGATGAGGCTGGCATGGCTCATCCCCATGCTTCAGGGAGACCACGCTGGAGTAGGTGAGCTCCTCTGGCTCCGACTCGCTGATGTCCACCAGCTGGCGGCACGTGTCGATTTGCTCCTGCACCGTCTGCCGGATCCACCTGGAGAACTCCAGCCTGTTGGCCGTGCTGGGAGCCTGGGCTGGCTGGGGCTGCAGAGATAGCCTGGGAGCTGCCTCGTTCCCTGCTGCATCAGCCTCAGATTTGCTCTCCCCGTTTATGTCCTGCATTTCCACTTTTCTATTTGACTCCTTCCTTTTCTTCATTCTTAATACAGAAATAAACTGAAAGAAATGAGAGAAATGGAGCTGATCACACCGCTTGGAAACCCACAGCTCCAGCTGTATCATCTTCCATTGGCTGACCAAGTGACCCAAACCTCCAAGCCCCAATTTCCTTTGCTGCCATCAACTGCTAATTAACTATAGGAGATATTAGCACCTCTTGGATGTGCCATTCTGGGTTTACAGCTGGGCCCCATACCCATCAGATCTCTTTATGGACTCCATGCTGCTCAGACAGCACAAAAGGGAGAGCACAGGGATTTAATCTGCAATGGAACTACGCTGCAGAACAAAGGATGGGAAGAAGGAAATAAAACCTACTTTGTCCCTTTGAATTTTCTCAAGCATGTCCAGGTCAGTGGTGTCAGAGATGCCCCCATGTAGAATAAGGACTTTCTCATCAATCAGGGTGGCCAGGGGCAGCCAGCAGAAGACATTTTGGAACATCCTTAAGATTTTCTTCCCATGCACCTGGGAGGGCAGGTGGAAAGGAAAAGATGAAGCATCCACTCTTCAAAAGTCTCACACATAAAGGAGACACAAACATATGCCTACCTTGTATTTCTGCATCACTTCCTTGGTGAAGCCATAGCTAAAGGAACAGGAGAAAGGCAGTTGAGTGGGATGTCACACAACCCTTGACATGGTGCTCAGCCCCACACAGAACCCGTACCGTAAGTTGACCATGTGGTCCTCGTGGTTCCCACGGTTGAGGTGAACCTCCTTTGGATAGATCAACAGGAAGGTAAAGAGGATGATGAGGATCTCAAGGGACTGTTTGCCTCTGTCTACAAAGTCTCCGTTGAACACATAGGACTTGGAAGGGGAAGGAAGGCCATTCTGTAAAAGCAAGGAACAGGTGGATGTTACAAGGGAGGCCTCCCCGTGGTCTCCATATGCCTCCCCCCCAGCTGCACAGTCTGTCACTCCCGTCCCAGGTTACCTTATACAATACACATCCTGACTTAGCTTTATCCTGTAGGGCCCCTGTGCCAAAAGCAGTGGAAGTTGGAAGTCAGCAAAGGTTGCCATTGGTATCAGCACTCAAAAAATGCCCTCTGGCACTTCCAAAATGGACATGGATATCAGATTTCCAAGTCACCAAGGGAATAAGCTAGCTGCTGCTTTATGAAGCCTTTTAAAACTAATTAAACTGACCTGGAGAACTGGACATGAAGGGCCCCATTTTGCAAACACTTCTCAGCATGACCCATGCGATACCTCTCGCAATGCCTGGCCAGCCTCACTCTCCAAATTCGGTGCCTACCTTATAAAATATGAGGAACAAGTCATCCAGCTGGCCATGCAAGTCTCCTAAGAGGCACAAAGACAAGTCAGTGTGTTTACCTTGAACTTAAAAAGACACTAATAACTAACTTCCTATGAAATATATCCTTTATAAGTTAACAACCATTGAAACACTTTGGGAAGTGCAAAGTCCAAGTTTCCTTACACTAAGGCAATGTGCCTGGAGGAAAAGGACATGATGTAAGGTTTGAGCTGAAGCCTCAAAAGGACAGCTAAAAACATACACCAGCTGCTGAACAGTGACTTAGAAATTTTGTTTATCTCTTGCAGTGACAACATGGCACAAGATTGTTATTTTGTATGCAAAGCTTTCTCCCACATAATGACAATCTTAACTAAATTCTCATTTAACATGATACTGGAGAGAGAAAGGTTTGTTTTCCAGAAGCTGACTGCATGCAGAAGTTTTGAGGCCAGTCCTCGACTGGGACAGTTTCTGTGATTTAGTAAAACTTCTCCAAGTTTGGGGTGACAGAACAAAGACAACCCAGGTATTTCAGACAGACAGTTGCCTCTCAGTGCATCACACGTCTTCCTTACAGACAGCATTTGTGTTTCATGTTCCATGTCAAATACAGAGGAGGGCATTGTGCTCTCCCTACCATTCCATGCCTTTCCCACCGCTCCCACGTGAGCATCCCACAGCCTCTGACGTACCACACACAGTGACCTCCTCGCTGTAGCAGGTGGAGACATGGCTGATGTTTGGCAGCTGCTTGAGGTGCTTCCTGGTCTCATGCAGAAGGTTTAAGACATAGCGAGCGTGGAGCTGCTACTGGGAGAAAGCCAAGGGATTAAAGCAGGAAATCAGTGGCCTCTGAGCAGCACTGCGGCTCTGTCTGCAAAGGCCCCACCAGGACAGTGGTGGGAGAAACTCGCCCTGAGAAATTCCACAGAAATTCCAGCCCAGTATCACAGGTAAGAGGCTGCTCCTCTAGATCCTTCTTAGTTTTTCCACATTAAACCAAGCCATGAGTTTCCATGTGTCCTGCAGAAATATATTTGCTCAAAGCCAAGGTGTAAGCATTTAATATAGTCAGGACGCAAGACATTTGGTTTGGGAATTGGTTTTTTTTGGAGAAGGGATGTTTTGGCCTATTTTGCAGTTCAGCACCTTGACTGAAGATGGCAGCAGAACACCGCAGTTGTACGAGGGATTGTTTTGTTAGTGCTGCTGAAGTGGTACTGGACTTCCTCAAAGACCTCACGATTTACATTTTAAATGCAAGTCAAAGTTGTGTGGCACAAAACATTTTAATTGGCTGTTTCCATCTGGGCCACGCTATGCTTTTTTACAAATACAAAAATTTCAACAAAAAATGAGGAAAAGATTCAACATGAGCTGTTGTGGATTTCTTCCTTTAGAAATAAAATTCAGGTTGATACTGGTACATGCCCCCATTTAAAGTTTTCAGTTTTGTCAGAATTGCTTTCAGAAAGAAAAACATTCCCATGGCAGTGGAAAATATCATATCATTTCCATCTCCCTCTGTTTAACAGCCTGCCAGCTCATTACACTCCAGTCAGTTTAAATTGTTGGGAAGGCTAAAACCAAGTTATCTATCCTACACCCCCACCGAGAAGAGGAAAGCGTAATTCCTGTTGGGATCCTTACTTGTTTCTGTTTGAAAGCTTCCAGCAAGGCAGTTGCATGGTGAGGAAGGAGTGGGAAAGAGAGATGGGGTCCAGTGTAGGAGTCTGGCACCTCTATGGATTCATAGTCACAGTATTTTTCCAGCTCTGCCTCTTTGTAGCTTTCTCCACTTATGAACATGCGACTGATAAAATCCCCTGGATGGCAGACCAGGGAGTTTAATTGATTTTTTTCCAAAGAGAGAGACAAGAAAAAGTTGATTAGTTCAAGGTACCATTCTAGTAATGTTCAGAGAAAAGCTGTTTGGTTCAGCTGCAATTCAGCCCCCACAAAGCCTGAGTCCCCATTTGAAACCGCTACACAATTTGCAGTGAGGGAAAGGCTATAGGGACAAAATTTCTCTGCCTATGTGTCAGGCAAGATGGATTCTTGCTTCAGAAATGGCCTCTGCAAAGCCCTGCTTAGCAGGAATCATGAGACCCCACCTGCATCCAGCTCTGGATGTTTCACAGGGAAACTTACTCTCTTTGCTGCTGCTTGGTGTGAACTGCTCCATGAGGTAACTGAAGAAGTTGTGAAGCTGCAAGAGAGAGAGTCCATCATTCATCCTGGAATTAAATTCTGCAGAGTTGCAACTTAGCATGATTATCTTTCTGAAACTGTTATGACTGCCCTTCTAATGTTGTCTGGTACGTAAAACAAATCACGCTCTACCAATGCAAGTTTGGAATACCTTGTGATGAAGGTATTCCAAAAAAATAGTAGCTTTACCTGCAGCCAAACAGGCACAAATACAGCTACAAGCCCTCCCTTCTCCTTACCTGACAGCAAGGCGGCCATCTAAGAAAATCTCTCATAACTTCAGGTTTCATCAGACACAAGCAGGCAGGGATTCAAACAGGGGAGCATGAAACCCAGCCTTTAGCCCACTGAAGCACTTATGGGGTTACCAGCCAGCAGACAGAACCAAGCAAGCCTGTGGCACAGGAAACACCTTGCTATGTGTTTCCCTCCTTCCTTGGCACCATACCTTGATCTGGTCCTGCTCACAGGCATACTCAATGGATTGGAAGATTCTCCAGGTGCAGCGGCGGCGCATCTCCAGCCGAGCAACATAGCGCCGATACCACTGCTGGATCAAAACAGCTGCCTTGAAAGCTGGGGGACAAACAGAACTCAGCTGAGGTACCCTGTTACTGCTCCTTCCCCAGTCCTGAAAACTGTAAAGCAACCTCCCTTTTTCAGGAAAAGTCCTCACTAATTGTATTATGACGCCCAAATATTAAGGGTAATAAATCATCCACTTTTCAACACATCACAAGAGGTTGACCTGATCCTGCCTGACCAGAGACCTCTGAAGCACTCCTAGCCACCACTGCTGGCTTCTCAGCACCTCCATTAACAGCTTAAAGATCCAAACACATTCTTCAGTATTAATAGACAGTTCCTTTCCATCTCCCTTGATCATCTTCATGTCCATCTTAGAGTCTCTGGGTGCCAAGGCTTCAAGAAATCAGAAATTTGACCTGGGCCACACAAAGAGATGGGAGGAAATAAGACACCAAGTCCCCTTCCAGAGCCTTAGAAATACAGGGTTTGTCTACCTCTCTTTATGCCAGATAAATACCTCAGCTTTTGCAGTTCTGGAAGAACTTGAGGGAACCTATTGTAGCATAAATGTTAACATACCATTACCTCACAATAAAGACTAAATTACCACCCACAGTGAAAAAAAGGGAAACACAGCTTTGGCCACTTAAGGAATGAGACAGCAGGAATTTCCAGCTGCCTGTTTGTGGTTCAATCCATCACCAGCACCAGGCACTTCTTTCAGAATGACAGCTGTTTGCCCTGATCTTTGCAACATAATCATTCCTCTGCATTTCCCCACTTCCAGTGTTTCATTAAAAGATTATTTCAGTTAAGGCGTGTGCATATTTAGATTCAAGTACACTGGTACAGTTTCCCATTTCTTTTTTCAAGTTCTGCCACAGAACTTTATGTACCTCTAGAAACACTTCCATCCTCCCTAACTGGCCTTGACACCACTTGCACCAGCTCTGCTACTTGGCATTTCTCTTCTGATTACACTGTGTCCCTTCCCGTTTCTTTCTGGATCCCTACCCTTGAGCCCTGTGCTTAAAACATTTTCTAACAATGCTTCTCCATCATCTTGAAATGAGGGTGGGAGGGATGGCTACTCTAACCACAGGCTGGCCCTGAAATCTAGTGGAAACAACTGAGTTAGGCAGCTAGCCCTGCTGCAGGTGGTTTATTCCCTTGGCATTATGGTTTGTGAGAGGGCCCTGTCACATTCACCAAAGCAGAGACAGCAATGCAGAGTGCAGGGGGAAAAAAACTTGATTAAGGAAATCCCCCACCCCTACCCAAAAGGCTGCTCCAGGCTTGCAAGAGACAAAGAGATCATATTAATTCAATTAGCTTGTATTAGTTACATAACATAAACCACCCTTCATGTACTCCAGCAGGAAACAGTGACCTCTCCCTAGAGAAGATATCCTGATGGCTTACATATTGAAAATAATAATCCTTTTAAATATGGTTCTGTTTCAGCACTGGGAATTGCAGAGCACAAGAAGAAAAGTGTTACAGCTGCTGTGCAGCAGGGAACTGAATCACAGTGAAGTCGTGGGCAAGAAGGTAAGACTTGGCCAGTTATTCAAGTATAACTTCTGTATTCTGTGCCTGAGCCTTCCCTCATGTTGAGCAAATGCTTACTGGTCTACTGGGCTTGGAAAGAAATTGCTAGTGGTGACTCCACACATGCCAATCAAAACCAGATCCTTTGAAACAGAAAAAATAGAACTTAGGGAAGACACATTATCAAGTGCACATATATCACCATCCACAGCAGATGGGCAAGGCACTGTTTTTTTATTCTGCTTTTACATAGACTGACTCTGCAATACCTGCAAGGGCAGTTATTCTAATTTACCAGCTTACCTGGGTGAGTTTCACCTGGCAGGGTTTGCAGCAGTTTAGATAAAACTAATCAGAAAGGGAGAGAAAGATTAATCCACATTTTATGAAGGTCCAAGCCATGTATCATGATAAGCTCCTGAAAGCATGCCAAAATACGCACTCAAGCCAAAATATGAACACTTGTGTAAGCAGCATAGCTCACACATCAGCTTACAGGAGGGATTCCCCATCCCCTTCTTCACTCAAGGGCAGGGCCAGTTTAACAGCTCTGCTGGCTACACTTTCCATAAGGAACAGCCCCTGGACCTGGTACAGGTAAGACAGGATGACACCTGGCACATTGCATGTGGGTGTAAAGTCCTAAGCAGCTCCTCATCTGCAGATCACCAGATCTGAAGGACTGAGAACCAAAGGTAAGAAATTCAGAGAGGTTTTACTGCCATGGTAAACTGTTGCTGAAGTATCAGATGTAATGCAGGGTTTCAAATAAATAACTAGTTTTATGTTACGCTATGTTATCTGAAAACAACCCTGACCTTAGGAAAGTCCATGGTTCTCTGGTGGTATGGGTGATAGACAAGCCTAACTTAAAAGGTGGAGTTTTTCAACAAACAAAAAAATACAAAGTCAGTGTATCCCTACTTTCTTCATTTCTAAACACAATCCCCCTTTTCTTTTCAAAGCACTTGCAAACAGTTTGCCCCATCCTGATGTTCTGCCAATGCCTGATACAAACAATAAAGAAATGAAAGTTTATTTTTAACGCTTCCCTATGTGTAAAATCCCCTTCAAACTCCCTTTGTTCCACAGCAGATCTAGGCACACACACACAAAATTGGTGCTGTCACACAGAAGGTTTCATACAAATTGATCGTTACAGCTTTGAGAGCCATTAACAGGTTAAGATCATTAGCAGAGATTAAGAGCATTGTGCTGATATAATTAGAAAAAAAGCACACTTTGCTTTTCAGCTTTTTGTAGCCACACCATCTCACCTTCTTTAGAGCCAGATTTATTTTGGCTTTGTTAATGCTTCTGCTTTACTAGTCCTGCACCACTAACAGCTTTGGAAAACAGCCCAGGAGAATGAGCAGGTCGGCACGTCTGTCTCACTGCCAGCACACGACAACACACGCTTTGGCCAGCAAGTCATTAGGTCATTAGGTGTCAGTTCTAACTGCTGCTTGTTATCTGGTCAGGTTTAGGTTGATTTTAATCTAATCCTGGCCTAAATAGCTGCTGTTTTCTGAAGCCTGTTGGTCTTCTGCTGAGAGTCCTTGTCACAGGATCCTGAAACACAGAACCTCACCTCAGTGCTATCAGGAAAACCAGGTAACCCAGCACACGAACACATCCACCGCACCCTCCGTAAAACACACACAGCAAACAGGAAAAGATGACTTCTCAAAGAATCACTCACCATTTTCAGACTTCTGCAGGGAGTACTTGTAATTGACATTTACAGAACTACCAGATCCCATGTTCTCCAACCAATGCTCCAGTGTTGCAGACTGGCCCAGTGTCACCAAAACCACCGGAGAGAGGCAGCAAACACCATTCGGTCAGAATCAAAACAGCTGCAACATGTCCCACAGTGCTGAGAATCTACAATTAAATATATTAACACTTAAGATCAATGATCAGATGGCCTCTCATGCTCAATTACCACTACCAGGTTTTTACCCAGCTACTTGGGTGTCTTTCAGATGATCCAAAATGAGGATTTCTGTCTCACTCTTTCCAATTTCAAGTCAGCTATATAAATAGGAACCAGTTCAGCACCTTTCCTACTTGCATATCTAGATACTGTGACTATATGGCAGATGTATAAAAAGTTTTTCAGTACTGATCAGGAACTATAAAAGCCATGAAGTTGATTGATTTCCAGTCAGTATGTGCAGACAAATATTCATGCATGTAGTCACCTGTGAAGGATAACTCATTATGAGGGATGAACACACACAGTATTTAATCTTATTATCTGTGCAGTACCACAGCTGGAGGGTAGATAAGTCTAAAACAACAATTACCTATCATAAGAAAATAATCAGCTTTGTTAAACACTGCTTTCCTTTTCCTCATGTATATACTACAGTGTAGGAGCACATTATGCCATTGCTTGCCAGTATAAAAGGGCAGGACAGCCAGACTTTGGTAACTGGAAGGAAGCTCTGGTCAGAGCAAACAGATCCTATTTCCAGATCAGGTCAAATTCTGAAGTATCTCACTTTGAGGACAACCAGAATGCCATTCACAGGCACCTTTCCTCTGGTAAAAAACCCAGTCACACACTACTGCCAAAGCAGCCCCAGGCTGTATTGCAAAATGCTTAGATTTTTAATCTAACCCAGAATTTGCGGGGGGAGAAAGCTGAGAAATGGAAAGAAGGAAATAAACACCTGTAAAAATGTTAGGCCTGGTGCTTGCAGGAGACCACAGCTCAGAGGGTTTTGAGGAGTCAGGACAAAGCAACTACAGAGGTGCTTCTCCCCAGCAGAGAGAAAAGTCCTCCTTTCCTCACCTCCTGTAATCCTTGTGCCTCCTTCAATCTCCTTCCACCTACCCCACATCTCTCCTTCCAAAATAGCTCCCATCCACACAAATACTGATCACAGGAGCGTGTCCGGTGTTGCATAAGGTGAGCACGTGCCATGTTGGCTCAGGAAGGTGAGCCCTGCTCAGCCACACTGGAGCATGGCAAGGTTCCAGGGCAGAGCAAGTGCTGCAATTCTCTCCCTTGCCCTGGATGCCCAGTTGTACCATGGCATCTTCACAGTAACTGGGTAATGCAACAGGAAGGTACAAAGTAATGCTCTTATTTTATTCTAACACCATTTAATATCAGTGTCAGAAATGGCCTGAAATCACTGCTGAATTATATCCAACTTCATCTGGTGCTTTACAGCCTTTATGCTTAATTAATGCAGGTGCTCTGACAACTTTTCAGGTTAACTATTCCAAGGGACAATTGCATACAAAATCAGGATCCCTAACACTTAAGGGGCTCTTATTTGTAACCTCCTGTGCCAGCTTCAAGGGGAGGAGGTGGCTTCGGCTTTTGGAAGAGATGAGTACCTTTAAAGATACCCTTAAAAATGCAAAAAAGTCCTTTTTCAGGAACTAGAACACTTCCAGATGATTTTTGAAAAACAGAGAACAGATTTGAAGCAAACACTTAAGTACAGGGTTTGGTACTTTGCTTTAAGAATGCGTTCAGAGGTACTGCCTGTCTGTTTTGTTGAAATGGGACTTTGGAATTAAGATTACCTTTGGAAACACAGAATAAAGTTTTCCCTCATTTCCTTCCTAATCTGCAAAGCAAAGACATTTGTTATTCAGGCAGCCCTACTTGAAACAAATTTTGGCCATCCATCCCAGGAAATGGCTTAGTATTACTGTGCTCTAGGAGCACCTGTGGAGTACCAGCATAGGCAACAGCACCTACCTGTTTATCCTATGAACAGGTTTATCAACAGGTCCCTCCCAAGCAGCTCCTGGAGCTGTGAACTCTTTCAAGTTTATTACCCTCAAATTTTTGTGAGGACCACAGCCCAAAGAGTGCACAGCAGTAAACCAGAATTCAGTGAAATCAAACCTGTTCCAGAGGTGGGAGGAGTGAGAAAAAAATCCACCAGTCCAACTGCTCAGCACCTCTGATTCTTCCTCATCCACCCAACAGTGAGGTGCACCCTTCCCTTCCTAAGGAAAGGCACAACCTGGAAGACTTGAAGTTCAACAGCAGCATCAGCTCAAATACAGGCTGTCCTAAACAGCCAGGTGAGACAACATGATGCATCGAGGGAATGACCAGCCACTGACTGCTCCTTCCTCTCCATGCTCTTGGCCACCATTCAGGGTCTCAGTAGGGAAGTGGTCACGGACACGTAGGGAAGATGTTCCCTGTTCACCAGAGGTAATATTCCACAGGCAGGAGAAACACAAAAGCCAGGCTCCAGAAACTTCACGAGCCATTGGATACCACTTCTTGGAAGTCTTGAAACGCAAGCTGCTGACTTGCTTAATTACAGTCTCTAATACCACAAAACTCAGGAAAACTCACGTAAATCCATTTGGGTCAAGCACCCCAAAACAGGAACAACAAAAACCTAAGTCAGCTTCCTGCCTTAGCACAAATATTATTCTAACTTCTTCATAACAAAAACAAGTGACAGCATTAACTAAATCCTACATACTCTGAGCCTGTGCACATTGCAGATCTGTGCAGAACTGGGTGCCTGACCCACAGGCCAGGAACACCACAGCTAACAGGAATCCTACTCTGAAACATGGCTCCTAGGAAAAGTGACACTGCATGGATCATACACAACAGGAGCCCCACTAACCTGCCCATTTTATAGACAGTCCAGTAGCTGAGGGAACAGATGAGCAGAACATGGAAGACAAACTTACTGAGAGTTTAACAGGGAAAAACCTGAAAGACACTGGAGCAAAAGTTTCGCTGAAAGAAAAACAGCAACAGTTTAAGAGCTACAGATTAATTGATAAAATAACCCAATACTTCTCCCAAGAAAGCAAATCTCAGGTAGCACTAGGGAAAGTGATAATCCTGCCTTGCTCCCAAGAGTAAATACTTATGTATGGCCCATGTGTACATTGGGTTCAGCACATCTTGTAGCTGGAAAGGAGATGGTGAAGCTTGTTTTATTTTTATACATACACCCACACTGTTACTGCACTGCCAAAAAAGTCAGTTTCAGATACAAAAGCCCCAAATGCAGTTTTATACAGCTCAGCATATAAAAAGGATATTTCACCTCTAACTATGGGCGTTGAACACAAAACCCTGTCACAAAAATAAAATGAAAAATGCAACTTACCTTGCCAATTCCTAAATTGGGATTTGTTGAGATAAACACAATAGAAGCTCTCCGCTTGGTAGATTTTTGTTCTGTTCTCTACTCAAAGAAGTGAATGATCTTTGAAGTGATTGGTTTGATTACAGATGCAGAAACTCCTCCTCAGAATGCAATCAAGTGAGGTGCTCCCTTGGGCACGCAGCAGGACAGGCCATGTCGTTGTACATGTGCAGCCCAGAAGAGGTGTGGACCCCTCGACTTATTTACTGCCTTAAAGAATCCTCTCTCATGTGATCCTTAAGAAAGGCTACAGACCTGACCTGGATTAGGATTACTGAAAGGATTATAAATGAGATACACAGCATGTTAGCCTCTCCCATCTTAAGAGTCAGCTCTTACACACTTGCAAGTCACCTCTTGCTAAATGCAAACTTACAGAGAAAAAATAATTAACGGTTTCACCTTTTACCTCTGTTGGACTGTAGCTTTGTAGCTAGGCGATCTATACTGCAGAAAGGAAAGGATGGGAAAAAAGCAAGGATTACTTACCTCAGTTCTATTACATAACAATTCTAAGGCTTGAGAAAGCAGAAAAACTACTTTCTTTTGAAAAGTGGACAAACGAAGCAGATGAAATCTTTAACAGAAATAAGTGATCCTTCATTTTTAAAGATGTAAACATGATAGAACCATAGAATGCCATGCTCAAGAAGTACCTTAAAGATCATCTAGTCCAACCTTTCTTGGCAAAAATTACCACAAAATACCCAAACCTGCCAAAATAATGCTTCAGCACTACACTTTAATGTTTCCAGCATTAAGAGTTTTATTTAAAGTATTAGCAATCCCATCTCTGCACTTTTATCAAATTTCAATTCTTATTAAAAGTAGCTCAGCTACTCACAGGTTAAATCACCTAATTACTATGATGTGTCATTTACCACTTCATTAGTATTTATATTTTTAGCTTGTCATTAGACTAAAACCACAAAGTATGTTTTTGATTAGCACAAGAAAAGCATTCTAGGTGGCAGAAAGCTTTTTATTGGCAAGGAGCATGTTGGAGTCTTTATTATCACACAAAATGCAAGGCTTTCAAGAAAATAATTTAGAAGAAAAAACCTTAATTTCTTCTTTAAACCTCACAAGCATGAACAGCTGCCAAGACCCAAACACAACACAGTAAATTTTTTCCTGAATATTCATGGATACTTGTGATTTATACACACCAGATCTGCTTGTACACATTAAAACATACATTTGGTTAAATTTACATACCAGTAGCATCTGGGCACACCCCTGCCAGCAGATAATCAGCCTAATGCTGCAGAGGTCAGGATGACAAAACAAAGCCACACCTGGAAGGATCCTTGTGTTGTAGGTGGCTGTTATTTAAGGAAAACCTGGTGCCATCAGGTGTCAGTGCCTGCTCTGTGATTTAAAACAATGGCATTCTGCAATCCCAAAGATAGTGAGCACTGTTACATCTTCCTCCAGGAACTCTGTTCAGATTTATCCTTCTGGCATCCAACTGCTGTACAAACTGGGTCAGGGCAAAGCTCGCAGCACATTCATCCAGTCAGGAGGACAGGATGCAGATAAGCAGGTTATGAGACTCAGCACAAGGAGATAAAGGGCCCACAGCTCCAGAAGGTGCTCTCGGAGTAGTCTGCATAACCAGTGCACAAACATTGCACCAGCACAGCACAGATCTGGAAATGGTGCTCTGACCACACCTTCCCTCAGGTGAAGTTCTGTCCAGTGCAGAAGGGGACCACTAAGCTTTACATAATTCAGTATCCACTGGTCTTGACTCTTCAAATCCTTCACTATTTCCAGGGTACAATTAAGTGCCTAAATTCAATATGAAGCCACAGCACAACCCAACAAAAACCCCACTGCTCCACATTGTAGAAACAACTTATAAACTTACTATTGCAGGCAATTTTATTTGATCACAAGAAAACATATGTCCCCCTGTAAACATCAATGCTACCCAACACAAGTTTCTCTCATCTAGCAGGGAGCAAAGTATTATCACACTTCTTGAAACAGCTCCCGATTGCTGATAAATCAAATAACTCTAGTCTAAAGCTCTGCATGCTGCTGACTGTTACATCTGGCCCTGCTAGGCTCATATCACCAATCCCTCACAGGTGAGGGGGAAGGATGAGCACATGCAAGTAACCCCACACACCTCCAGAAATCAATCAGCTGCATCTTTTTATTTCATCATGTTCAGACCTACAGGCCATGTAAAGTACAAAAATTTATTTGTTAGCACAGAACTACATTGCAGTTACATAACTCTTACCAAAACCAGTAAAAGCCATTTTTTACCAGTCACATCTGCTAGAACATCAATTACAATAAAATTCAAACATCCATTACAGTTCATTAAGAGGATCACCTGCAACACTTTAAAGAGTTAACAAGTCACTAGTTCCCAAATGGTTCACATAATTAATAAGCCAAAACGACTGTACTGCTCCCAAGAGTTATTTTAGAAGCATATGCTGATCTTGCAAAGCTTCAGCTTTTCACTCAGTCTGCTGAAATAGAAAAATAGATAAGAGAGCACAAGTTGGTATAGAGTTACAAAAAACCAAACTCCGTACAATCTCTAAAAGGAATTACTCCTGCTAAAATCAGATCTGAAATATCTTTCTCTAAGTACATTGAAACTGCCACATAAGGCACCTTGTGAGTTCAAGGACTTGGACTTGTTCCGCAAGTTGACAGGACAAACCCCTCAGAGGGTGCTGCTCACAATGCCACTGCTGAGCAGCTGTTGCCAGCGAAGCTCAATTTCTTCTGGTGCTAATGCACCACCCCCTCCTGCTGGGATTCCTGTCAACCACCTGGGGACAAGGGAGTGCTGGACTGGGGACTGGTAAAACCTGCCAAAACATTGCCAGAGAGAACCTCTACCTCAAGTCACAACACCCACCCCCTTCCTCTCTGATCAAGCACTTTTCCCTAAGATAATGTCCAAGAGTTTCACTGAGCAAGTCAGTACTTAGTGACCTTTAAAACAACAAGGGAAGGTATTTACCCAAGGGCAATAAGCAAACCAAGGACAGCAGCAGGAGTTCAGATTAGGTCACTGCAGCACTTTGTCTCTCAATGACTCTGCAGCCAAAATGTTCAAATGCAAGTACAACATGCTACTTACACCTCTGCTCCTTACAGCTCTTCACTGCTCAGTTCGGATCCATGTCTGGTACTTGTCTGGGAATGCAGCACTCATCACTGTAGTGTACACTGTGTTACTGGCAGGGAGAGAGAAAGAGTCAGTGACATCCCAAAGGCTGCAACACTAATTTATACAGCTAGCAAAGCAGCTCGAGTGGAAACAAGTGTTCTGCTTAGGTACAGAAGGGTTAGAAAGACTGAGAAAAGCTGATGGAATTGAAGGCTTCTGGCACAGATTTTTAGTGTTGTCTCCCCCAATCAGTACAGCAAAGCAATGGTATTTCCACATCCATTTCATCACTGTATTAAACAATTGGTACTGTTCATCTCAGCTCTAACAGATACAAACTCTCCCAATTTCCTCACATTTACAAGACAGCAAAGAGGTCCTGGTATTAACTTAGAGGAAGCCATTGCAAAGCTCCAGTGAGAATGAGTGATCCAGAGAATATACTGATCTCTGTGTAAAACATAACAGGATAACCTGTGTGTTGCAAAGGTGTGATTTCTGGAACAATACAGAACAAGATACTGAAGTTCATCTCTCGAAAACACAGTAAATCACATCTAAAAGTTTGTCCCATTTACTTTTATCCTTTTTACACATCAAGCAGACCTACATCAGAACATCCAAAAAAAGCCACTCTCAGTGTTAACACCCACCCAAAAGTTCCAGAAGTGGACAAGTCCAGCTGGAAAGTCCTGCTGTTCCTCCAAAGGAGTCATGTGTTTCACTACTCCAAAACGACTTCCCACTACCAGACTGAGCCCAACCAAGTGTAGCTTTTTGGATGGAGGGGCAGACCCATGACAAAGAGCATTGTAGAAGTGAAAATGGTGCCACAAACACAAGCCAAAATCTAAGCTGGGAAGCCACAAGACACTCAGACACAGAGTGAGACTCTCAGAAAGCTCCGATTGACTTTGAAGTGGCCTGAGGCATAAGCAGGAGGCACAGATCTTCTCAGTCTAATACTTACATGTTTAAGACTGGCTTCACTGACAACACCTGTACAGAAAGTTTGAAGAGTTGTCATTTTCGTAGATGAAAAGGGAATTAAAAGGCTATTTATGAACAGCAGCAGGGTGAAGTTATAAAAACAGTAATGTGAAGTTAGGGAGTTTTCCAGCTTTTTTTACCATCTGGCCATTTACAGAATTACTTTGGAAAGCCCTCTGAAATACCCATTTCAATTCCCAAAGCACTGATGTCTGACTAACACTGTCTGCCTGCTGTAACATCAGTAATTTTGCTTGAAATAAGGAACTGCAAAGATGATGGGATTCACCTCTTGCACTTTCCACCTGGATTGGCAGACTATTACAAAATGCCTACGCACAGGAATTCAGAAGCATTTTAACAAACTTTGTCTTCACCTCTCCAAAGATGACTGTGCAGTACAGCTTGTTCCCCACAAAAAAAAGCAGCTTTTAGATCCCCAACCAAACTACTGCATTTCTGCTTTGACAAAACTTGAAGTGAAAATCACAATGCAGAATTAAAGAAATACCTTAAAGAGCGTATCAAAATTGATGTTCTGCTGTCCAGTAGCATTGAGAGCTTTGATGGCTGCAGTTCTGCAGGAAAACACAGTATCATTAACACACTTTCCTGTTCCAAAGGCTACAAAGCATCAACATAAACTTCTCACTAAGGGCCTTGACACCGAAATGCTTGCTTTGCCTAAAATAACCCACAGTTCTGTGACAGGATCTGGTCTCACATTGTTGAAGCTACTCTTACTAATCCCTTGAGCACAGAATGTGCCAATCCCTTTCTGCACACTACACAGCCTAATAAATCCGTGTGTGAGCATCTTCCTAGCGCCATCAAATACTTTTGCACTGTGCATCTAAATCATTTACCTTTCACTAAACTTTACTTGAAGTTTTTGGCCCATGCCTTCCCTGGCAATTTCTTATTTATGCTAAGCCACGCCTCACAGACTTTACCCTGGCATCTGTGAATATTGCTCTTCACCTTATCTATTCTCTCTAGAGTGGCATTACAGGAAGTAAATAAGCTGCCTGCTCAAGGAGATAACATCTGCTCAGAGAAGGAGACACCCAAACCTGTAAGCTCTTCCAAAAAGAAAATCTTCACTCACCACAGAGCTCCCAGTTTACCTGCGATCATCAAAAGGAGGAGGGGTGGTCCAGTGGTCATAGTTTGTCTCCACACGAAACCACCTGTGACCAAAAGGGAAGAGGTGAATCAGGAGGTAATTCTGTCAGGCCAAGCATCAGAATCTCTGCATTGCCAAAAGGAAAAGCCTCCCTCAAAATCCACTTCCATGTGTCTTTTGCAAGCCCAAGGGCCCTGTGTTGATATACAGAACAACCTGTACCATCAACTATGGAACATAAGTGGAGTAACCCCTGAACTCCTGCTGGCTTGTGACAGAACTACCCCTGACTACAATAACCGACCTTTAGAAGTATGGTTGGAAAAGCAATGGGTCTGCAGCTGATGCAGCCTGCAGCATTCCATCTGCCTGTTTGCATTGGTGTCCCTTATCCCCAACAGGGCAGTTCTGTACCATCACCTTCCTCTATTAAGCTACTGATTTCAAAAAACTAGATAGGAACAGTTATTTTTGAGCCTTTAGCCTTCTACCACATTGGGCCACAATTGATTTCCAGTTTGAGTTTATTAGTGCAATACTTGGCAGACAGATGGCAAGAGCCCTCAAGTCTTGCCTCCTTTGGAATCTGGCTAAAAAATTGAACAAACACTTTTTCCATGTTTTTCCCTTTGGACTGGCCCAAGTGACAAGGTGGTGCAATTCCTTCTCCAGGAGAAGAAACTGGGTCTCCTTTCAGAGGGTTTCAGGCTTTCCCTGTGCAGCTGTAAGCATTACCACCAGGTGCCTGGATCTCTCAACAAAGTTGTTACCAACCCAACCTATCACTCAGGAGGCAATACAAGAAAAGAAAATAAAGCAGTTTTTTCCTACTTACGCTCCACCTAAAGGATCCAGAGGCCAGAGATCTGCTGGCCCTTTTCTGTTCCTTGTTATGACCATGCCTTCTTTGGGTGACACACCTCCTACAATATAGTAAACTTCAGCAATGATGGGAATGCCAGCCAGTCTGAGAACAGCTGACTGGAAGTCCTCTGCTCTGCTCAGGGTCTGATGCAAAAAAGGAGATGACAACAAGGTCAGGCACAGAAACAAGCACTGGGACATCTTCAGAATCAAAAAGGTCCACCCTGTCTAGAAATGATCAATGACTGAAGTGCTACTTGGGAAAAGCATTAGTATAGTAACATATCAAACAGTATAAAATAACCCCTGGGACAGGTATTCACATCTAGGAGTGCAACTGTGTTAACTGGTCATAACAAATCCCAACTAGATGAAATAGTCCCTAGGAAGGAAGTCTTGCTACAGCTTCTCCAGGACTTCTGGCATTTGTTAGAGATCATGCCCTTGAAGGAGAAGGACTGGAATTGCCTCTCATTTACTGAGAATTCAGGGACAACACTTAGCTTCTCTTATAAAATCCATTTACTTATCAAACCAGTAAGCTTTCTGTGCAACTGACAGTTGGAAGATGCAATTTCCCTGTGAGTTTAAGCACAAATGACATAACTGAAATGTGAGAAAGTAAACCAGTGCACTTACATCCCGGACCAGCCAACTGACAGGGTAATTCCGATTGAGGAAAGCAGCTATGGCATTTTCCCACCATCTACCACCATCTGGGGAGAAAAAAGCAATTACTATACATGTAATATACATATAAACAATGAAACAGGCCAGCTGCCTATCAGCACAAGATGTTAATATTTTATGGGAGAAAGGCCAACAAGGAGCACAACATCCTGATGGAATATAGATAGACAACCTAATCCCAACTGACATTCAGCCACAGCAGCTGGATTAACACCCCTGCTTTCCAGAAAGCATCTAGACCTGTCATGAAATGAGTGATAATTATCTCCTAATTATTCATGTTACTGAAATAGTGAAACAGGAATAACCCCACAGAAATCAGGAAGCAGCTAAAAAACAGTAGTAATAGTGTTTGTGTTACTGAGCACATTAGGAGAAGTAAGAAAAACAGAAGAGCAAGTTTGTTATTCTTCATACACCAAAACCACAGGAAAGCCACCAGAATCAATATGCTTGTCACCTGATAGACCTTCACCCTAATTTAGTCACCCTCCCCTTCCCAACCATAGTTCACATGCTTATTTCCCTTAATTTGTAGTTCAGTTGGAGTGAACTAAAAAAAGACCTTTTAGTTCAGATAAATCAGCAAGCAGCATCAACCAATTTACAGAAGTACAGCATGCATGGAATGAACAGACATTTCATGGTCCACAGATGATTTGGTCCACCAGATTTCCTAAATCAGGCTTTTACAGAGACTTGATACACTTGGGACTATTTCTAAGCTGAACTAAAAGTGGTTTGCATCTCTAAGTATGAGCCCAGGACACTCCAATTTCGGAAGGATTAAATAACTACTCTGGTATCAGAAGCAGTATGTGTGCCAGCTATGGAAAGAATTTAGTGACTCCAACAAGGTTTCCTTTGTTAATGCAACAAGAATCCAGAGGTCCATGTGCTTCATACCAGAATCCCTACTCAGAGATAATGTATATGTGTAACACCTACAGTGAATATTGTTGGCATATCATATAAAAATTTCAAAAACAGATTGTCCAATTAAGAGATTAAAAAGCCAAATATGCTTATCACAGCCACAAGAGAAAAACACATATTTTTCTATGTTGGCTCTGAGACTACATTGTTGCCAGTTCAAACAATCAGCCAATGAAGAACAAAGTGTCAGCTTCTTAGAAAAAACAAAAACTTGAAAAGGGAGTGGGATAGAAGATACCAACCCAAGCTTTCCATTAACTTAGCTTCCAATATTTGTGAAACTGAAGTACTGATGGAAGAGGCAGCGACCTTCCCTTTGCCTTCCTCACTGCTCCAAGTTTTGGTTCTCAGCAGTGACATCTCTCAACTTCCCTCTACTACTGATCTTGCTCAGCTGCCTTTCCAGTGCCTCTGCATTCTCTCAACCCCTGCTGCCTTTCCCCTAAATCTGTCTTAAGCTTCTCTTCTCATCCTCTTTCCAGCTGCCTTATAAGGACAGACGACGGAATACAGCAGAAGGGTCACAGAACCAGGAGAGCAGCTGTTTCTTTGCTATCCAAATTACTTGTTGCCACCTCCAGCTGTGACTCTTTGACCAGACTACAGTTAGCCTTCTACAGCTCTCCCCAGGGCTCTTCCTGTCTTCTGACACTTTCAGCTCAGATGACAAACAAATACCTCCTCCTACACAGCAGCCAAAAACTGACAGCATGCGCACTTTGACTCCCTGAGGGCAAGGCAAGTCGTTCCATTTCAGATCCTTCCTGGCAACCTTAACCTCACTCTTCCCTCTGGGGGAGAAGGGCCAGAGCAGGCAACAGTCAACAACAGAGCACATAACGTCAAGTGTAGAAGAAGTTTCATTTACCTCGTTCATCCCCAGAGATTGTGAACTTGTGTGGACGTTGTCCAGTCCATAAGCCTACGTAGCCAAGAAATGTGGTGCCTTGGTATGCTACCTGAAACCAGGAAACAGAACAGAACACGACTTAAAATACTGGTAACATTTGGAAGCAGCACCCTGTCCTTCTTTCTGTGACTTTCATACTTAAGTTGCTATAAAATACTGTGCCTTAAATTACAGTAAAACTTGCCAAGTAAACTATAAAAAGACTGAGGCCCCAAATTCACTGCATTTCATTTGTTAGTGATCACCAGCTGCTACAAGAGTTTAGCTCAAATTAGCAAGCAGCCAAGCAAGAAACAAACAGCGAGTTTTCTATCTGCAAAATGGACTAATGAACATGAACAAATTCACGCTAAGAGTGTTCTAGCAACTAATTCGTCTTTTGAAATCTTGACCCAAAACCACACACATTGGTCAAAAAACTAGAAAGATCTAAAAAGTAAGCCTTAGAACTGATCCCTGCCAAAACTGCTATCTTGTTTTCTGTAGTACTTTTCTTAGTATCTTGACATTTTTTTTTCTTTCAACATCTCCTTAGAAATAACAATCTTGAGAATCTTTTTTATGCTGCTCTATTTTCTCCAATGCATCACCATAAACTGGATGCCCAGAAAGCAAAGAAAACCTGCATTCATTCCACACTCCTGGGCAGTAACTGTGCTGCTCTAACAATCCAGTCTATGTGGGATGGGAATACATTCCTACATTAAATCCCCCTATCTAAGCAGTTATAGGACAGGCCACCCAGCTGAGCCAATCCCAGGCCATACCTGCCCACTCTTTATAAACTGCACATCAACTGTGATCTTGCTCAATATATCGACAAAATCATAATCCAGGTTCCGACCGTGGTAAATGTTCCCTTTGTCATCCTGAGCAACAATGCTTGTACAGAACCTGCGAACACACCAGACAAAAATCAGTGAATAAAGAGTTATGACAGTGCTTTCAATGTTATAGTCAAAACAGATCAACCTTTCAGGAAGAACTGGGTTCTGCTAGGTATTTTATTAATGTTTCCATACAAATAGGAGTTTGTTCAAAGTCCAATGACACATTACAGTCAAGAAATCAGGTCAGAAACCACAGAGCAGGCAGAGAGCAGCACTTCCACTCAGGGAAAGTCATTATTTCCTTTTATCTCTTTTCCAAATCACAATGAAAAGCTGACACCTCAAAACACCCACAAAGTGTCCTGCTCTCTGCATTTAATTTTGGTAGATAATTTCACTTCAATTTGGACCATGTTTGTATTTGTAGTCACAACTAGATAAGTTCAAACTAAATCCTTTCAGTGAAATCGATGCAATCAGTTGTTCAAGTATCAGCCATTTCAGTAACAGACTAATCTCTAGAACAGGAAGTGTGTTCAAACTCCTTGTGTAACACTTTCAGTTTCCTCGAAACAGGTTTTTTTTATGGAATATATTCCATTACCAGGAAATTAACAACTGATTTCCTCTAGAGTTAGGAGCTTCTTCTCAGTGATGCATAATCCTGTCTCTCAAAAATATACAGGTAAAAAATTCCTCATGCAACTAGTTTGTTCCCAGCTGAGGGTTTTTTTAAGAATCCAAGCTCAAAAAGTTGCGTGGATCTTACCAGGGCCAAGTACAATAAGCATCCTCTGTGAAACACTAACAAAGCCAGCATTTAAATAAGTATCATGTCCAACATTAATGCTTACTAAAAAGAAGGATCACTAACTGAATATCACACATTAAAAAAAAAAAATCAAAACACAAAGTAGTGGCTGTATACCCTGAATTTTCATGAAACCTGTATGGAGAAACATTTTTAGTATCCTCACAGGCAACCCTAAGTGTTCATTATTCTTCTGTACATGCTTCTAAAGCAAAAGAACAGAAGGAAACTATTTTTTCCACTGAAGTTTTGATTGCTGTTATAAATATTTCAGCCATTTTCCATTATGCAATTTAGAGTGACATTATGCAGTCATTGTGAACATTCATCCACAAAGTGGTTTAGAGTAACTTTATTTCAGACAAATAGTTAAAATAATGAAATGGCAACTAATTGTTCTAGCTGCCTTTTGGGTGATTTTACCTGACAGAAGACTATCTTACATGATCTTTAAAGATAAACCATCCCAACTACTTTGAATGGAGGGATCTACTTTATTAGCAGAAATTTGCAGATTTTTATCAACTTACATAGTGAAAGTAAAATCTAGCTGTTGTGTTCTTGTGTACATATAACTAAGTCATAGAAAACAACTTTCTCTTTCCCTTCAGGATCCAAACTGCCTAACGAGAATTAAGCCTTCCAGCTGAAGACATGACATGGTCGGAGAAGGAACAGCACAAGTGACCTGCCTTGCTGTGCCTCCTCCCACGCTGAACTGCAACTGCCCGAAGTTCTACCCCTGCTCGTACCAGACGCTGTAAGTACCGCACACTTACGCAGTGGACTCGTAGGCGAAGTTGAGCAGGATTCCATCTCCCAGACTGAGTCCCAGTGCTTGGCACAGCCCCACAATCTCCCCCGCGAAGGGCTGCGGCATGATGTGCTCCAGCTCCGCTGCTATAGGCCGGATGACCTGGTGCACCCATTTCGGGACGCTCTCGCTGCGAAACACCCGAGGCGTTGTTAGCCGAGCAGTGCCAGCAGCTCACCCCGACACCTCCCCGGCAGCACCCCGGGCGCTGCGTGCACCCCCCCGTGCGGCACTCACTCGATGACCCGGGCCACGGCGGAGCGCAGGAAGGCGGGATCGAAGTGTTTCAGCACGGGCAGCCAGCGCTGCTCGGGCGGGCTGTCCAGGCTCACGTTGCAGCGCAGCGGGGCCGTCGCCGCGGCCGCCCCGCACAGCAGCGCCAGCAGCGCCCACGGCCCGCAGCCCATGGCGCAGCACAGCGCGGGGCCCGCGGCCAGCCCGCCTTCCCCGCAGCCACAGCAACCACAGCAGCCACGCCCGCCGGGCAGGGCCGGGACAGGGCAGCGCCCGCCCCGAGGCGTGCCCGCCGGGCCGGCCCGCAGCCGGCACCCCCGCACCTCGGGCACGACACAGAGTGACAAAATAACCACCGAAACCGGTACAGGCTACCGCTTAACACGGGCATTTCCCCCGCGCTTCTGCTTGCCAAAGTTTATAAGAGGCAGTCCAACACTGTCCTTCTTACAAAGAGGGCAGAGGGGACAGACACACACTTGGCAGTAACTGGGCATAGCTCTCAGCTTACTGGGTCACACAGCAGGGTTGTAAACAAGAGGGAAAAGGGAAGAGAGGACACCAGACACTTGTTCTGAACTCCGAGAGCAAAAAAGTTACCTCTCCCTTTCAGCCTCAGAAATCATTTGTTTTTGAACACATCCACATGAATGGAAGCCACTCAGTTCTTCAGCACAAAAGAAACAAGGACAGCAGAAGTGGGCTTTATACAAGAACACACTGTACTTGCCCTCTCTTCCCCTCATCTTTGTCTCTTCAGTCCCTGTTCCACACTCCATTCCCACACCACCACAGGTCCTCTGCATCCCTTCCATCTCTCCAGCTCTGGGCTACACATCCTTGACCTGGCCAGCTCACTGCTATCATTGCCAAGCAGCCATTTCTGCCATTCCCTCAGCAGTAATGTACAGTTGGCAATACAAAATTGCCATTTGTAAGAAAATCCTACTTGGTTCTTCTCTCCTGGCTCCCTGAAACCTCTGTAAGCTTTTTTGATCTAGGAAGATTGTGACAAAACAATACACAATCAATATAATTAGGAATTAAAGTAAATAGAAATACATATTCAACATGAAAAATAGCTAAACTGCACGAATTCCCACACAGGAGATAAGCAGTAATCCAGCTTCCAAAAAATAAAGGAAAAAAGCACCCCACCAAATGCTTTTCCATTACACTGTGCCTGTGGCACCTGTTCCTGCCCCACAAGGAAATCCATTTCAAACAGATTTTGACCAAGGATGTTATAAATAAATCCCTCAAGTTATAATTTATCAACTCCATTAAAACAGGTAGCTGGGGAAGGTACAAAGCCCATTAATGGTCCCAGCAGAGGTCAGTGCTGAAGCACAAGTTAAACTTTACATAAAGAATCCAGAGATGCACATTTTTCTCACATGTACTTGCCAAGAGACACCAGCCAGTCCTTTCCTTAGACCCACCAATATAGGAAAACATTCCTTTTTCTCTCTGGCATATAAGGGTAACATCATATTTAAATGGTAACATGAAAACCATCTTCCATATACTAATTTTTTTTTCTTCATGAGCTGCAATAAAACTGATTCTTCCCCCAACTCTTCACTTGAGCTTACCTGAATTACACAAGAATTTGGTCTGATTAGATTAGTCAAAGACAGCTGCTCAAACACATTACTCAAGTCTGTACAGCCACACCCTTAAGACAGGCATAGACACTACATACACACGCTTTATAGACTGACAAGAATATTCTTTCCTTCCCATTACTTATTCAAGAAATGCCTCAAGTCAAATATTTTAACAATAAGGTTGTGTATTTTAATACTTACACTTACAGTGGGTTGTATGTTAATTACATTAAATAGAAAGAAAATCGCCTTCTTCTCCAGAATGCTTTAAAAGTAAAATTAAAACCCTCCCAAGTTTAAGGCCTCTATCTGTCCTATAGATGCAGAATCCATCAGCTTGCAAGAGTTCCAGTTTTAACTCTGAACTGAACAGAGATAAATCCATAAGGCACCACAGTCTCTCTTTCCCTCAGGGGGATGGTGGGTGGAAACAAGTATTTCCAGGGCTATTTCTTCAAAGGTGATTAAGTTCTCTTCAGCTCTTATTTCAGCAGCTTTTTCCTCTTTTTCAGAAGTGCATCTCGAAGAGCAATCTGAACATGAGACAAGAGCAGAATGATCAGGTGAGGAGAATAACAACTGACACAACACCCCAATCACATCAACGATCCTTTTCAATTTCTTTAACCTCTGAGAAAAACACTAAGAGCTCATCAGCTCCAACTGGGAGCAGCAATAGCAAATGTTAACTACAATGGCAGAAAGACTTATTTAGCTGAACTCCACAGTACAATTAAAGGGCTGAGCAATACCAAATACTAAACAATGAAAGATAAACTGTTCCACTGACTCATTTTAATCAGAAGAGATCAAGACAAAGCTCCAGCCCAGATAAGAGGTAAGTAAAAATGTTATTTTGGGAAGGCATAGGACAAAACTTCTTTTCAAGGGGCAAGGAGGAATGTTTACAAGTGCCATATCACTTTAGAGAGATATTGTACATTTCAGACATGCTTTAGCTGGTAAAAGATCTAGTGGTAGAACTGTAGACAACAGGCCATTTTATTTTGCCACCCAGAAGTGCTGCAGAATGCAGTGTCACACAACTATGATCCTCCAACCTGCTCAGAAAAGTTATTTGCAAGTCATGTTTAACAGAACTGATACTGTAGCATAACACTAGTGAAAAAGTATGAATAAATTATTCTTTCATTGTTTAGCCATTATATTTAACTCTAAACGTTAGTCAGGACTAAGAACAAAACATTCAAGAGGGGTTTTTACAAGTGAGCCAAGAACCACTGTCAACAGCAGCTTCCCGGAAGTGCCTGGATTGTTTATTTGCAACCTATTTTGTGTGTTTTGAGAGCAGGGTTAATATAGTCAGCCTTATGTGAGGCAGATCAAAATACCACAGGGGATATTAGTCCACATCTTCCTGTTCAACAGAAACACTTAAGACCTTCTCTACTGAGTCTATAGACAGCTAGTCTTTGCCATTCTCAAGGCAACAAATTGCAAACCAATACACGTTATCCAAATGACATGATCCTGCAAACATCACAAAAGAAGTCTCTGAAAGCACTAACAAGACAAACCAACAAGGAGAAAAGAAACCCACCACATATAAGACAACTACATAACTGGATTATTCTACAAATTTCTGGAAACATGTCTGGATAAGTTCAGTTTACTAACACCTTGTGAAAGCCTGGACTGGCAGGGGCCTCACCACAGAGAGCAGCATTATGGTCAAACTACTGCTAAACTGATTTATTTTTTCCAGCTTGCTTCAGGTGGCAATAAATGTCCTTAAAGAACAGCTGTAAATGCTATTTGTGCCAAGCTATTAGATGACCTCAAGGCCAGGACAGATGAGTTCATAACACAATAGTAGCAGGACAAAGGTCAAAGAAAGACTACAGAGAGTGAAGAAACACTAAAAGCTTGTCTTGAGAAATAACTCCATATCAGAGAAACATTCCTTCTATCACATGATTACATTCAGGATTCTATTATGGTATGTTCAATGTATGTAAAGGAAAGCAAAACCTTCCAAACCTACACTTGACTCTGCAACAGGACTTGCACCTCAAAACATGTTAGAGGAGCCTGTCAAAAACATTCGCTACAGTCTCCAATACAGCTCCTCCTCTGGGGCACAATTCAGGGAAGCCAAGCCCACAGGCTTTGCAGCAATTACACCATCCAAGTTAGCAGCAACACCTCAGGATACAGGGTGCACAGCATTACACCTGCACTTTGAGTTGGAGCTCACACAGCCCCATCCTTTTCCAGCACGAATCATTACCTGTTTCTCCCTAAAGGAACGCTTGGTCTTGGTCCGGACACTGTGGCTGTATCTCATCATCATGAAGTTCTTGTTCTTTTTCTTTTCTTTGTTGGAAGAGCTGGCAAAGGGGTTAATTCTTGTCTTCTTTTTCACAAATTCTTTCCTGTCTGTTTTTCCAGCCTAGAATAAACATTGTGGTAGAATAACATGGGGTCACTTCCATTTTGCTTCCCCACAGTCAAGATCAGCTGCCTGATGGTAACAGGTTCTATGGCAGTAACAATAAACTTGGATTTAGGATGTCTTTGTGTCCACACCTGCATTCTCCTATGCTGGCTGTATTTCTTAAGTCACAGTCAAAGTTGGGTGTGTTTGTACTTTCACGGTCACCTGTGACCAACAAGAGGCTGTTTCTTGCAGCCAAAATGCAACAGCGAAAAACTGAAATCATTTCTCAAAACCCAAATAGCAGCTGGGCAACCCCAACACCTCCTCTTTCTGCAGAAGGCAAACATAACCCTGAATCTGCAAAGACAAGACATGAAACATCCCAGTTTCTCACCATTGCAGTTGCCAGTCTGGTCTCCTTGTCTGACTTGGGCTTCTTATGCAGATGTTCGATATCTCTGAGTGAAAGCAACTCCCCCCTACACAAACAGAAATCCAGCAAAAGGTCACCACCCACAGAACTTCATCTGGCAAGGAAAACAAGACGCCCTCTTGCTCTCTAACCCGTCTCTTACACCACCGTCTTACCATAAACTCAGGCACAAACTTCTTGTTCTCTTTCAGGTTATTCCTCATGCATGGGACATCCCCCTCAAAAGCTGCCATTACTGTTTTTAAAGTCCTGCTTTATCCACAATTTCGCAAACTCTGGAGAAATAACCATGCAACTACTGCTACTGCTCTTGGCCTGAACAAGCCAAACAGGCTCAGACCTTCCATAGGCCCCTCATATCTTTTCTCCCAGGTCCAATGCCGAGCCAGGATCCATTCTAGGCCACAGCTGTTTGCTACCTGTCTCCAGGGAATATTGATCAACAGTAGAGCTCTGCACCCTGCTGCAATGAGAAGCTGTTTCACCAGATGACAGTCCATATCCTACCTGCCCTCCTCCTCTTCATCATCTATTTCAATGTATTTCCTCTTTGCAGCTTTGCCAGGCGCAGAATTTATTTCTTTAGAAAGCTGGGCAAGACGTATTTTCTGGAAGTCTTCTTGAGTCAGCAGCCTGCTCGTACTGACTGCTGCAGCTTTGGCTTTCCGCTCCTCTATGGGCATGCTTTTCACCTTCTCTGCCTTGGGAAGAGAAACACATACAAAATAATCACCTAGAGCTTGGCCAGCCACTTCTGTGCCACAATCTATGACCCTTACCTCCCAAATATTTAGCATGTAAGGACAGTATTGTTGGGAAATGCTACAACCAGCTGTTAGGATTCTTCTTAGTCTCATATCCAACATCTAATGTTTGAATAGATTACATACATACCCTATTTTAGGATAAGTACAAGCACTCACATAAATATCACAGCTCTGAGACAGCATTCCCCCTTCTCCCCCTAGGCTATGTACTTCAGCACAGCACTAAACAGTATTCAAATCTCATTTCTTCTGCACAGGTTACACTGAAGCCCTGTATAATTATTTATGAGCAGCCACATAAAAGTATAGAGCATCAGAATCTTGTCTTCAATTAACAAGACCAATGTATATTTGAGACACCAGACTTGGAACTCACTACTTGTTGCTGCTCCTCATCTGAGGAGTGATGCACGTCAATCCATTCTCCATCTTCATTGTCCTCCTCACTCAGACTAGCACTTTCCCAGCCATCTGCTCAGGGAAGAAACACAGACCAGTTAATGTGGACTCATCTTAACTACCTGAATTAGAAATAATGCATTCTTGGATCACCTGCTCTCACAGCCTTTCATCACCCATCTCCTAACCGCATTTGGCCCAGAGACATGATGCCAGCTTTGCTCTGCAAAGCTGAACTCTCACCTCAAGGTCAATATCCTGAAAACAGTGCATTTGGGACAGCCTCTGAAGCACCACAGTAGCTGAGAGATGCTAACCCTTATTACACTCCTCAGCAATGGTGGTCCCTCCTTCCTCCACCTAAACCAAGGAGGGAAGCAATGTGCTTTATGGCTGCCTTACTACACTATGGGCACTGCCCCTCTTTGCTGCTGTTCTGATTGAAATGCTGAAGTTACCAGCTTCAGAACCAAGCAGATTGTTACACTAATAACTGCATTCTCCTGCCTAAAAAGTGTGGCATCTCAGGGCATTTATTCCTCCCATCACCTCCTCTGCAATATCTCCAAAGCACTCTGGTTTTATTTCCCAAACTCTGCCTTGCTTTCAAAGACTTCCTCATTAAGCCAAATATTACTTCCTAGTACTGTTTCAGTGTCTGATAATTCTCAACAACTTCTCTTCAGCAGGAGCTAAACATATGTTTCATAGCTGTACAATGTGTCTCTGCTTTTCCATCCCACAAAGCAACACAGCAATAAACCCCACTAATGCACTTCAAGGGTACAGGGAAGTGCAAGCTACCCAGGAAGGCAGCAAAATGAACTGTACAAACACAGTGTTATGTCCACATAAAATCTTACTAACAGTGATGCCCAAAATACAATTAAAAAAAAAAAAAAAGCCCTACCTTCCTCTTGGTTTCCTCCTTTTTCCTTTTGATCCTCAACCTCCAGTACTTCTGCTCCTGGAATGTAGTCTTTGGCATCCAGTTCTCCATATTCATGGATCCTGGCTTCCACTGATGCCTCAGTAGGCTTACCCTGTACGTTAAAAAAAAAAGTACATCAAGCAGGCTGCTATTTTAGCGCCTACAAATCCATGAAAATATTTGGCAGAACAGGAGGGTGTGGCTGGAAAAAGATAAATTTTGCTTGATGAAATAAAGATCTTAATTACTGAAGTTGAAAGAACTCTAGCCAAAGAGCTCACCTTCTGCAGCACAATCTATCCAGGAGTTAGATGAATTTGAACTAAGGAAAAGTGGAAATAAGAGCAGACCATGTCCAAAGGTAGCAGGCAGGGGAAGAACACAGGCTGGACTCCACCTCATTCTCAAGAAGCCACTGAGACCAGTTATTTTTGAGCACCTTAGTTCCCAGTGAATACAATGCACATTAAATACTTACCCTGAACTTCTTCTGCAGCATCTCTGGGTTCAGGGAGCGGAACAGGTGTATCAGAGTCCTTGCAGACATCATCACATCTACCCAGGAAGAGAGTCAGGAGTCAGTACCAAACACCAGAATTCTGAGCAAACAAAGCCCACTCAGGTCATCAGCATTTTTGCCTTCTCTGAACTTATGGCTCCCCCGATTTCTCTGCTGTAGAACACAGCATTTCCTTAGGGCTTGCTCTTAATCCATTTCCTTTTTTATCTTTGTCAGTTATTTCCTCTGCCATAACTACCCATGACTTTTGCCTCCCATGGATACACACTCCAAATACAGCAATATAACCCAAATACTGCAAGTGTTCTCTTAGCCCATAAAAACCCATTAAGACAACACTATTACAAAGGCTATAAGAGAGGAGCACAAAATACAAGAGAGAAAAAATATTTTCAAGCTATATCAATGTAATATTTACTTTTATTTTTATGAGTCTTGTACTGAACAAGGTCTTGAAGCAGATCTTCAGTCATGGCTAAAGGACATCTCGCAGTGATTTCTTTTATTGCATTGATTCTAAAAGAATTGAAAATTAATCATTTTCTTACACCAGTTAGGACAAAATCCTACCAGTAGACTGAATTATCTGAAACACAAGGGACCTATACTAGATTTATACAAATCTAGTGTAATAGAAAGCCACTGTAGAACACTTCCACACAAATACAAAGTTTAAGCTGAGATATTGTCCTAATTTGTTTTTACTCAAGCAGGTTCTTGAAAGCATAGTAAAAGTGGCAGGAATAGCTTGCAAGTGGTTTAAAAAAATATTTTATCATACTCAGAGTTCAAGATGCTTGTATGATCCTGTACCTACCCTACAGTCATGACCTCCCCTGAATTCTTGTCAGTGACAAAGTTGTTGGCAATGGTCATCAACACTGACTGAATAATCTGAAAAAAGAAAGCACATTGAATAAAAGATTAGACATCATTAAGACAGAGGTCAGGATATGTCACTACAGCCCACAATTATTTTCTGGACACAAGTTCTCTTGCAGAAAGTAAGACAAGCATGTTGGGTTTTTTTCCCTTTAATGTGAAACAATACCTTGGAACTTGCAAAAATAGCTGAAGTTACCATCAGCTTTTCCAAACAGTCTGCCCAGATTCCCCTTCTCCCCACAAATACACTCCTATTCCCATGCTGATTGCTGTCTATTGAGCAAACAGGTGGAATACTGACCTCAGGTGGTACCAGCTGATGTGAAGCCTGTGCAGCAAACAGAAGGATCTTCGTCACCTCTGGAAGAGAAGTGGGAAGATGCCAAAATGTATTGCTGTACCTTCCTCTGGTCTATGAACACATCTGCCAAAACTCAACAAGCTGCTCAGTCAGTCCCAAAGCCACTCCAGTCTGAACTTATTTGAGACAACTATTTCTCCTCTCCCACCAAGCCTTGGGAACAATTCTGGCCTCCACCCACAGCAGTGCAGGCCCTCAGTGGCCACCAAAGGCAAAAGCAAAGGCTCCACAACTAGAGTCAAACATCTGTAAAATAATGCAGCAAGAGGCAGCCATGCTTTGCTCAGCTGGTCAGGATTAGGGACTCAGATCCATTTTATCCCATTGCTGAAGTTTCTCAAATCCTCAAATAAGAAGCCCTGAGTGTACACAGCTTCCAAACAAGTACAAAGCACTTGGCACTTCTGGCAGTCAGGGACTTGTACTTCCATTTTCTACACTCTGCACTACTCCCACTTCCCACCAAGCCACTGCTACCTGTCCACTTACAGCATCACTTCCATGAAATGACTGCCCAAGACATAAATCAACAGTGGTACAAAGTAGCTACTTACCTCTCTGATGGGGCTGTAGGAATCTCTGAACGAAGGGGTAGAAGTTGAAAAGGAAAAGCTGCAAAAAAAGTTGTGACATTATCTTCTTGTCTTTGTTTTGTTACATTATTAGCTTATAAAGGTGACCTCAAGTTCATGCTCTCCACATGCCTAAGATTTTATGGCAGGATGTTGTCTCCTATGTTCAGTTTGATACTTGTGGAGCTAAGGAAATGACTTGTACTCAGACAAACACAGCTCAGCCTCTCTGCACCCACTTCTTTGCTTTGAAATCCTTTCATCCTCTGAACCCCCCCAAACTTGGACTGAATTACTCTTCGCTTCATACAAATGCAAGTATTTTATCACTGGGTAGTCAGCACAAACCCCTGCAAGTGCAGGAGCTGCCAGTTTCCACCTTGTTCAGCACCACCTGACTGACACTGACTGTGGTCAGCATGGGCAGCTTCCCAGGAAGGTCTTGGAAGAGACAAGTTCTTGCCTATTCTTTAGGGATAGCTCAGCAATTCCAGCCTAACACACTGCTAAGTGCCACACAAGTCAACACCCTGTGCTGTTCCATGAGGCCCACTGGCAACTACCTGACCATCCACCTGACTTCTTGATACACAGAAGAATTAAACCTCATTTTCCTGAGGCCCAAGGCCAGCACATGCCTCCACCCAAGCCAGGTGGGCTACCCAGCAGACCATTATAAAATCCAGGTACATACCTCGTGTATTCCAACCAGCCTGGATATCAGGTCCATGAGCATCATCTTCACTTCAAATCGCTCCTTGCAGTTCTCCAGCTGCTTCAGCAATTTCTCAGCAAAGTCTAAAAGAGTAGTAATAAATTTGTAGTAGTCCAAAAGAGCACAACTCAACTGGGATTAGGGTAAAAAGAGGCAGTCAGCTTTGATTGCTTTCAAATCATAGTGCCCTTGCACAGAGCAAATTCAAGGTGGCCAAAGCACTTCTCCCAGTGGGTTATTTTTCTTCTCACATGCCTAACAGTGCTGAAGCTGTGCACAGGTTCAGAGGAAAACTAGCACACATTCCCCATCATAAGCACAGGGTTTAAAGCTAAATTTTTTTAACTACATTTTGGGCCCAACTGAAAAACAAAATCCCCCAAAGTTCATTACATCCAACTAAGGCAAAGTCAAATGCTGTTAGACAAGTGTCAGGCTAACAACAGAAATACAGTGTAGGAGGGAGTAAACCCAAGAAGCTTAGTAGGTAAGCTGGTGTTCACCAAATTATGGCCTTCACACATGCAAGAGAAGCAGAGAGCTACATTCTGATCTGTAGCAACCCAAAGTAGATAAGATTCCTCCTTTCTTGTCTCACCTCCATATGTTCCACTAAAACAAGCAGAACAGGACTCATCTCACTCTCTTAAAGTGCAGTGAAACACTAAGATAAAACACTTTAAGTGTCACATCTGCACATACTTGACACTTTCATTCTCCCAGCATAGCTGTGTCCAAGCTTTAGCATCTGAGATTAACACAGACTTGCAATAAGAGGAAATGCAGTGCATGCTCACCTTGGGGATCATGAATCAAGTGAATAGCAGAGAAGTTGAACACCTCTGGCTTGCTCTTCTTTTTCTGTTTCTGCACGGAAAAGAGTAAGAGACATTTTTCTCTTTTCATGAGGAAAGTGCTTCAGTTTTAAGGCTGCTGTCTGAAGATACCTCTTCAAAAAGAGACATCTAGATTTTAAAAACTCTCCCTCTTTGAAACCACACAGGGTTTTCTGCCACCTGCAGCTAAACCAGCAGGGGCAACAGCACAACTCCTGCACTTGATGGATTAAGCTAAAACACTGTGAAGTCAGACACCCCTCTCCTCACCTTGAGGACCTTCATGGCTTTCTCCAATTTCTTCTTGCGCTTGGTGGTTTTCTTGTTAGTTGCGTAGCGCATCATCAGATCTCTGGCTGTGGGGGCATCATCCTTGGGAAAGAGGGAAACAAGGCTCAGGTGATGCCAGGCTTCAAATGGCACTCAGAGAAACAAACTATCAATATTTTTCAGGATCATATACTATATTTAAGAACTCTCCCCCCTTCCTAAGTGTCACCACATAGGTAACAGTATTTAAGGAGAAAAGCAAAGGAGCTCTTGGCATTTGTCTTTTATCAGACAGCTAAAGCATCCTGCCAACTGGGGCCACCTGTCAGACACTGAACTTGGTGTGAAGTACAGAAACACCTAGAGAAAACTAGGTGGGAAAACCAAGCAGCAGAGAAGCAGACAGATGGGCAGGGTCACTAGGATGGCAGACCTATTAAGTGTTTGAAGAATAGAGAAAACAAGATTTGATCACAACACCCACCTCAGATTCTGAGTCACTGTCTTGTTTCTCATCTTCATCTTTCCCAAGAAAGAACTTCAAACTTGCAACTAACACCTGAAAAACCAAATGAACTCACGTGGGACAGGATAAGCTAACAAGAGTATTCACAACCATCCTACACCCACATCTCAAGCTATGCAGACTCATCCAGTTTTTTATAGGCTTGGAACATGCACCCACCCCTCCCCATGCCAGCCTGTGTTTGTTGCTGGATAAGCTGCCAGTTCTGCTCCTCTGTACTTAAGAGCCAAGCTCTGCCTCCTCCCATGAGTGCTGTTTTGAAAGTTTAAAACTCAAGAGACAAGTCAGCAAAGTGCGTTTGCAACAAAATATTAAGCTACATCCATAGGAAGAAGGTATGAGGCAACATCCCATTTCATCAAGTAATTTCTGTTCTCACCTTGGTCACTTTGGAAAAGCAAGCAGTGGTGATGACATTGACTGTTTTGGCATCATTCCTGGAATAAAAAGAAACAGCACCTTTTACTTGAAGCTTTGCAACTTCACATTGTTCTCAGGAAACTAGTTCTCATCACATATTCAAATCAAGTAACTCATTTCACACAAGACATTATTTCTTCTCAACTTAATCCTTGGCACAGGATACAGCCCCACAAGGCCACAATTAATACACATGTATTTATGTCCCTGTCCCCTGGATTGCTTTGGACTACATGCCATAAAGTGATGCCCATGTGCCCCACAACAAATCCTGGAATCAACACAAGCCTGCCAGACCCACCAGATGTTCCTTCTGTAAAGTTCTATCATCACATCCAGAGAGATCTTGGCAGCAGTGGGATTGCTGTCTCTCAGCATTGTGTACATGAAGTTCTGCAGTGTCTAAAAAAAAGGTTGCAAACATTTTATTAGGTGTTCCACAAGAGCAGAAGGTCAAATCCAAGTACAAGTGCAAGTCCAACCACTTACCGTGTTCACTTTGTTGTTTTTGTGCTTAGCGTTGACATTCTTGATGTCTGTCACAATGTGAGTGTACAAGGTCTGTAAAGGAGAAATGACAAGGAGGAGCACAAGTCATGCAGGGAATAGACATTGCTGTGCCCTCACAGCCAGGGACCAAAGTGAGACCCAACTCACCATCACAGAGCATATAACTCTAGGCTGCAACTACAACAACAGCAAGTGAAAGTCTCACATGAGCTCTCTTCACATATTTAACCAGTCTATTTGGTTTACAGTACAGCAAGGCAAGACTATCAACAGCATCAAGCATTGCTGAATGAAATCCCACCCTGCCTCCTTCAGGCCTGTTCTGATAACCAAATTAGGGGCACAGTGTTCTCCCTTTCACAGCAGTAAGCCTTTAACAGCTTTCAGCAGCAGCTGGTTTGGTTGTAATTGTTTTACTCAGAGGTTGACACAAAACTGAGTAGAGGTAGCACCAACAGCAACCAGTTTATGGTTTTCACCTGCACAGACACCAAAGCTGCTCCATCCCAAACACAGGGCAGGCCTAGAGCCTGCAATGGCAAAGTCAGGGTGTTTACAGCAGCACAACACAGAGCTACAGCCCCTTCTCTGACACCAACTGGTGAAAATCAGAGCTAGTTTAAACTTATTTTATTACCAAGCAAAGAGGAGCTGCTTATTCTGGAAATATTTCTGGCAAGTTGGTCCAAACACCTTGGAAACAAAGACTGTGAGCACAACTTACCTTTCGTAGCAGCTTATCATGGCACCGCAGCAGCTGAAAGAAGAGCTCCAGCAAACTTGTAGGATTTATTAGATTTTTGTTCCTCAACAGGATCAAGGCCTTGCAGAATGTCTGTAAGAGAAACCCAACTACTACAATGTTCTCCAGTCTCCATGCCGACTGAAAAGCAACCCTTAAGCTCTCAGCTCACACCAAGGGATGTGTTACCCTCGGGCAGGGAGTGCCCCAGGGTGGTCTCACCATGCGCAGGTCGGGGTCCAGCACTGTGTGGTGGTAGGAGAGCAACTCCTTCAGCTGCTGCGGGAAGTTGGCCATGTGCTCGGGATAGCAGTGGGCCACCTGCAAAGCAGAAGCAGGGTAACGCTCTAGGGTACACCTGGCAAGGTGCAAACAACCAGGAATATTGTAAGTGTTCGTATCATACCAATAATAGGCACTTAAGCCTGTACACAAGCCAGGCTGTCCCCGCCGCCACGCAGCCCCGGGTACTGGTGCAGGGCTGGACGCCGTGGGCTTACCTGCGCCAGGAACATGACCAGTTCGGCCAGCTCCTTACTGGGCTTGTCCGGCTGAAAGGTGAAGATCTCCACATGGGACTGGTAGTGGTGGTACTGCTGCAGGAACTGGGCACACACAGGGAATGGGTGAGCGCGGCCAGCAATACCCACCCGTGTCTCCCCCTCCACAGCCCGCAGCCCAGTCCGGCCTCCCCAAAGGCCCCCCCCGCGCTCCGCACCTCCTCAGTGTAGGAGGTGGGGTCCCTCTTGATGAGGTTCTGCAGCTGGGGCAGGTTGCTGGGCAGTTTGTTGCCCTGGCGGCCCGACATGTCTGCGCAGCGCCGGCACTACCGGGACACGTGAGCGCACGGCCGGGCGCTGCCATGTTGGCCCGCCCTCCGACGGGCGCCGCGGAGGGACAAAACTCGGCGCGCACCTACACAGCGTCCTTCGCGGGCAGCGCCCGGCAGTGCTTACCGAGGGCACCCGAGGAGGGAGCTCTGCTGGAACCCTTTCCCAGCGGGATAAAGGCCAGGGGGGTCCTCTGGGATTAAACACAACGCCAACCAAGGGGACTGACCACCGCTGCCTCTGGACGGCTTCCCCAGGGATTTCTCCCCAGCACTTGTACCTTGTCACTTCAGCACAGCTAATACTTCCCCTCTTCCTTCCTTCCCAGCTACTTCAAGGAAGCTGTGTCAGCCAACACTCTCCTCACTGAAAGGCTTTTTATTATGCTGGTAAGAATCTCACAGCCACATGTAACCACTTAAGCACATACTTAGTAGCAGGTTCACCTGGTTCAAGTGAGTTTGGGCTTTCCTGTACCCATTAGAGCATAAAGAGCACATCCTCCCTTACACACCTACATAGCTGCCAAATACCTGGTTTTAGCCTCAATAGGATAGCAAAACGACTGCAAGTGTAAGAGCAGAACTTGTGGTCTGTTACCAACTGCATAGAACCAAAAGAAGCTCTCCATTACCCAAATAAATAAGTGACCGCTTAATATATTTGCCTTACCAGATATTAACTAGCTCCTTCATTAACATCTAGATCTGTTTAGCCTCTGCTCCCAGGCAGCTCTATTCTATTCAGCATTCCAGCACAACCCTAAAACAACCCAGCTGAGGAACTCACTTCATCCTGTACCTTCACTGGTCAAACCTTACCTCAACACCTTTAAGCCAAAGTTTTGTACAACCAAAATACCACTACTCAGGTGTTCAACGTGGTAGTCAGAAAAAATGGTAAGCTTTGCAATAAACTGACTTCAGTATAACACTTCCAGTAAAAGCAAGGAGTAACCACATTGTTTAAAGAAACCACAGAACAAAACAAGCTCATCCATACCAGAGGATAACCTGTGACTATTAATGCTTCCATAGAAACAAGACTACTGCTTTTGTTTTTTCAAAAGCTATTGAAAAGGCTAGAGAAGTTAACAATTCACTTCAGCCATATACAAATATACTGCAATCAGAAACTATCTTGCTAACCTTTTTTTTTTTTAAAGTTCTGCCAAATTCTATATTGAAAACCCACTCTTAAGCAGCCAGTACATAGTAGAACCCTTCTTATATCATTTACAATAAAAAACAGCTACATAAACTTTTAACAGAATTTTTACTAACAAAACCCACAAAGCTAAGTCACCATAAAATTTAACATCTATATCAGAAAGCATTATAAAATTATTTCATTAAAAGCAATCTGACTTTCAGACAGCATCAGAAAAAATAAACCTATAAACTAAGTAACCAATTCTTATTAAATAAAAAACCCAAAGTTATCTTACCACATCCTCACTGCTCCAACACAGAAGAAAGCAAAGACTAACAATGGGCCTGGGTTTGAGCTTTTTATACCCTGAGCCCACTGCCCCCTGGACATTGATTGGTCTGATTTCTACCAGCTAATTAGGCCAAGAATATTTAAACTCAGGACAGATAGGCTTAACTACTTTTGTTTAATGGTGGTGGGGTGTGTGGATGTTCCTCAGGGAGGTTACTTGCTCGTTTTAAGGTAAGAAGTATAAGTTTACCTCTTTATGTTGTTTTGTAAGCAAGATAGAAAGCATATTGTGTCTTTGTGATGACTAGAGTGGCTTAATTATTATCCTTAATGATGATATTTCTGAAAAACACTTTTGGCTGTGTTATAGACCAAAAGTCTTTCTTCATTGTTGTTTTGGTTGCTTGTGTCATGGGTGGTTCTTGGCTCTGTTTTGCTCTTGCTGTAGTCAGCCCCCATCTTTCTATCCAGGCAAGAGCTGTAGAGTTTGAGTTTTCACAGTGTCTGGGAGGCTTTCCTTAAACTCATTTAGTGTATTTGATTGCTAGGATTTCATTTAAATAGTGTCAATTCTTGGCCTTCTGTTGCTGTAGGGAGTTTGTTTTTCTGGACTTGATACTTGTAATTTTCTAATTAAGAGCAGCGTTAGTGCTCTTTTCCTTTAAAAAAAAAAGCCAGGCAAGTCTTTAAGTCCAACAGAAATACTTATTTCTGGATCTTGACTCATAAATTATTTACAGGCTTGAGGCACAGGAGTTGTGTGTTGTTGTTAATCAGAACTGGGAGATGTTACAATAATGTTTTGAGAAATGCTCAATCACTTGCAAGTCCTGTGGGAGAAACACAGTCTCAGCTGATGGTGCTGATGTCAGGAATCTGGGTGGCACTGGGGGATATTCAGCCTCAGCTTTGCTTGCTGTGGCCTTCTTTTGCCTGCAGCATAAATGTTTCTTCCTCTGAAGGGAGGAACTTCCTGCAAGTCACTTTTTAATGGTCAAAACCGCCGTGTGCTGAATAGTAACCAATCCAATGTTTAATTCCACCTAACCTAAAAATATGATGCAAGTTTTGTTCCAATAAGGGGTAGCGAAGGTGCATGTTGCAATTCAGTTTTGGAGTGAAAAATTTGCTTATGTTTATTATTACACTTGGAGTAAATTCCAGAGGGCAAAGGTTAAGTTCCTTTGATGAAATGCAGCCTCATGGTGACTTGCTAACTTGTAACATCACAGTACTCTGAGACTGGGGAACACCAGGATTTTGAAGGTGAAAATGTCTTTGAGGCAAATCTTGGTGAGATTAGTACCTACCCACTGCAATGGGTACAGCTGTGTCAGTACTTGACAGGAGGCTCTTTGCCTCCTCTGCTATTTGGCTTTTCTTAACTGGCTTACTTGAGGGGAAAAATGATGTTTTGCTAATGTTCATTTTCCGTGACTGTTGTAACCTCAGAATAATTTGTCTTGGTCCTTTTTACCCCTTTGCTCTTTAAAACTTGGCCCCCAGAAGATTGGTTTTTTTCTCAGGACAGATACCTTATATGTAAATGACTGTCCCCTAACTTGCCTGTCTTAAAGGTACTTTTTCAGGGGTGAGGAAAATACGTGATCTGTGAGTTGCAGTTTCAACAGTAATTTTAAGTGCTGTTTGGATTTTGGGACTCTGATCCTGCCCTGACTCACAGGGCCTTGAAGCAGCTCAGTGATGCAGATAATGATAAACCAGTTTAGCCCCAATCTGTCAGGGTTTCTGCAAGTGCATGGAAATATTTCTATTCTGGGATGTTGGGATACTTTGCCTGTAAGTATAAGCAGTTATTTAGGGAGAGTTTGATTCCTTGTGAAGGAGAAAAGAATATGATTATAGGCTTGGCTGTGTCTCATGCCTTCTTATTGAATTGAAACACACAGACTGATGCAGACAAAATTTTATTGAATATTTCAGTAACGAAGCTACAATTATAGGAATAAGGTTTTTGCTATTTCGTTACTCCAATTCTGAATCCCAAACCAGGGTCCTGCTATTGCACTTAATGTCCCCCTTCATAGAATTTTTTTAAGCTTTAAATGCAAAGTGAGGAAGAAAAGAAACTTGAGCCAAGTGGATTTTTTTTTTTCAACAATTCAAGTGGGAGCAGGGGTGGAAGAAGGCAGCAGTAGCAGTGAAGCAGCATGGGAAGTGAACTGCCCAACATCTCCCGGAAGAGCTGGCTATTCCTGGCACAGCTGAGATCTTGGCAACTCTGCAAAACACTTCAGGGTAGCGGCATCTTTTGATCTTCTCTGAATCTGTGAGAACTAAAAGCTTGCTGATGTCCAAGTGCTAGAAGGGTCTAGGATGATCAATTGTAAAATAACTTTGAAATGTGAACTCTTGTCCCTAAAATATGGTTGTACAACAGCCTTCTAAGGGTGGCACAAATCCTGCTAATGCCATCAAAGGCCTTGCATGAAGGGAGTGCAGAGGTTTGCTTTAGATGGCTCGGGAAGTGCACAGACATTCCTGCTCATGTCTGTGGCAGCCTTGCTTAGGTGGAGACACACAGGAGACTGTCAAGGACAGGTTCCCCAGAGCTGTAAATCAGTATGGTTCCCTTGGCTTCAAGGGGGTCACTGATTTGTATCTGGTCTATATAGTGATCGTGTCTGAGATATGTACTGGCATTGCAAGTATGTGCCAGGGATATGAGAACAGAGTTGATGACAACCAGGAGCTATTCTTGGGAGATGGCACTAGTCTGATGCTGAAAATGTGGAGAGACAAGCTGGCATTGCTTTAGGAACTGGTATTTGGGATACTGTCACCTGGGTACTACGGTGCTACACCTGTATCTGGGATGGGAACAGGGAGTGCAGCCAGGCTTCAGCACAGCAGGGGTTCACCTAATCAGCATAGCAGGATGTTGGTGTCAGAGCTGCTGGGACATATTTCACCTCCCCTTGGTACAGGAAAGGCACGGGGGAGCTGTAGCACTGCTCTCTGTCGTAGGTGTAGCAGGTCTCGGGTTCGTCACAGAAGTTGCCCTGCTGGGCCTGGACGATCCTCCCACCCAGATCAACCTCTACAGGACTGCAGTTTCTGCAGCTGCAAGAGATGGAGAACAGAACAAGTGTGAAGAGTTGTGATGACAACATGCCCCTGATGAAACCCAAATCTTTCCTGTTGATCTGCAGATGGAGCCAGCAGAGTCCTGTGGCCTTTCCAGGTGTTATATGGGAACTCCCAGCCTTCAAGCACCTTTTTGAGCTGCTGTGGGTTAAGTCTTGGGAAATTAAGTTATTTACTAACTTAAGTTATTTACTTACAGTTCAGAGATTCGGTAGACAAACTTGGTTCTGGGCGGGGACAAGGGGTCAGAGATGTTCTCTCGAGCCTTCAGGGGGACTCTGCAAAGGAGGGAGGAGAATCACTCATGGAAATTGCTTATTGAACAGGGTCTTCTCTGCTGTGAGCAATTCTAAACTCCCATCTCCTTGGAAATAACCAATTCCTTGGGTTATTTCCATTCTGACCCTTCCCAAGAGGACTGCAGCAACTCCCATGAGGGCCACTTTCAAGGTGACAATTTGCTTCTGTTAAACTCTGAGCTGGCAGATGCCTGGGAGACTTGCAGGACATGGACAGGGATGTTTCACTAGTGGCTCTCCTGTTGTGAGCTCTATCAGAGATCCTGCAGCTCTGAGCCTGAACTTGGTCCTTGTTCCCCAGACACATGCACTCTTCTGCTAGGTTTGTGTGAGTGGACAGGACCAAGTCCTACTCTTGAACTGAGATCTGTCTCATAGCATTAAGCTTTTCTGATGGTTTACGCCTTAACTATTTTCCCAGACTTACAGTCAGACAGGGAAGTATCCAGTGCCATGGGCCTCATCTGGTTTTAGATTGGATCAGCTGTTGACATGTTACACTCTACTTCCTCAGCCTATTTTGTGAAGTTACTACTGGAGTGCTTAAAACATAGGCATGCTTTTTGTATCTGAAGGGACAAACACCAGAGAGGTTCATGTGAGGTAGAAAAACACTAAACAAAGGGAAGTATTTAGGATACCACAGAAAGCAGCCCATGGGACAAGTTGTTCCCTTTATCAGTGCCAGGACACAGGAAAGAGTGCACAGAAAAGGGAACACCATCACCATGAAGTATTTGTCTGCCACTTACAGGATACGTATGTGTCTCTCCAGGACTTCTTGATCAGGGTCGTCTTTGGAGGGGACGATCTTTGAGGTCATTGTCACACACTGACACTTGTTATTGACCAGCACATACTCCTCATCCTTGGGCTCCAGTGGGTACCCTGCAAGCACAGCATATGCAACCCCGGAGTCAAGGAAAAAAGCTGTGAAAACTGTTCTAGCAGAAAACCAGGGGATGAGAATGCCAGGAGTGCACCAATACAGCGCCTGGATTGATTCCAGGGAATGGCAGGTGGCCCTGATGATGCTTGTGGTTTGCAGGGAAAACTCTGGTCCTGATTTTCTTACCCAAGCTGTTTCTTCTCTCTTTGAATATGTTTCCCACACTGTCAGCATGCTACATAATATGAAACTCAGTCAAAACAGGCTAAAACATCCCATGTGTCACTCAGAGGTTTTTGGAATGTCCCTGGTGTTGTGCAGTGCTGCCTTACTGTGCAAGTAGATGGACTTGCCTGCTCTGCTTGCCCCTTGGTTTAATCATGGAGAGAAAGAAGAAATAGGCTGAAAACATCTGTGTTAATCATGTCTATAAAGGACTTTGGAGTCACTTGGACTTAAAAGCTTTGGTCCTTCTGGCCCCTAGAATATACTGGTCTCATCAGCTCCTATTCCAGATTTGCTGAGATCCTTACAGGCACCATATCTGGGACAAAGGCAACAAAACTGTGTGAAATGATGCCTCAGAGTGACCCTAGAGTTCACCTGCTGGTTTCAAGTGCTGTTTCTGTGGCCTTGGCTGCCTTTGGCAGCAGAACACCTGCTGGAGAAGATTCTCTGTGGAGTTTCTAGCTTGGGAAAAAAATCACTTTGCTTCCTTCTCTGCAAGCTTCTTCTCTGCCAACTCATCACTCCACGTGAGCACTTCTCTCTGAAGCAGAAGCTTCCCACAAAAGCCTCTCTAGTTCCTGGCTCCTTGTCCTGGTCTTTCTTTTGGCTCATGGAAGGTCTCTGGCTTGTCCTTCACACAGCCCTTCCTCTGCTGTCTGTGCTGTATTCCACATAAGGTTGTGTGCAGTTCTTTCCAAGCCCTTAATCCAAAGCCAATATTCAAGTCGGATCCTATTGGCTTTGGGGTTGTCCCAAAGCCTTTGGGAGCAGGCTTTAATTCTAAAATTAGTTTAACAGCTATTTTATGCATATGCAGGGGTTTTTGAATGCGCTCTAAAAATGCTGTCCTGATTTAATTCCTTGTGTAATGCTCTTGGCTTCACTGTAAAAGTTACTGCAACTCCATTTATTTTTCAAGTAAAATTACAGTGCTCAAAAAATATAATTTTGTCAGCAATATCTCCATATGCCACCCAGTGAAGTCCCTCTGGGGAGAAGGTATTTAAGTACAAAACTTCCTAATGCTGTTTTAAGTGTCTGCAGTTTGGATATCCTGTGCTAAGGTATTACCTTCCTCCTCAATACTTATGTAGCTGGTTTTTGGACAAAATTTCTCATTTTCCAGTATTGGATCATCCTGTGATACACTGTGAAGCCCAAGAAAATTGCCTGGTTAGGCAATAAGATGCCTTTTCCCAAAAGCTGGAGAAAATGCATGGATGCAGCTGTCCATGGTGTTGGGATGGTTATCTTTGAGCATTGATTTAATCCTGCAGACCAGATGCACCATGTGCTTGACAAATGGCTTCAGATTGTCACACAGAGACCTGAGACCCACACAGAGGAGTGTGCTGGGAGCACACTCTGACCTCACTGCAAATCAAGAGTTCCCAAGAAATTCACTGGATTTCTGACAAACTACCGTTTAATCAAAAATAAGTTGGCTGTAGCCATAGGACAGGATTACCAGGAAGGTTTTGGAAGCCTTTAAATCTAGCACATAAGTCTTGCAAGGTCCCTAGCACTGCAGAAAAGCAAGCAAGCACGTTGGCAGTTTGTTGCTTCAGCAACCTGATAAGAAATGGCTAATCATCAAAGCTTAAATTTGCAGCTAGGCATCACTTTGTCCTCAAGGCAGCAACTAAACCCACACAGCTCTGGTGCAGAAACACACAGAGGCATCCAAGCATCACTGAACCATGATGGCTTGAGCAGGCTTAGAGTTTGGACCTTTGACTGTTGTAGATTACACAAAACCTGCCAGTGATATCTTAATCCCAGTTTTTCACCTACCTGCCACAAGGATGATCCCCAAGGAGACGGCCAAGGCCACGCACAGCAACAAAGAGCTCTTCATCCTGCCTCCCCTTCTTTTGAAGAATGTGGGCGCAGAGCCTGTCTCTGCCTATAAGGGTGTGTGCAAATGGGTTTCCTAAAATAAACAGCCCAGCCGGCTGCACCGACACCGGGAAATGTGGCTTTGGGGACGGAAACCAGGTGTGTGAGTGCACCAAGACCTCTGGCTTTCAGAGGGGAAGGGGGCAGGGGGTTGTGCTTTTATTGAGCAATTTTTTCCTGTTCATCTCCAACAGGCAATGAAGCTGCTTGAGTGCGAGGAGGTGCAAAACCACTCTGGTCCTTGGGGGACATCTTGCCATCAGGGCCAGTCTTAAGTAAGAAAGTCCAAGGGCCACAGCTCTGGCTCCTAATTGTGAGAAACTAGACTTAAAAGATCACTTAAGTCATACTAAAAAACTACTTCAGGCTTCAAAGTGAGTCCTGTTTGGACCAGCTGTGTGCCAACCTGTATTAAGGGCCTGACCTGCCCCCAGAGAGCCTGCAGTCAAAGCAGGCAAGATGAGAGGGGAGGGGTGAAAGAGGTAAAGCCAACAGCAGCTCTGGGGCCAAGCTGAGCTCTTCCACCAGCTCTGCCCACTGCATCCAGGAGTGTATTTCCTTGAGAATGGAAAAGGGACTCCATGGGATTTGTGGTGAGAGGTCCTGAGTCAGGTCCCAACCAAATCCTGAGGTACTGGGCATGCAGACTTTTCCTGAAGGAGGGAGATACTGGAGAGGACCGGGATTTCTTTTGTCCCAGATTTAGTATCACTTCTGGAACTCTGAAACGCAAATGTTCCAATGTAACCTGCAATGGCCAGAGCTGTCCCTGTAGCATTTGCATGTGTCTGGTGCAGAAAAGGCCACTTTTTAAGGAAAGTCCAGTCTTAGCAAGGGCCTGATTGCCCTTGCCAGGCTTCTCTGAGAGGCTGAAGTCATTAGGCAATGCTGCCAGGCATCCCAGTTCCTGTCACCTTGCAGGCTGTCCTCCCTTTTCACAGGCTGGGTCCCCAACCCTGGGGTTCTTCCAAGACCCTTGATTCTCTGCTCTGAGCTTTTCCAAGCACAAACATCTCACTCTGCAGCTGCCTGATGCAATGAGCTTTCAGGTTACATCAGCAGTGCCCATGTGCAAGGTGAGTGAGGGAGCTGGGGGGGTGAGGATGGGTGACCGCCCAGCTCCTTGCAGGGCATTGGGTTCTGCCATAGCTCTTTACAAACCCTGTTTTCTCATCAGGGATACATCTACAGGAGGGCAGGATTCGGGTTTGCTTCCTCTCCCCCTCTCAGAAGGTGTTGCCAACAGTTGTGTGCAGTGCTCTCTGAGGCAGTGACAAGATGTTCCCTGTGCCCCACTTTTGCAGAAGGTAAATAAACCTGGCTCACCTGGGTTGGTGGGGGTGTCTGTTTAAAGCACTATTTGCTTCAGTCGCCCTTTTCTGTAACAAAGCATTTTCTTAGAATTATCCAAGAAGGGGAGAAAGCAGGCACCAGGATAAAGCACATGCAAAGGAAGCTGGGTCTGGTCTGCTTTGCCAAAATACACTAATAAAAATATGTCACTGGGAAATTCCAAGCAGAGGCACCTGAGTATCTTTCAACCCCAAGGCAGAGACTGAGCAGTTATGTTCTGTGTTTCTGTTGATTTCGGTGGTTTTCCCTGGCTGCTGGTGTTCAGCATATCTGGATTTCGGTTGCTAAATCTACACGTGTGCGTACAGTCCCTTCGGTCTGGATATGGTGACATGAGAGCTATTTTTAGTCCCCTTCAGCCACCTGCATGTCTCTGGGGTTTCTAGCAAGATTGCAAGCTCTTGAGAGGAAGGTCTGTTTTATGGACTGTTACTTCTATGGACTCCGCCCTTTTTAGTGGGTAACATTTTGAATTACCAAAAAATTTATCTGGGCAAGCAGATGTTTTGGCAAGGGACTGGCAGTCCATGAGTCCAGGCTCCATTTCTGGCTGAGTGGGGAGCTGGACTACCAACCTCCCTGAGGGGCAGAGGCCAGTGGAGGAATAATTGAGCATTGGAAAAGAAATGTGAGCCAGGCTTGCAGTCTCAGTCTCCTTTTACTTGTCCTGTGCCTCCAGCCGGGTCTTGACAGGCTGAACTAGGATTTTCCAGGTAAGAAGCTGAGCAAGTGCCTGAATGAAGTGAGGCAGAATAGTTGTCTGTGTGTGTCCTTGCTGTGACAGGTGAGGAGGATGACACCAGGGCACGGGGTCTCTCCAGACAACACACCATCCACAAGCAGTCTGTCCTATGCTTCCCTTCGCTCCTCCTTTCTCACTGGGATGCCAGGAAAATGATGGATTAAAACAGACCCCATAGCATTCACTGATAATTGTGTTGATAGCAATGATTCCATTGATGCTCACAACAGACTGCTTTGGCTTGAGCAGCAGCTGGTAACTGCCTGAACTAACTCGTGCTGGAGGACATATCCAGCTTCTCCAGAAGTGAATGGTGTTTTCAGCAAGTCTTGGACAGGGTTCAGATGTCTGTACACTGTTTTCTGCTCTTGGAAATAAACTTTGGGTTGAGAGACAATGTGTCAATGCCATTAAAATCCATCAGAGTCCAAGTGCAAGTTAGTCTTTTGTTAAGGCTCTGAATTTTGAAAGGCCAGATTTGAAACAAAATGAGGTCAGTTAGATGGTAACTATCAGGGTCAGGGAAACGAGGGAGTCCTAGGTTTTGGTAAGTCACACAAAAACCCAGCAGGATTGAGCAGCCAGATGACAAAGCCTGATCACCAGGGACAGCTGCATTTAGTGGCCAACCAGTATCAAGTGAGAACTTCCCCCAAGGAGTGGCTAAGAAATTAAATGACACCAAACCCAACTTATTCTTGTTGCTCTTTCTTCTACAGGTCTGTGTTCAGGGAGGTGATGGCTGAAAACCAGCAGGGACAGGTTTGAAAAAGGCAGCTGAGAGAAAACCTGCTTTTGTGCAAGGAAGTTTTGACCCAGAGGTCATATCATACCCAGGAGCGTATCAAAGTTAGAAATGAGACCTGTCTGCCATCAGATCGACCAGAATCCAAATGAATCACCAAAAAGTGAGTCAAGTTTTGCACACCACTCTGTTAATTTGAACATTTGCTTGACATATTTTTTTTTCTATGGAGAGGTGGACAGGAGCATTTATAAATACAACTGCACCTGTTCTGTGGTGAGAGAAAAAAAGCACCTGCACTTCCTGAACACAGAACTGCTCTTGCTGGGACGTGGGGGTGCTTAATTTATCAGGTTCTGGGTTTCTGAGCTCGGAATACACTAATGTGATTCCGGCTGCTCTTCTGGAAGGGCTGCCTGTAGTTTTCCAAAGCAGCCTGTTTCCATGTGGCTGAGTAATAACGTGAATTTTCCCTTGGGAAAGCTGGGAGGCTGGGCTGGGTGCTCTGAGATGGATGACAGGTACACACAAACACAGGATGAGAATTCAAAGGTGTATAAGTAGAGATTGCCTTAAAAACCCTCCCGATGTGAGTCCCCGGGTGTTGAAAAATCACAATTGCTTCTTGTCTGGGACACATGGATCTATTTGCATACAAGGATGGGTCCAAGGAGTGCAGAGGTGGATTCAAGTGTCAGGTGTATTTTCCATGTGTTCCCCCCCCCCGTGCAAGATGACCACACAGACAGCAACGGTATGGGGCTGTGCTTTTAGGGGAAGAAAAACCCCCGAGGAGGAAAAAAAGGCTTTTCCCCCCCTCTTTTTCCACGTGGCATCACTGATTGCTGAGAGCTGCCACGGCCGGAACCCCCTCCCCGGGGGCTGCGGGGGGCATCACCATCTCACGGTGGGCGTGGGGCCGATCGCGCTCGGGACCTGGAACGGGAAGGGGCCGGGCTGAGCTGCCGGACGGAGCAGCGGAAGGAGAGCGGTGGAAGCGGAAGGGGCGGTGTGGAGGAGCCGGAGGAGCCGCGGGAGCCATGCGGACCCGGCGCGGCACCGTCCTGCGGCCGCCGGCACAGTCCCCCGAGCCCGACCATGGGCTGGACGAGGCGCCCCGAGGCAGCGCCGGCCCCGAGGAGCTGGCGGACGACGTGGAGCAGTTCCACGAGGCGCAGTTCCGAGCCGTGATGGCAGCCCTGGACAGCGGCGAGGAGGCCGGGGACAGCGGCGACGAGGAGGAGGAGGAGGAGGTGCTGGGGCTGCAGCTGCCCGAGGAGGACAGCGAGGAGGAGGAGGAGGAGACGCAGGGGGTGGGTCTCTTCGTGGACCACAGCGCAGAGGAGGATGAGGATGGAGATGCGGAGGAAGATGAGGATGGGAAAGGTGAGGAGGAGGAAAATGACGTTGAGGATGAAGATGGGGACCTGTCCATGGAAAGCGACTTGGAGGAGAAGCGTCCGGACACCAAGCTCCCCCACGAGCTCTCCTGGGGCCAGCGGAAGCAGCTCTACTATGACACGGACTACGGGAGTGATGCCCAGGCCAAGGGCAAGCGAAGCCAGCAGGAGATCGATGCTGAGGAGGAGGAAGAGGAGCAGGAGGCTCAGGTGATCCAGAGGCGGTTAGTGCAGGACTTGGGGGAGGATGACTATGGGCTGGATATGATTCAGGGCTACCTGGCTGAGCAGCGCAAAACCCACGATAGCACGGGACAGAAGATTGACAAGGATCTGCAAGCCCTTTCCAAGAAGGAGCAGCTGAAGCTGCTGAAGCAGGAGTCCCCTGAGCTCCTGCAGCTGATGGAGGACTTGGAAGTGAAGCTTATGGAGCTCAAGGATGAGCTGCACCCACTGCTGCAGATGGTCAAAGACGGCACTATCCCCCAAGGGAAGGGCAGTCGCTATTTGCAGACCAAGTATCATCTGTACCTGAACTACTGTGCCAATATCAGTTTCTATCTGGTTTTGAAGTCCAAGAGGGTGCCGGTTCATAGTCACCCCATCATTGAACGGCTGGTGGCTTACAGAAATATCATCAATGACCTTGCTGTCATAGACCAGAAGTTATCCCCGCAGGTCCGTGTGCTTCTGAGGAGCTACTATGACAAGAAGGAAGAGAGGTTAAGGAAGGAAAACAAGTTTGCTGTGTTTCTCACCATGGATGGCAAGAAAAACAAATCAAAACATGCCTCTGCACTTGCTAATGGCCAGGCTGCTGCTGCTTCTGAGTCGTCAGGTGAGTCGGAGCTGGATGAGGAGGCTGCCCTAAAATACTACAAGATGATGGAGGAGAAGCTGGCACTCAAGAGGACGAGACCTGGAGATGAAGATGTGCTTGGAGAAGAAGCAGTGCCAGAAGGAGAGGATCCCAGTAAAAAGAGGGGGGTGACCTACCAGATGATCAAGAACAAAGGCCTCACGCCCAAAAGGAGGAAGATCGATCGCAACCCCAGGGTGAAGCATCGGGAGAAGTTCCGTCGCGCCAAGATCCGCCGCAAGGGGCAGGTGCGGGAGGTGCGCAGGGAGCTGCACAGATATGCTGGGGAGCTGTCGGGCATCCGCGCCGGCGTCAAGAAGAGCAGGAAGCTCAAGTGACACTCACTTTTCTATAAGAGCTGCCAGTAGCAGTCCTGAATCCAATAAAAGTTTTGTAAAGGATGTTGTGAATTTTATTCTTAAGGAAGTTGGGGGTGGGGTGGTACTTGTTTTTTTTGTTTTTTTTTTTTTTTTCAGAAGGTGCCATCTCCAAGTGGCACGGGGCACTTTGCACACTTGCCCATGTGTTAAGGTATTTTCCTCTGTTGTGGTGTTGTCATGTTTCCATAAACAGGGAACCTTGAGAGGTTGCAAGTGATGTGTCAAGCAAAGGGAGTGAAATGGGCCATGTGAGATTGGTGGGGAGATGGGATGGAATAGATGGATCTCCTGAGGGTGGCTTGAGAAGGGGGCTCAGGAGCTCTGACTGTCTTCTCCTTTTTGCTGTTGTGTTCTGGTCCATCCTGTTCCTGTGTCGAGCTGCAGAAGGAGAGATGTGGTTATGGTATTATTTTAATTAACTCTTTTATTAGTTCTTAAATGTATGAGCACTACTTTTAGGTTGTCTTAAATTACTTAATTCCATGTGGTCTAAAATAGTGTTTCCCCTCCTGAGTGCAGTGAGAAGCCAAGCAAGGACTTGTCTGGATCTCCTACCTGTCTGTTATAACACATTAACTTCACCTATGATAAATGCTAACTGTTGTCTGCTGCTACAGGACTAAGTAGCATAGCTGCAGGACAAGTGGGTAAGGTGTGATGTCTTCAGCTGCCAAGTAAACTTTCAGGATGTTAGGAATACTTCCATGCCTTCTGGTGGGTAAATGCATTTTAACCCCATGTCAAGTTCTTGCCAGGAGCTGACTGTGAGTGGCCATTTCCAGTCCAGGCTGTAAAGGAGGAAAAAGTGATTAATTTTTCTGAAGTTTAACAAAAATTGTCTCAGGCAACACCTGTACTTGGTCTGGAACAGGTCTGGGGAGCCCATGCCTTGGTTTGTTTGCCAGTACCATGTGAAAAGTGTTAGTTTCCCATATGAAATTAAGGAGAGTAATTGCCAAGAAATGTCAGTGCATATCACGGGTTTTTTCTGTGTGTGTGATGCTCAGTGGGGGAAGCCAAGATGTGAGTGTGTGTACCTGACCCTGTGCCAGGCCAGGTGCTGTAATTCAAACATGCAGGTGCTCTGCTCATCCTCTGCAAGTGAAATATGCTTCTATAGGGCTCCGATGTAAAGCTTTATACCCCAGGCCTGTTCCTGGCAGGAACATGCTGTTCATTGCTGTCTCGGGAATATTTTGGGAATTTTCAAGGCTGGTGGTTAATAAGCTTAAGCTGGACAGATGGGATCAGTCCTTCTGTGTCCAGATAGACTGAACAAATCTTCTAGTTAGAGCAGTGCTCTCTGTACCCTGATGGCCAGAGGTGAGATGTGTAACCTTTGAGCTGTGGGGATAAATGTCCTTCACCTGTGCTCACTCATCTGCCCTTATTCTGGCAGCAATCAATAGTGTTGGCTGCCCTTTCCCAGGGAGAAGGGTCCCAGCCCTGCTGAGGAGGGAACTAGAGCTTTTTCCACTGGGAACTGTGACTGTGATGGAGGTTGCCACTGATAACACTGAGCTAGGTTCTGGAGGCTTTGCCAAGAGGTCAGTAAGAGGTAAGGTGCTGGAAAAAAAAACAGCTTAGGTGCTTTTTTGGGGGAGGAACGGTGTTGTGTAACAGGCATCACATGGGTTGTGGAAAATATCCAGCAGAGGTGCTCCCTGATCTCATTACTACTGCACCTGCTCGTGCACGTTTCACACTTGGTACAAAAATGAAGGGCTCACTCAGGGTCTTTGATGGATCTGGCTCTCTGCTTCCTTGGAAAGCTCCAGGCAGCTGGCAAGCAAAATTCTGCCAACTTCCATGTGAGCAGTAAATGAGGGAAATAACCAATTAGCGTGCCATTACAGACACGCTCCCCAGAAATACTGGGATTAAGGCTGGAGGCCGGAGGGAACGCGGCGTGTCAGCTGCCCGGCGCTGGCTGCCGGCAGATGGCACAGCATGGCTCCCACTTTAATGAAGATTAACTGGGCATTATGTCCACTTGGTTAGTTCAGAGATTGGACAAAGCCATCAATATCGTTCCTGTATGGTTTTATGTATCAGCGATCATGAGAAGGCCAGGATTATTGACCCCATGGGAGGGGGGATGCTACTGCTGCTCTAAGAAATACTTGTGCCAAAGGGAAATCCCTGGTGGCAAACAGGTTTGAAAATCCCAATGAAAATGCACACATGTAAAATCAGGGAAGGATCATAGAAAATGATCAGGAAAATAAGCAAGAAGTGGAGCCAACTTAATGCTGCTTTTTTCCTTTTCCAGCACGGTTTCTGGAGAAGGTGCTGACACTGCCAAGGACAAGCTTCAGCTGTGGGATGGCACTTGTCCTGGCCAGGATGCTGCTTGGAGAGGACTGTTGGCCTCAGCAGCCCCTAATGCTGGTTGGGACTCACCTCAGGTAACAGTTCTGCCTCACCTCAATTGCCCCCACAGCCATGGAGGTACCTGTTCAGGTCCTCTGCACCCACTCACCTGGAGCAGGGTGATCTAAGGGATAGTCAGTCCTGCCTGCACTTGCATGGAAGTGATTCATATTTAAAATGACATAGGCAGAGTGTAGGAACCTCTAGGGTATGAGCTGCTCTTTTGTCTTTGTACAGAGTACAATGGCAGAGGGGGGACAATGCTTTCTGTATCACAGCCTGGAATTTCTACTTATACAGGGCGAGGAAAATATATTAACTATCTCACATGGAAATACATCTGCTGCTGCCTTAAGTTTTGTTAATGCTTTCCTAGTTGTGTTCCATAATACCCCATCAGACACAGTCTGGATGGACATTGCTTTACTCTCATTAGCAAGTAGAAATTCAAACCTTCCACTGTGAGATTTGTAAAATGGATTAAAGCATCTGTTGAATTAGTTGCAGCATGTTGCGTGACTTGGGGCAGCGCTGGAAAATCAGCCTCCAGAAATCAGTTGCCTTTACAGTTGCCTTTGCTTTTGCAGTTTTAATGTGAGATTCGAAAAGAAAGCAGCCGTGTGTTTCAGCTTAACCTGAGTGCACCAAAGGTGTTCTTTAAAACTGGCAGATTTATGTGCTGCCTGCCTGCTGACAACGCTACCCTTCACATTAACTGCCCTGTGTTTATCCCTGTCTTCTGAAAGACAATCTATTTGACAGTTTTAATGTTAAGGAATACACTTGGACTTTGTATTGTCGCCTTTTGTCCCAGGATCAGAGAACGCCGCTGTCCATGCCGGGGGGAGGCAGCACACGGTGCAACGGCTTCGCTTCTTGGGTAAGAGCCCCTCGAGATCTGGCTGTCGGTGTATGTGTCACCCCGCGCTCCCCCCGCGCCGGGCAGAGCCGCTCCCGGAGCACATCCCCGGCCCCGGGGGCGGAGGATGGGGCGGCCGCGGCGCCGCTTCCCGGCCGGGGCGGGGCGGGAGCGGGCGGCGATGGCGGAGGCGGAGCGGGCAGCGCGGCCGCCGCCGGCCGAAAGTTGCCGGGACGGGGCCGGAGCGGAGCTGCCCGCGGGCATGGAGCGGCGGGCCGAGCCCGGGGAGGCGGTGGCGGCAGCAGCGGAGGAGGAGGAGGAGGAGGCGCGCCCTTCCTCGCCGCCGTTCTTCCTGCTGTACCCCGGCCATGGAGGCGGCGCCGCGGCCGCGCCGCCCGCGCTCTGGACACCCCCGGCGCCCCGCGGCGGGGCCTCGCTGCCCGTGCTGGTGCTGAGCTACCCGGGACCGGACGGAGCCCGTGAGTACGGCGGGGCTTTCCCGTGCCGGGGGCTCCCGCGGGGCGCGGCCGGCGGTGGGCGGCGGGCCGGGGGTCCCTGAGCGCCGCTCCCGGGGATGCTCCTGCCCGGAGCGCTCCGGGCGGGGGAGGGCGCGGCACCCGCGGCGATGGAAGTGTCCGCCCGAAAGCTGCCCCTGCCTCGTAGGGAGCCGCAGGGTTTGAGGGGGCCTGGCTGCTCCCCGGCGGCAGGGAAGGGCAGCGGGCGTGGACTGGCTGAAGAAGGGACAGTGAGAGCTCGGAAGGAGGCGGTTTGTGTGTGTGTGAGCCGTGCTGGCCCAGCAGGTCAGTAAAACCAGCCCTCCTGAGAGTCCTTTCTGCGCCCTTTGGGGAGAGTTGGTGCCGGCCTCTGAAATCAAACAGGCTGTCCTGGGCTCAGGATGGAGTTAGGGGCTGGGGAACTCCCGCTCGGGCTCCCTCCTGGTGCTGGCAGGGAGAAAAAATCCGAGGCAAAGGCACAGCACGCTGGAGACGTGAGCAGGCTGAAGTGCATCGCTGTGTGGGGTGTGTTGGGTGGCAAATAGTTTTCTGCTTTGTAAGATTCTTTGTGATATTCTTGTGGTGTATTTGGGTAAGCTGGAGTACTATGAAGTAGTTGGGTGTGCTTTAAAGTAAAATAAAAACTACACTCGTGAGTTTATGTACAAGGGATCTTCCATCTTCCCTTTTTCATCCTTTCTGAAAATAGCCAGCGGCTTCATCCTCTCTCTGGGCTGGGGCCAGGGTGTGTGTGACTGAGCTTTTGGCCTTTGCTTTGCCACCTCCTGTCCCAGGTAAGCGTTCACTCACACAGGAGCTGATATTTTTGGAGTAGGTATTTGTTTGTTTCTCCTTGGGAAGCTGATGTACTGAAAGGCATTACTCAGCAGAGCTGTAACCACTGAGGTAAGAAGTCCATGCCTATAATGCCAAGAGGAGATGGAATGCCCTGACTTTGCTCTGAGCTCTATGAAGGACTGTCTGTGAGTGCCAACTTTTGTCCACAGTCCAAAGTCCCTCCCTGGTAAATTGTTGGAACTGACAGCTCCCTGTCAAAACCTTCTTTTTTTCCTTGTAATTTTTTCCTAATCAGGTGATCTTTATCCCCTGTAAACCCTGTGATGTGCATGCCAGGGCTTGAGCTATTTCTGATGGAAAAGAAGACTTGAAGAACAATATTCAGATCTGGTCAAACTTGGTTGTAAGAAGGCTCCTGTGTAGATGTGGAGAAACCAGAGCATCACTGAGCGTTTGTTCACAAGGAGTGGAGAGGCTCAGTGGTTGAGCAGTGCTTTATCCTGTGTCAGCCTTACTCTGTGGTGCCTGTTGGTGCAAGCTTTGTGAAAAACCTTTATAAAATGCATATTGAAGTTCCTTTGTTCTTTTCAGCCATGGAGGTGACAGCTGCCTGTGCAATGTCGTGTGTCAGGGTCTGCTCAGGGACTGGCTGATGTGGGTCCCTTCCAGCTCGGAATACTCTGTGGTTGTGATGCTGTGCTTGCAGTGTCTGAGGGGAACAGGGATCATCATCTATTTGGTGTATTGGGCTCTGTTTCTCCTGGGGCCAACTCTGTCTTTAAATCTTGTTTTCATCATCTCTTGTTTTTTCTTGTTTTGGTTTTTCTCAGTTCTCCCATCTTTAAAGCAGCTTTCATTTGCTCATCACAGAGGAGCAGCAGGAGCAGTGGGTTCTGCTGCAAAGTCTTATGTGTTACAGTGAGGCAGTGGCCACTACACCAAAAAGCCAATATTTCACAGTATTTTGGAGGTTTATTTCAAGTATTTTTTTTCCTGTTAAAACACAGTCATTAAACTGTTCTCTGATTCTCACCTGATTCCAATCATCAGGTGAAGGCCACAGCTGCTTAGGGAAGGAGACTGCAAAAGCTTTTCAGGCCAGCAGCACCTGCTTGTTTGTTACAGATGGTTTCAGACAGAAGGAGCAAGAAGATTTACTTAAATGTGCTGAGCTGCAGTAAAACCTTAAAATACTTCTTAAATACAGTAAAAGCAAATTGATTAAGCTGTCTAAAAAACCCCCCAGACCTAAACAAAGTCAAAACCATTCCTTGCTCCCACTGAAAGCCTACACAATGCCACAATACTTCAAGTAGACCTTTTCTTCCCATTTTTCAGTTGTACCCTCAGTTATGGGAGTTACTTGAATCCTTAAGTAGTATCTCTGTATTTCACAGTAGGTAAACAGAACCCACTTTGTCACTTAGTAATTAATTAAGAAATTGTGTCACTGTTTTTTTGGTTGTTAAACTTCATTTTGCCCGCTCCTGTTTGAGGTTGCAGGGTTCAAAGTAGCTGGTATTTGAGGTAATGTGCATATCTGTGTGGCAGAGGAGCCAGAAACAGGCTTTGCTGTGTAGGTGCTGTGTTGCTAATTTTACCTTATTAGATTACATTCCGTGTCAGAGGTGGCTTTGTCCTTTTTGCTTTACAATCTCTACACACTGAGCGAGGGAAAGCTTTCTCCTAATGATGGAAACTCAGCTTGCTTGCAGGCTCTGGTAGTAAAAGTACACTCGGAGATGCTCCCTGGAGTCCAAAAGGTGGTTTGGGAATTTGTTTGGGTTTCTTTGCTTATATTATTCTAATTTATTCAACTTGTGAATACTTGCCAGTACAGTTGAGCTCTCCAATGCTGGTGGCTGACAAAGTGCTTTGCTTTCAGGTGGTTAGTCTTAAAATTTCAAGGCAGTCAGTTTGTAATTCTTTAATCTTATAAACATTTTGGCAAAAACCTGTCTTGTTTTGCCATCTGGCCAAAGCCTCTAAGGGCTTGTGCCAAAGTGTGGCTCACAGGAGGGGTCGTAGGACCAGTCAAGGCTGTCTGACTGGTTTGAGATGGAGAAAGTGATTCATCCTGAAAAACTTCTCTGCATTTATCCCTGCATTACTTCTGTCCATTGGCCATCCTTGAACCCTGATGGAGCCTTGTCAGGCACCCTTGAGTTGCCTGGTAGTTTTATGAAAGACTTGATGAAAACACAAATATTTGATACCTTTATTCTGTTTCTTAAAGGTTCTGTTGCTCTATAATTTTGAGATACAGGATGGGGACAGGGAAAGGTTTCTCTTGTGGGTTTCAGGTGGTGATAAAAAGGTCACAAGTCAATAAGTCAGTTCCTCTTTTTTTTTTTTTTGTGTGTGTGTGTTTGTTTGTTTTATAATCAAAGTTGAAAAACATTTTCCAAGTACTTCAAATATCCCTATGGAGTATTTGCAGCAGGATCATTGCCTAAAGGAGCCTGAAAATAGAACTGAGCTGGAAGGGACGGACTGGCTTCCGTTATTTCTTCATGTTAAAAGCAAACCAGTGAAAGTTGAACAGTTACTGATATTTTCTTTAGCAGACCTGCCCTGTGATCCTGGTGTGGGGGTCACTTACCAGCTGAGTTCAGCTGAAGACCGGGATTGTGAAATGGGAGCTGCAGGGTTACACCCAATGCTGTTTGTGTTTCTAATGGCTTCAAAGCAAAGAAATTAAACTGTCTGATAATGAGCTCTGTTGGATAATAGCTTGAGCAATAGTTTCTGTGCTTTGTAGGTTCTAAAGGGTTTATTTTGCCCCTGTGCTGCTTGTGTAGACCCTTTCCAAAGGTTAGACAGGGTGAGCAGCTGTTCTGTAGCTGGTGGTGGTACACGGCCACTTTGTCTGGGTTTAAAGTTGGGAGTGATGCAATGTGAATGAGGCTCTCACTGATGAAAGGGTGTGTAAATACATGAATTAAGACACTCAGCACAGTTTGTAAACTCTGTTTTCTTGTGGAGAAGGAGCAATAGTAACTTGGTGGTGAAATAATTCCCCTTGGCATGGCTGTAAAAACAGGCTGTATGGTGCCTGCTTGGGTTTGGCCCAATGGGGGAAAGAGATGCTGAGTCAAAAAGTGCTGCACCAGGCAGGAAGCGTTCACGGAAAGCAACTGCTTCCTCTTGTCTGTCAGAAATAGCAGCTCTTCACCCTTTTTTCCAGTCTCATGAGGGTTTTACATAGTGGGTGCTTTTTCCAAAAGCTGTATACATTGCTGTGCTGAGTTGTGCATCCAGTGACCTGTTCTAGCGTTTCACATCCCTAGGAAACAGATGCACATCCTGTGTATCAGTCATGTGTTCTCACCAATTTACAGTTCTGGTGACAGCCTGCTCCAAGGCTGACTGCCCATCCACTTCAGGTGGATGCTGTGGATCTGCTCTCCTCAAATATGCTGGAGCCACCCAGGAATGAAGTCAGATAAGCGAATGTATTGTGGCCTGATACTGTAGTTGAAGTGGGTGGTGAAGCAATAGTGACCTCAGTGTAGGAATGAGAAGCCTGTCTGGTGACCTGGGAGCGCTTGTCCTCTGAAATCAGAGCAGTGTGGGATGGGGATGCAGAGGAGGTTCAGACAGCTGGGAAGGGACCAGGGAATGCAGTGCTGTCATATTATTCTTGAGAGGTTGAAAGCATGTTTCTTTGTCTCCTGAGAGGTAATATTGCTTCATCTGCCTCACCTGAGCAGCACCAGTTCTCAGGTGAGGTTTTTAAAGTGTAAGATTGGGTCACACAGCTGTGTTTGTGGTGTTCTCCCTCATTGTTCTTCCATATGCATGTGCTCTGCTGAAAGAGCTTCCTCCTCAGTCTCTGAACTGCTTAGAGCCAGATGATTTTCCTCATTGTTTCCCTGAGATGATAAATGCATCCGAACACTTTTTTGCACGTGGGAAATCTCAGCTCCAAGGTGCCCTTTGAGCAGGTGGCACAGCGAATAAAGCCCAAACTGCGACTCGCACACCTTCCGTGAAAACAAAGGTGCCGACTGAATTCCTGTAGTGGCATCCCGGGATGTGTAAGGAATACAAATGTGCCTTTGTACCGCTGGCGCTGCCGCTCTGTAGTGCGGGGGGCGTTCTGCTCGCTCCCGGCTCGACGAGCACAGCCCGCAGAGGGGGTGCCGTGTGACGAGCGCCCCATCGCCGTCCCTGCATCCGCGGCGCCTCGGCAGCATCCTGGGAATTGCGGGCGATCACATGAGCCTGGATTCCCAGCTCAGTTCATTAGTCAGCCATTTTGGTCACCACCCTGCTCACTGCGCACAGCCAATCCCGGCAGCACTGCCGGGCTTCGCAGGGAGACGGGCACCAGCACTTGGATTTCGGCAAACCTGGAGATCTGCCTCCCGTTCGTCCTTTGTTTTTGCTGGGGTCATCACCAGAGGAACCCGTTCTTTTTGCTTCGGCTGCTTTTTCCCCCTTCTTTTCGTATTTTGGACCTGTTTTCCCCTCCTGCCTTTGATGCTGGAGCCAGGTTTTCTGTGGATGCTGAGGATCGATAGCCTCTAGCATAGCTGGAGACGGCAGTCGGTGGAAAGGAGGGAGGCAGAGCAGAGCGGGAAGGAGCAGCGTTTTTACCTTGCTTGATCCATGAAAAGGCCAGAGCAGCCTCTGTGATCCTGAGCAATCTGTCCTTTAATCGCAAGGTATTTCTGATTTCCTTCTTCAGAAAGCTTTTATTTTTAGTTCTTATTTTTCTCCCGTTGTTGTTGTACCAGCTGAGTCATCATGTCTGCTCTGACGCCTCAAAGCGACATGCCAACCCCCACCACAGACAAGATCACTCAGGCTGCCATGGAGACCATCTATCTTTGCAAATTCCGAGTGTCGATGGATGGAGAATGGCTCTGTTTGCGGGAGCTGGATGACATCTCGCTGACACCCGACCCAGAGCCTACCCACGAAGGTACGGTCCGGTTCCTGCCCGGGATCTCTGCGGCCGTCGCATTGTTCCAGCCGCGGCACGAGTTGGGAGGGGATGTCTCCGGGAAGAGATGCTCTTGTCCTGCCTGCAGAGCCCGGACATCCTTTGCCATGTTAGAAAGCCAAATTCCTGCTTCAGGTGGTCCTTAGCATTTGTCGGGTCTTTTGAAACCCAACCCTTTGAGAGATTTGTGCTTAATCCTTATCTTTTTAGATGTATCGGGTTTGCGTATCTCAGGAAGGAGGAAAACCGCGCTGTGTGCTCAGTGAGAACATTTGATGGTGATTTTGCGCTCCGAACGGGGCCGATAGTTCTGTTAGTGAGCTGCCAGCTCGTACAAAGGGAGCACGCTGGCAGCACCCCAGCGGCGGTCGGGGGGAGTTTTTGGAAAGCCCCAAGCGATTACGCAGCGATGGCTCTTGTCAGGTGACAATGCCATCACAAGTCCCCCAGCTCGCCCCTGGTGAGCGTGCTGCTCTTCGGAATGGCTGGGAAGGCTGAAGTGGGGAGGTGAAGCACATTTTGCTTTCTCCTGGTTGGTGGTAAAAACAGTTTAATGCCAGGATGAGGATTGAAAGCTCTCAGAGAACTGAAAACACGAGAGGACATCCACGCAGTGCTCTGCCAATCAAGTGGGCAAGAAGGAGAGGTGATAAATTTTTGCAGGAATTTTGCCCGATAGCCTCCAGCACTGTTCCCAGTGCCCTTGCTGGATGCACCTTTTGGTCTTAGAGCAAGGAGGCTCCAGCTTTTCACGCCTGACCCTTTTCCAGTAGCTCCTGAAAAGCCACTCCACCAGACAGCCTTGCTTGACCCGTTTGCTGCTGGCTTGTCAAGTCAGCAAAGTCTTATATCATCTTGCTGGATGAGACAACTGAAATTGTGGTGGGGATTTAAGCTTTAAATTAAATTCCCAAGGGACATTTAATTTCCATTTGACAGCTGCTTTCAGTGGCAGCAGCCCTTGGGTTTGGATTTGGCTTGCCAAGAACTTAGTCACACAGTGGGATACCAGACAGAGGTTTCAAAAGCAGAGATTTGAGGCTCCCTCTGAAGCATATCCCAGGGGCTCCGGGAGGTGAGTACAGGGAGAGCCGGAATTCAGCTGTCTTCCAATTCCTGGGTACCTGAGTGTGACATTCAGACCTTGCTTGGTCTTACTTAGGTGTTTTTAAAGCTGTAATTAGTCACTCACAGAGTAGCAAATAGGGCTGGAAAACAATATTTGCTCATTTCATTGCCATATTATTTAATTAAAGTGTCAAAAAAGAATTCAAGGAGGGAGCTGTACCATAAAGACCTCCACGGAGATGTTTACACATAAATTAAGGTTGTTTGCTGAGAGGCACGAAAGACTGGTTGTTTGGGGAGGTGTTTTTGGACCCAAGTAATATTTTGAACAGAGACAGAAGGTCAGGAAAAGTGTTGACAATAGAAGAGCTGACACAGCTGTATCCCGGGCGTTGGATCTGGTGCTACTGCATCAGCACTGCTGCTGTGTCCTCGGGGTGAGCACGGGGCCAGGGGACAGGATCATGGGCTTGTGTCTCTTGTCATGTCCCCCTAATATGAAAAGTAGGCATGATATGGAAAAGTAGGCATTATGAAGAAGGAAAAAAAAGCTGTAGACTTCTGCCCAAGGCATAACAAAGGGTGGCAGGGTTTTTTTCCTTACAAATAAAGACGTGTAAAATATATACTGCAGTAAGTAGGAGATCCAACAGCTTGTTGAAATAAGGATTTGAAGCCTCCCATTGCTGTCCATCAGCTCTTGTCCCTGGCCTCTCTTCACTCTGTGATCTGCTAAGCCCCCAGCCCTTGCCAGCCATCCTACCTTCAGAGCAATTCTCTTCCTGCCACCCAGCTGGAGCTGGAGAGTAACTCTGAGCAAAACTTGTAATCCATTTAAAAGCAGCCTGTAGCAGAAGGGTAAATCATCAGTGTAGTTACTGAGTCGCTTGCAGCTCTATATATTCCATATAGTCTGTAATATGGATGCTCAATTTAGCAATAAAAGCGAATAGTTTGTTCTTTCAACTGTTAGGAACAATTCTGGGTAAGCATGAAAATAAGCTGATTTTAGTGTTTGCTGCAGATCTGCTGGGCTTAGGACAAGAATTTATTTAAAGAAATAAAAAGGTGATTCCTAGTAAGATAATCAGAACTCTCCTGTGCTCTGCAGGCACCTCAAAATGAAATGCAACGCTGGTGGCTGTTAACCTTGTTTATTTGCAATGTATGTGATGGCCTTTAAAGCATTTTTAGGAATGTAGGTGAAAAACACCTGGATCATATTTCTGTTGGATGTTGAAGAGTATGTGTGTGTATGGATGGCACTGAACACTGTTCTCAACTTGAGGAGAAGTTACACAAAATGGCCTTGCATGGTTTAACTGCATGTTAAATTCCTAATTGGAATAATCATGAGGAGCTTTGCATTAGAGCTGTGGAAATTATCCTCATAGGATCACCTTGTAATTGAGACTGTAAGGAATACCTGTGCTAACTGGATGATCTGAATTTACTTGGAACTGTCAAGGATTACAATATCCCTCTTTTATTAATCCTCTCTTTGCACTACAATGGAGAATTGGAATGATGTGTTTATAATATGCCAAGGTGAAATTATCTCTTTTATAAGGTAGAGATAAGGTCAGATTTTTTTCTTTTGTGACCACTAATCTAAAAGTTTCAGTTTAAGACACATGGTTGTATGAAATAGCCCAAGAAGGAGTTGCTTCAGGAAAAGCAAATGCCCTTCTCAGTACCTTATGCCCATTAATCTCTTGCACTGGTTAAGGAATCATCATTCAGATGCCACTTTTTCTCTCCATTTTCTATCCAAGTGTTTTTCCATGTTTCTTTGCACAGTTCAAAAGGATTTAGGGAAGCAGCACAGCCTTATTCATTATATTTTTGTTTTGCAAACTGGCAGCTGTTACTTTGGTTTAGGGTTTCTCTAGCAGTGTGGAATAGGAGCAGTAAAGTGTTGGGAGAGGTGAAGTTGCTCCATGGATTGGGCCTTTCCCATTATAAAACAAATCTGAACAGTAAATGCAAGTTAAATGAATTACAGTGTGTTCATGGTCATAAATCTCTGGAATAGCACTTAGGTCATGTAACCCAGACATTGATTCAGAAATTACATTTGAGAGTTGTTTTCTTTGCTCTTTTGAGCTAGTTCAGTCTAAATGAAGTCAGATCTGGGAAACCTGAGACAGGTTTGTATCCCTAAGGATGGCAGAGAAACCTCTCGAGTGTCAGCTGAGCTGGGAACTGAAAAAATGGGAGGGGGAAACCTCAAGGGTTTGGGTTTTGGTTTTCTTTGTGCAAACTATCAGGGGCCAAAATAGGATGAGAAATTTCCCATAGCACTTTGTCATGTGTTTCCCTCTGGAAAGAGGCTGGTTGTGGAGAAGCATTCCATATAACTCCACACAGTTGCAACACAGAGAAATTGGGTAATTATTTGATAGAAATCATGTGGAGACAGGGATAAAATTTAGGGTGGAATTACACCATTAATGCCTGTGATGTATGTGTGGTATTTACTTGTCCCATACATGTTATGGAGAGTGGACTTGGAATTTCCAAGTCCTCTGTACTTCTTGATTTCTTCCTTTACATTTTCTCCTGGATTGTTGCAGATCAACTGCTGTTTTCTTCTGTATGCAAGGTTCTCCATATACATGCATATTTTGACATGGGATTTTTATGCAGTGGGTTTTAAAAAAAAAAATTAAGCTACTTTACCCTGAATAGATTGTTCCTGGCATTCCATGTTGTGGACTCCCTGGTGACTTCCCTGATTTTTGGATTGCAGGGTGTTTGTACATGATGCTGAAACCCTGTGCTGATCCTTTTCCTTTGTCAACACTTGATGACCCACCTCCTTTGCAAACCTGATCTGAAAGAATTCATTTAAGTACCTCCAATAATATTAACAGCATCTACTTAATTTTCTTCCTCAATCTCTTTATTTGCTATTAAATATATTCCTAAGGCAACAAATATCAGATAATGCAACTTAAATATAACAGTGTGACAAGAGGTTTGTTTCATGATAGAGCAATATCTGTCCCTGCAATTCAGGGAATGTGCTGGAGCAGATGTGGGTCAGGCCTTTCTCAGCAGAGCTAACATGGCACCCTTGCTCAGTAATTTCTATATCAAGCTCAGGTTTCACTTCCCAAACCTGATGCTTTGGGGTTTTTTTTAGGTTATTTTACTGACTGCTCAGCTTCTCCTTAGGAATGTGTTAAAAACTTTTGTACTTAAAAATAATTTTAAAAGACCCTGACCTATTTAAAAACTCCTGGCCTATTATTCCTGAAGGAAGAAGTGCTTCCCTGTGTGGGTGGTGAGGCCCTGGCACAGGTTGCCCAGAGAAACTGTGGCTGCCCTATCCCCGGGAGTGTCCAAGGCCAGGTTGGACGGGGCTTGGAGCAACCTGGGATAGTGGAAGGTACAATGAGGTGGGGCTTTCAAGTCCCTTCCAGCCTAAACCATTCTGATTCTATGATTGCATTTCATCTGTCTGTGGAAGATCTCGATTGTCATATCAACACTCTGTGTTTGAGGCTGATAATATTCATTGGTTCAGAAAGGTTTTAACTCTGAACTGTTTTATACTAATATCTTCAACCTTTAAAAATTGCCAAAATTCAGCACTCTGTTTAACATCAGTGTTGAAATAATTTTGATGCTGGTCCATTCTCACAGGGTTTACTTGTAAAAGCTTTTATTGGCATGGGAAAGTGTATCCCTGCCCCTTGAGCCAAACCAGTGGAGACGCTGCCTCTGTGTCAGCAAAGGGAGGGAATGCAAAACCCTTTGTCCAAATAACGGGTGGGATTTTCCTGATTAATATATTAGTGATAATAAATACTCCAGTTCCTTTGTAGGGACTTAGGTCCAGTTCCATAACACTAATCTTCCTGGGAATCTGGTTGGAATGAGTTAATCGTTTTATGAAGACTTAAAAGTCTTGGTCATCCTGTTTTCTAAACTTGGTACAGACTTGGATATTTTCCATCATAATCCAAAATATTGAATTTGTCTTAGGTACCACAAGGGCTATGAAACAAGCAAGTTTCAGGCCTTTGATTTTTTTATTTGTTTGTGTGAAGGATTTTCCACCCACTGTTGGTGGAATTTCCAGGCAAGTGGGAAAAACTGTACAATGTAAGAGAAGAAATGAACTGTATGCAAAGTGCAGCTGGGTGCATGAAAAAATGAATAAAAATGAAAGTGCTAATTAAATGTGTGCTTTTGCCTTTAAACTGATGCAAATCCTGTAGTGCCAGGTTAAATTCATGCAGTTTTTGCTAGAAGGAAGACAAGGTTATTGTTTGTAGGGATAGAAGAGGAGAAAATATCTGTATCTCCCCTGGACACCTGTCTGAGAGCCTTTATAAAGATCACTTGCTAAGAGTTAAAATAAAACATATATGGGAGGGGTCATGTGAAAGATGGAGTGGAGCCTGCCAGTTCTCTCTGTTCCTCTACCCAGCTACTGGTAAATCTGGTTTTGGTTACCTGTTCGTCAGTGTTTATACTTTAGATTAAGAAAAAAACCCAAAGTCTTGATATTAGAGGAGACCTTTCAGTGATGGTGTCTGGCTTCACTCACTGTGTGCAGGTAGGGATTCTGGGATGACCAGCATCTGTCTGGATCCGAGTCATGGAATCCCATTTGTGCAGTGGGGTCCTGGAAAGCATTGGAGACGAGTCAGTCCACCACTGAGAGGTTCAGTGGACCCTCAGGAACCTGGAACACTTGTCATGAAAGACCAAAAGCCATAAATGTAGCACGTGCTGGGGGCTGGTGGCAGGAAGAGCATCACCAGAGATTTGTTCTTGCAACAACAGGGGATTCCTCTCGTGAAACTCGGTGTTGCTCTTGCAGCAGTGCTTAGCCATAGGGGAGTGTTTGTTAAGGTCCCTGGTTTGTGAGGAAAAGGGATGGTTAAAATTCAGCCCTGTGATTACAGCAGTCTCCAAGGATGGGAGGACTGTTGGGCAGTGGCCTTGGAGCATCGGGAGCTTTTGGGGCCCAGTTCTTTGTTAGCTGTCCTGGGATTTTGCTGCTGCTGTTTGTTTAGCTGTAGTGCCGGTGGATGAGCTGTTTGCTGCTCCTGTGGCAGGAGGCTGGCAGTGGCTGTGTGGGAGGGAGGAGGGCCCAGCATCGGGTGTACTTTGCCCAGGACTTTGGCACAGGTGGCTTGGGAAGAGGGATAGAGCCTTTCCTGTGCTTCGGACCTTCCTCAGATCACGGATCAGTGCTGGGGAGAGCAGGCGTGTAAGTGGGGAGTGGAAAATGCTCAGGGGTCAGACCCTCCGGGGCTTTGTCCGGCTTGGCTTTCTGGGTTGGAAACCAGGGACTTTGTGGGTGTGCTGAAGCCAGTTTTCCTTGTCCTGCCTGCTCCTGTCCCAGGATACCTCCCTCCTCCTGCCAAGGAGAGAGGTGCTTCCCTGATGGAAAATTTGGGGAATCATCATCACGGTGACAACAGAAAGCCTGTGACCTGCATCAGGCTCAGCTGGGTCCCCTCTGAGGGATTTGTCACTTGGAGTGATGGTCATGGCAGAGTTAAAGCTCTGTTTAACCTTTTTTAAAAACCCCTCAGTGTGTCCTTTCCCTGAACATGCCTGTGCCTGCTTCCCACATGTGCCTCTTTCCCTCTTGGGGCTGGGTATGAGGAAATGGAAGCAAATGCTGACATTGCTTAAATATCTCAAGTTCAGTGCTTTTATCTTACAAATAAAATAATGCTTTTGTTGCTTTTCCTTTTAGGATGTGCTTTACAAAAACATTGCTTGTGTTAATGCAGAAACAAAGCTTCTGCAGCTTTACTGGAGCCTCCCCTGATCTGGGAGGAAAATGCTTTGCTCTGTTGCTTTGTGCAGACTAATAAACCCTTTTGACTTGCAGATCTCTTGCCACTCTGAATTAAGCCTTGTATGATGCAAATCTCCCTTTCAGTTACCCTTTGCTTGTACCTTGATTTTGAATCTTTCCTTTAGATCACGGCTTGCATGACATTTTTCTTTCTTTTCCTTTCCTTTTGCTGTTTGCAAAGACTCTTGGGAGGATTTGACAGATGTGGTGGAGCAATTGCGCGATGATTCCGAAGGTGCGTTCCACACATCTCACCCCTCTTGTCTGTGCCCATCATTGCCTTCTGCCCTGTCACTCTGAGCCTGAGTGCAAAATGCACTTTTCCTTTCCAGTGCCAATAGCTGTGCCTTTCTGGCCTTTTCTCTATGTTGCTTAAATAAATGTTTCAAAGTTGGTTGTTTTACTATTTGTACTTGAAGGGGAGGTAGAAAAAGTGAATCAACAAGGGCTAATTGCCTTCTACTAAATGCATTCAGAGGCAATGTTTTCCTGAGCCTGATAGAAACACAGCTTAAAAGATTGCAGCAATATATGGAAGCTGAATTTAAAAAAAATTTCAGAAATAACCCTGAGGATTCAGATTTTCTCAAGTATTTATATTTACCTCCTCAGGGCTTGACTAAAGTGACCCTAGAACTTTTAATGCAAAATGTTCATTGAAACTTGTGCAGTACTAGAAGAGAAATTTATTTACGGTGTTTCTTGTTTGATTCCTAAAAATGGTGCGAATGTGAAATAATTGAGTCCCCAGTTTAGGGAGCAGTCAGGCAAATTGTTAATTAGATGAAATACTACTGCTGCTGCTTGGGGTTCAAGTGTTTGCAGCACAAAAGGCTGATGTTCTGATGGATTGAGTGCACTGATTCCTTGCTGTCACCCTCCATGGATGGTGCCTTTAACTGCTGTGCTGGTTCTGTGCCTGGGCTCTGCCTGGCAGCCTCACAGGCACGGCAGCTTCTCAGCCCCTGGGAATGTTCTCCTCTCTCCTGGCACAACAGCCCATTCTGCTTCCCAGCCAAGGGCATCTCCAAGGCGGGCTTTAAGGGAAAGATTTGAGACTTCCTTTTTTTTTTCATAAAATATTGTGCTGATTTTTGTGTTTATTTTGTCAGGTGGGATATGTTTCCCTGTCATACAGAAGCAGCCTTGCCAAATGTCAGGCTGCTTTCAGTTGGTGTTTTTGCTGTGAGATGGATTCAGCACCTGGAGAACCTTGCTGAAATGCAAATGAATTGGCGTTGTTTTCAGCAGGTTTGTTCACTTCTCCAGTGTTTCATCACTCCCTGCCTTTGACCAAAGTTACAGCTTTATTTTAGTTTAATCTTCATTGTTTTAGAGTAAATCATTGAGGAGTGATAAAATCTATTGTCAGCAGCAGAAATACTGGGACCACAGTCACAGCTTAATCCTTTGAGGTCCTGTATTGCATTGACTTTTGCCTTGACTTTCAGGTTCTTGGGTACAGATTGGACCTTTTAAACAAATTACATGATTTTTTGGTGCTTTTGAAGACATCTTCAGGAAGCAGCTGGGTAGAAAACATGTCTGTTCTGTAGGAGCTGCAATATTTAAGTAGCAAAATGTCTTGAGAGTTTAATTCCTTTGTTTGAAACCCAAACCCTGTGGAAAGGCAAAGTTCAAGGGCTGAGGTTTTACTTTTTGAGGTTTATGACACGGAATGTGTAGGAAAACCCAGGTAGAGGGTTTTCATACTATAAGTTAATTGGTTTGCAAGGTGAGAATCTTGGATAAGCTGCATATGCAGAACACAGTTGCTCACAGCAGACTAATGAAGCAGAAACCATTGATTAGTGTGATATGACAAATATTTTTCAATGGAAATGAATTAATAATGCAGCCAAAGGGGTATTTTCCATGTGGCTGTTGTGAACAGCTCCTTTAATTCTACATTAGGGATTGATTTGCTCCTGGGTGGAGTCACTGTGGATGCCTGACTTGCTGCCCATCAGATCAATGATCTTGGCCAGTGAGGAACCATGATTAGGGAGGACGAGGAGGAGGAGGGCTCTGTGTCTGTTTTTGCACTGTTATGCCTGCCTTTTTTCCTGAGTCTTGATTCCCAGTGATGGTGACTGTCAGCTAGACTGCAGGTCATAAAAAGGACTGCAAATCTAGAACAGGTTGTCTGCTCAGCGTGCCAGATCCATCAGCTTCAAACAGTAGCTCGCTCACTGAATTCAGTCTTTGCACAGTGCAGTGCTGCTGTGAGCATTTCATTCCTACATGAATACTTGGAAGCTCTCTAAATGTTGTGAATGCCCAATCTCAGCCTTTTTGTAAGGTGTGAGCCAGGACAGTCAGTGCTTGGACAGGACACAAATAGCAAACTAAAACCCTCAGGGGGTTTGATGGCTTTCCTTCTGGGCCAGGAGGAGGTTGGGAGGAGACAGAGGAATAACTGGCCGTGTTTGCCATTTCTCTGAACAAGGGGGCTTTTGTCCATGGCAGCAGATGTGGCCTGAAGCACAGCTGGGCTCATGGCTGTCCATTGATGGCAATTCCAGCTGGCTTGATGCTGTCTGTGCACTCCCTGCTCCAGCACACACTTGCCCTCCTTCAGCTGCTCCGAGCGGTACCTCCTGGCGTGGTTTCAGGCAAGTTTAGGGAAGGAAGCGTGTGGTGCTGCTTCACCCTGGAGAACACGGGGGATGAGAGGCCTTGTCCTGAGCTGCTTTTGCAAAGACTGAACAAAGGAGCTGTGGTCTCGGGTTTGGATGGCGCAGCTGCCTCTGCCCTGCACTCTTCCTGGGCTGTGGAGTTTTCCCAGCCCAAGTGATGTGCACTTGGGTGTGGCTCTGTAAGGTGTGCTCCTGGCTCTCTTTTTGGCTGGTGGGTGCTGACAAGGTGCCTCCTGCTTAGATGTGTACCCTTAGGTTTCTGCTGCCAGGTGTAGTTTATTCACTTGAGAAGGTGGAGGTTGGTTCTAGGGTCTGTGGTATTTCCAGCAGCCTTGGATAAGTGGGTCTTACAGGGATTAAACTGCCTGTGCCAGGGAACTGGGGCTCAAAAATTGGATGTGTGTAGGAAGTGTCAAGGTCTGGATGTTTATAATGTGGTAGAGGAAGAGTATAGTTCTGGGAGACCTGTAAGTTTTGGGATTTAGAAGGAGCTGTCAGAGGAGCCATGAAGATTTGCTCCTTACTGTCAGCAGTAAAAACCAGTGGTGTTGATAAAACAGAGATAAGTGGGAATTGTAAACAGAGATTAAGTGTTACAGCCACGTTGTGGAAGAAATGCCAGGTGAGATAGAGATACACTGCTGGATTAAGTGTAAGCAGGTCCATGGTGATCTTTAGATGGAAGAACAAACCACAAGTGGAGGGTTCTTACCAGTTCGTAGCTGGGGATGTGAGTTGGAACACGTGACAGCCATAACACATTGTCATAGTGTAAAGCACAGGGTTAACAGGCTTCAAAGTTCTCCTAATGAAAATTGGGAGCTTCTGTATTTACTTGAAGTACTGAGGCACCCTCAGTTTGATACATTGTCTATTCCTATCCATTGTAGCTTTGGCCATAAAATGCTAGTTGATGTTGATTTTTCTCCACAAAAGGCCTGCAGAGTGCCTCGTGTGAAAGTGTCACGGCCCCAAAAATGTCCTCAAAGCTGAGGAACAAAAGGAGAAAGGTGGGATGTTTAGTGTAATAAAAATAGCTTTTGTTGCTCAACAGAATTTTTCTTCCTTCTTTAACAGACCCCAATTACCTCATGGCTAATGAACGCATGAACCTGATGAACATGGCCAAACTGAGCATCAAGGGGTTGATCGAGTCGGCGCTGAATCTGGGCAGGACACTGGACTCGGACTATGCCCCTCTGCAGCAGTTCTTCGTGGTGATGGAGCACTGCCTGAAACATGGCCTCAAAGGTAACTGGCCTGCGGGGAGTCCTCGGGGCTGTCGGTCATGGCTGGGGGGACAAACAGCAGTTCTGGTTTAAAAGCCTGCAGGAGAATGAGGAGAGGCTAAGCAGGGTCACTGCTGTGATCCCAGTGGACCTGGAAGGCCACAGGAAGGGAAAGGAAGCTGGGGGAGGTGGAACATTCAGATGCTGCAGGTGCTTGCCATGTTTGACACAGCAGTTCAGATGTCTCGGATGTAACTCAATGATCAGGGGTGAAACAAGCTCTCAGCAAACTCATGACTCTTTTTTCTGCACTTCCTCATGCTTTAGGGAAGCATGGTCCCTTGCTGGAAGAGGAACTGCAACCCAGAGGTCTTTTCTCAATAGCTCTGTCAAACCTGAGGGTTTGGGCTGTGTGCAGCTTGTGGCTTGAAGCTGCTTTTAAAGCAGAGCATGTGTTTAACTGTACAAGAGTCACAGCTCAAATTGCCAAGTACCAGACTGTTCTTCAGGGGCTGTCCTTGCCTGGTGGTAGGTGAAGATGAAAAGCAGAGGGGAGTGGAACCAGGTGCCTTCAGGGCCCTTCCCACCCAAACCACTCTGGGATTCCATGATACTAAATGCCTGCCCAAAAGCAGTGGCCCCAGAGGAACCTTTCTGGCAGCTTTTGGCTACTGTTTGTTCACTTGTTTGAGAATGTGTTATGTCAGCATGGGCCGCCTAACAGCTTCATTTTTTTGTCTCTTTGTTTTCTAGCCAAAAAGACTTTTCTTGGGCAAAATAAGTCCTTTTGGGGACCTCTAGAACTAGTAGAAAAACTCGTTCCTGAGGCTGCAGAGATTACAGCAAGTGTTAAGGATCTCCCAGGGCTGAAGTAAGTACACTCTTTTATTGCATGAGTACATAGTATGGTTTTTATTGTGAGAAGGATCCTGAAGAAGGGAAGGAAGGGCAAACACAACCTTCAGGAATACATCTGCCATCTGCTGTGATAAAAATGGATCATTGCTCACCTATTCTTAGCCAAGGATCTGCAGGAGGAGAGGACAGGATATATTCTTGCTGTGTTAAGAGCATGGGGACTTATGGATAACAGTGCCTGTAGTGCTAGCACTGAAGGAGTGATGATGTGTCAGGCATGGGAACAGCCTTTACTGTTCATGAAATCAGGCTGCAGAGGATGGGAATTAACAGGAAGGTCATGACGGGTTAAATAGTTTTGAGGCTGATGTCTGAGATGCTGAGGGAGGGTGGGGCTATTAGAGCTGATGGTGACTGTGCCTTGCAGGGTGTCTGGAACTGTTTGTTTCTGGCCTTTGCAGGACACCTGTGGGCAGAGGAAGAGCTTGGCTTCGCCTGGCTCTGATGCAGAAGAAACTTTCAGAGTACATGAAGGCCTTGATTAACAGAAAGGATCTTCTCAGGTGAGTGCTGGGCTTGCTCTCAGGTTGGGTTCACTTCTGCTGTCTTGTAAGATCTTGATCATCTTTGCCACCAAATGGTCAAGTATATGTGTTTTTTTTGAGAAGGGGTAATATCTGTGAAATGCAGAGCTTCCACTTAGCTTCTGAATTAAGCAAGAACACTGTTATGTCTCCTCTGTCTCAAACATACCTTGGAATTAATGCAAATTTTGGTTCTAAAGAGGTGATTGGGTGAAATATTTGCACAGAGGAGATACAACACTGTCTCACTGTGAAAGCCTGGCCCTGGGTTGATTTCTGACCTTGTCACTTCATTCCTACCTGACTTGGAAAAGCCACCTCACTTGTCTCTCTTGCCTGTGCCCTGCAGTGAGTTTTACGAGCCCAACGCGCTGATGATGGAAGAGGAAGGTGCCATCATCGCCGGCCTCCTCGTGGGCTTGAACGTCATCGACGCCAACTTCTGCATGAAGGGAGAAGACCTGGACTCCCAGGTACTGGGGATTCACTTAATGTTCTGTTCTGCTCCTTTAAATTGGAAAGCTCATTAATTTTGCATAGCTTACTGGTATAATGGATCATTGCTCTAGTGCAGCAGGTATGATGTTGTAACTCTAAACTGTCACAACTGGAGACAGTGGTTTTGTCTCAGAAACCAAGTGTTCAATGTAAAATGCAAATTGCTTTTTCTCTAGGTTGGAGTTATTGATTTCTCCATGTATTTGAAAGATGGGAACAGCACGAAAGGCAGTGAAGGGTAAGTGCACACACACAGTTGTCCTGCTGCTCCTCTCTTGGGAACTTGTATTCAAGTATTCCAGGGTGCCCTGTTTCTTTTTTTTCCAGAGATGGTCAGATAACTGCTATTTTGGACCAGAAGAACTATGTGGAAGAACTCAATAGACATTTAAGGTAAGGCATGATCTGTTGGCTCTTTATTATCTTGTAGAAGAAAAGAGAAAATGGGATTTTAAAAAAAGAAGGAATTACTGTAGGGCTTTTTCTCTTCAACAGTGCTACAGTAAACAACCTACAAGCCAAGGTGGATGCCTTGGAAAAATCCAACACTAAGCTGACTGAGGAGGTAAGTATGATGGAAAATCATCTGATGCTTTGGCCTTTGGGAATCAGGGAGTAGTAACAGGGGAGGAGTTTCTTCACATTCCTGGTGTACTGAATGATGGGAGTTTAGTGATGGAACTGGAATAACTCACCTGCCAAGCAGTGTCACTGGCTGTTGCTACTGAGCATGAGGTGGAAAAACAGCCATATGTTTATGTAAATTTGCAAGAAGTAAAAGAAAGAGTCATTATAGATAAAATACTTAGTCTGAGCATGACAAATGGCTGGTACATGAGGCATAGGTACAACTTGTGGTTTAAAATGGGTGTTGCAGCTCATTAGTAATGGCATAGGTGTAAGAAAATCTTTTGGGGTCTGTTCCCTGACAAAATGAGGGACAGGAGGTCTCACCTGAGTAGAATAAGTGGCTTTTGGTTTATTACCTGCACTGTGACATGGTATCGCACTTGCTGGTGATTTTTTAAGCGACCTTAAACCACTCACTTCATGACACCAGGACATGAGTTGCAGTGGTGACTGCAGTATTTTTTGGGTTTGGATTATTTAGCTGCTCAGTGAAGTCTCCCAGTGTGTGCAGAGTGAGGGTTCTGGTGACACAGGGACACGCTGTGCCAGCCGGGGTGTACTTAATGAACTGTGTCACATGTCACAGCAATGCATGTTTGGCCTGAGCTGTACCAAGGGCTCACACTTGGATTGGGGTGATTTCTGTTTGGGTTTGTCACGGAATAGCATGGCTGATCCTTTGGAATGTCACTGAGCCTTGAAGTTGTGAGTTACAAAGTCAGAAGGAGTTTTCTGAAGTTACTTTTGCCTTTGACTGTACACTTATCTGTTTGACTGTAACTTATCTGTTAGTCTGTGGCAGTGTCTTCCCTGGGAGTTGCTGTGAGCTAAGTGTCCTGTCCCTCAGGGTGGTGTGTGCTGCTCCTCCTGTTTCCAGCCAAATCACCCTTCTCTGAGCCCTAGAGAGGAAAAAAAACAGTGAAGTATGTCTTTGATAGGTTACTGTTGTTGTGTTGTGTTCCCAGCTTGCAGTTGCCAACAACAGGATCATTACACTGCAGGAAGAGATGGAACGGGTTAAGGAAGAAAGTTCTTACATCCTGGAGTCCAGTCGGAAGGTTGGGATGTGTGTGTGTGTGTGTGGTTGCTGAGCCTCGGGGCAGGCCCAGCCCAAATTCAACCAAGGAATCAGTGTTGGGAACACACTTTATTTCCTGGTGTATCTCACACAAACCCCACAATAGGTTAGAGTGGCTGCAGGTGGGTCCTGTGCAGAGGGAACAGATGGGCCTTGTCCCCAGGGAATCCTGCCTGGCTGTAGGCATGGAGCAGTGAGCCTGCGTGGAGCCGGGAGCTTCTTCAGTGAGCTCATGGCTCCCTGGGCAAGTTGTCAGGGACAGCAGGGAGGGGGTGTCAGGAAAACTGGGATGTAGCTGTGCTGTTTTGGCCTGAATTGTTGCACATTTGTTTTTCTAAGTGGTGGGGTGAAGCAAATACTGAGGAAAAGTGAGGGTTAGCAGTACATGATGCCAAGTGAACTGTCTGTTACCTCAGGTCACCAAGGACAGAACTGCTGATGGGCAGGCACTGACTGAGGCTCGGAAACAGCTGAAGGAGGAGACTCAGCTGCGGCTGGTGAGGACTGGGGGGGGTTCAGGGGTCACCCCAAATGGCTGCAGAGTGGCCCTGCCACTCAGAGCTGTTCAATACAGTGTGTGGGGAGAAACATGCCAGAGCAGAAGGTTTTTAGGAAATAAAATCTGCCAGCTTTTCCCTTGTCCATTCCACCACAAAGAAAAGCTCATATAGAATTCCCTGACTCCCTGCTAGCCATGCTGCTCACCTGGCTTTCATATTGGCCTCCATGTGGATTCCTTGTCAGAGGTGTGACTGTCATGCTGTGGCAGTGCAGCACACTCCTGGGTATGGATGGTGGGCAGGAGCCCCAGTGAAGGGTGCTTCTCCCTGGGTGCTGAGGGGACCTCCTGGAAATGCTGACTGCTGTGTTCCAGGACGTGGAGAAGGAGCTGGAGGCGCAGATTGGGATGCGGCAGGAGATGGAGCTGGCCATGAAGATGCTGGAGAAGGATGTTTGTGAGAAGCAGGATGCGCTGGTGGCACTAAGACAGCAGCTGGACGATCTCAGGGCCCTAAAGCATGAACTGTCCTTCAAGCTGCAGGTAGGGAAGTAGTGAAGTGCAGGGGATTCCAGATAAAAGTGACAGCTCTTGTGCTTTTACTCCTCTTGCCTATTGAAAGGATGCTGGGTGTGGAAGGGTCACAGGCTGTGTACACGTGTGTCCTGCTGCAAGAACATTGGAGTGTGGTGGAGGTTAAAGGAAAAGGACATTTCTTCTGGAGAAAAATTAATGATCCAGAAATGTGTGCATGAGACTGGGGAAAGCACCTTGTGTGGTTTTGGGGTGTGAAAATGGAGCTGTGGGAGCTTCTGTTGCAGTACAATGAAGGGTACCAGCTGTAATTACTGTGTGATGACACCATCTGCAAAGAGCAACACAATGCTCAAAATAAATCCTAAAATCAACTTGAACAGGAAAGAGTTTCTTCTGCTCTTCTTGAGCCAATGGCTTGGTGTAAAAGAGTTGAATGATATTAAGATATTAAATAATATTAGCAGACACTGCATTATGGATTATTCATATCCAGGAAGCTTCATAGATGATGGCATTGCCCTGTTGTGGCGTCCAGATGGAGCCTGCACCTATGTGGCAGGACACTTGCCCTCGCAATACTGACCTGGCCATTTGCTTTTTGAGCACCTTTTCCTGCCTCTTTGCCTTCTGCTCTGTTGTTTCATGTGCTAAATGATTTATTGGGGCTTATTTGGCATTTAATGCTCCTTTTCCCAGAGTTCAGACATGGGAGTGAAACAGAAGAGTGAATTAAACAGCCGCTTGGAAGAGAAAACGAATCAGATGGCTGCCACCATCAAACAGCTGGAACAAAGGTAAAGCAGGAGACTTGGACCATGATCAAATGCTGTGTCCTTTAGGGAGGTGTCCCAGGGACCCAGAGTGAGCCAGGGGAGAGTCCGAGTGCTCTGCTGGACAGAGCTGCCTGAGGAGAGCACTGGGAGCAGGAAAGCCAAGCCTGCAGCAGAGGCCGGGCTTGGAGGGGCTTGGGTGTTCCAGATCTCTGGTTTTGGATAAAATCCCCCCAGCTGAACCATTCTCTTGATGATCCTGAGCAATGTGAGCTTAGAAAAAGTACTGCTGTGAAAGTGAAGGGAGGATGTGAGAGGGCAGCCTGGCACAGCTCTCAACAGCGTGGCTGGGACCTGGTTAATGAGCAGGGCATTGCACTGCATTAGTGCTCTCATTTCAGGGGTTATATTGGGAATGGCTCCTGATGAACAAGGTCACTGCGTTTGTAGAAAGTCTCTACTTGAAAATATGTTACGGTACCGACTGAGCTAATTGATTTGCTCTTTTTCTCTTGCTGTTATTATTTTTCCGTTTTCTCATCATCCTCATTCTGACTTGTTTATACAGTGAAAAGGATTTGGTGAAACAGGCAAAAACCTTAAATAGTGCAGCAAACAAACTGATCCAGAAGCATCATTAGACATTTTTATGTCTGGCCACCTCACAGCTCTGACATCAGAACTCATTCATGAGGGGAGAACTTGAGAATTGCTAAAAGCAACTGTTAAAATGTTAATTGTCACCTAAAGTTGATTTGGAATTTGCTGAGTTTTTAAAATCAGTGAGTTTTTCTGCCGAGATTTAGAGTCGGGTATAAAAATCCCAAACTTTGCCATTTAACCCATGTTCAAGTACCAAATGAGTTGGCCAATAAACACCCCAGGAAGGCACCGGGAGTGGGAGATCCGTGGCTCTGCCCACCTGCTGGTGCACACCCCGTACAGCAGCACGAGCCCTCGGCATGTGCGCGGCTCAGCCGGGATCACGTTGGCCAGCTCAGGAGAGTCAGCTCGTTTTCTGTGTTGCCCTTTTTTGTGAAGTAGATGAGAAAATGCATCCCTGGAAGTTGTTGACAGTAGTTGTGCGTGTGCCCCAAGCCGTTTCCTGTTCAATTCTGTTCTGTGGGTTCAGCCCCGAGTCTGAGACGAGCGGGCAGGACGCGATGGCCCGCCACGGCAAGGACCAGCCCTCCCGTAACCAGCTTGCCTGGATTCTGCCTTAGGGACGTTGTGGGAGGGTGGGGACTTTATCCTTCTTCCTTTAAACTTCATGTGTCCAGAATTAGTAGCTATAGGTGTCTTAGAGTAACACAATAGAGTGGTAAGTTCAGTGGAAACCTCCTTCTCTTCGCATTGCTTCTACCTCTGCCAGGAATCCCTCCAGACACACCCTGCGGTCCTTCCCAAGCTAAGGAAGCTGAGGAGAGGTGTTTTGGGAGTTGTCTTCCCTTCTTAGAAAGGGAAGGTACATGTTTTACAAAAAATAATCTGACCTTTCTTTAAAAGAAACAAACCCACACAAATAAAGAGGAAGGGAACCCAATGTGCAGTGATGGGAAATGGAGATGGTAATTTCGTCATTGCCCTTTCCTTGTTCGAGTAGTTGGTAGTTGAAAGGGAAGAGTGGCCTTTTACACTTGTTTCATTTCCTTCTGAGTTTGCCTTGCTCAATACAAATGGAATTTGCTAAAGGAGGAACAGCTAAAGCTTGGAATCAGCTCGCAGTAAGAGAAATCATTGCCAATTTAACACCCTGGTGCAAAACCTGAAGTAACTGTAGCTTGGACTATTATAAACTAATATACTCTGATCACAGAAGTCCCCGTGCTGGCCTCTCGTGGGCTTTAGGTTATAAGCACTCCTAGAGATATTCTTTCATTTGGAAGATCAGATTTGGAGGTTTTCAGTGTTGAATAAGGGGTTTTTTTCTCTGGCGAGATGCCTGTAGTAATTCTTTGATGCCAGTTCTCCCTTTGTCCTGTGGGATGACACTTCTTGGGGCAGTGGGTGGCAAACGTGACTGAAACAATTGGGGAGGGAACACCTTGGTCCTCGCTGGTGTGGTCAGAAATCCATGGGGCTCAGCCTGGTCCCCCTGGATGTGAGCGTGGGCCACCACGTGGCTTATTCCATGGGCTCCCAGCACAGGCACTGGCACAGCCCTGTTGGAAACCTCCCTGCCATGCCCGAGCTGCATGCTTGAACCTATAAACTCACCCTTCAGTAACCTGCTACTACAAACTCCTAACTGCCTGGAGAAAAAATAATCCTAAGGAAAAGGTGGAAGCTTTGATCAAGGTATCCAAAGAGCCCATTAGGACAGGGAGCCCCCGCTGCCCCTTCCCACAGTTCTGCTGTAGGAACAGGGGGTTGGGCTGGTGGGGTTGGTGTCAGTAACACTGAAACCAGACAGAATTAAGGATCGGGCTGTTTCTGATGTCAGGCCCAGAGTGGGAATGTGTTGCTGTACCGATGCCTGGCGCTTGAGCCGAGTGTCAATCTGTGGGAGACCAGGAACCTGCACTAATTCTCAATAGAGTAGCTATAACCTATGTTGCAAGTTCCAGTTACCTGTGCAAAGCTGAAATGTAACGTACATTAAAATCCAATTGGACTTTAAATTCTGTGTACTTGAGGTTTGCTTTGGATCTGGATAAAAGTGATGTTTTCTGTTTCTCATCTCATGGCTGTAAACTGTAGTGATAAAATAAAAACTATGGAAAATGAGAGTTTCTGCCTGGTTCACCTCCCATTTTGCTTTGCTTTGAACTGTCTTTCTCCTTTCCATTGTTTTTACCATTCCCTTTTTTTTTTGGCTTTACCTTTTCACTGGGTTTTTTATTTGTTGGTTAAACTCAGTCTTCCTCCCCACCATGGCTTTTGTTTTTTATCACAAGTTCATGTGGCTCAAATCCAGATTGCGACAGGCAGAGAAGGAACGGCAGCTGGCCCAGCAGGACAACCGGCTCTTCAAGCAGGAGTTTGGGGACAAAATCAACAGCCTGCAGCTGGAAGTGGAAGAGCTCTCCAGACAGCGGTGAAGAGATCCTTTTCCAACCTCTTTCCTGGGCTGTTCTTGCTGTGTCTAGTGGAGAGTAGGCAGGGTGATGGCACAGGGAAGCAGGGGGTGGAGTGGGAGTGAGGCAAGTGACAGGCTAGATGCCAACAGGAGTAACCCCCAGGAGGAAAATCCTTGGAAAAAGCCCATTATTTAGGCACTGGCATAGGCTGCTGGAATAGTTGTGGATGCCCCATCCCTGTAAGTGTTCAAGGCCAGGTTGGACAGGGCTTGGAACAACCTGGTCTAGTGGAAGATGTCCCTGCCCATGGCATGGGGTGGAATGAGATGTGTAAGGTCCCTTCCTACGCAAAACCTTCTTGTGATTCTGTGCTAATTTGGGATCTAACACTTACCATGGGCAGGGATGGAACAGCGAAACCTCTGCCTAGAGCAACCACTGAAGGGTGTGGAGCAAGGGAAGTGATCCTGGTTGTCAGTCTGACACACACTGCTGTGATTTGTACTTTTTCCCTGGTGAAGCTGCTCTTGGTTTTGCTGGAAGCCAAACAGAGAGACCTTGTCGAAAGCCATTCCATTTTCCTCTGCAGTGTCATCACTTGAGCAGTGTCAGGGACACAGACAAATCCTCTTTCCTTAAAATAGAAGAGCATCTCCCCCTGCAGCCGTGACGCGTCTGCGGCTTGTTGCAAGGTCACAGGGATGAATTCTGTGGGGGCATTGCTGGATACGGGGAGGGGGTTGTCCCCTCTCCCCCTCCCGGCCCAGCTCTTTGTTTCCTTTTTCACAAAGCTGCAGAGGCTGCTCAGACAACCAGCAAGTGGCTTTGGTCCTGGGTGTCTGTGGGTGAGCTTAGGAGGACACAGGCAAATGGGTCTGGTTTTGCATCAGCTGGATGCCAGATTGTGCCAGAATCAGATGAAGGACTTGGAGATTTTCCATCCTGACGTGTTGTGGTTTAACACACTGTGAGACAGCTTGGGATTCCAAGAGGCAGTTTTCAGCTCTTGAGTCGGGGGTGTGAAGAGAGGGTTAAACAGTTCATCAGCTCTCAGTGCCAACTGTCCCCAAAGCATCCTTTAATCACAATTCCACCTCAATATTCCAGGAACCACCTAGAACTGGAACTGAGGCGGGAAAGAGACAGATGGTCCCACAGTCAGCAGTGTGGCCAAGAAAACAAAAAAGGGCCAAAGAACTGGCTAAGACAGGTAATGAGACTTGGGCTTTTGGCTCAGGTTTGAGGTACAGTTTCACTTGGCTTGTTTGCTTTTCGTGAGCTTTCTCAGGCAATAAATAGGTGGTGTTCATGTGCCATGACCCAAGGAGCTTTGTAAGGGTTTTTACACACACTGAGCAGGCAGTTACAGTTGTAATGATGTGAACTGTGCAGTAACTGATGATTTCCACAGTTGTCTTGTACTGCCACACTTGAGCTGCCTTCACTGGGCTCCCTGGGATGCTTCAGTGATGCAGTTCTGACTTTTTTCACCAATATTACACATAATTCCAGTGAAGTTTAAGAGCCCATCTCTGAAATGTGCAATTTACTCTTTATTCACAGCAAAAAGAAAGCACAGAGAACTGCTCCCAGGGGAGATGGGTGCCCAAATACTCCTCTGTGCCAAGGAGGAGCAGACCAGTATCCCAAAATAGCAATGCCAAGTCTCCCCTTGCACGTGGCAGGAGTGAAACTGGAGTCTTCCTCTAGTGTACCTGATGGATGAATGTTTCCTTTTGGCAGGATGGGAAGGTCAAAATCCAGGAAGAAAATGCTAAACTGAAACAGGCACTGAGAGAGGAGAACAGTGTCCTGCCACACAGGTAGGGAAGGAAACAAACCTCATTTCTGTCTCCTTCTTTCCAAAGTCCTGGTTCCCTTTCTCAGATTACTGTGCTGATGGTGAGTTTGGAATAGTCCAGCGTCCCTTTCTAAGAAATATTTCCAACCTTTGTTGAGGCCTCTGCTGCTTTTCCATAGCTCTCAAAGGGAAGGAGGAGGTTCTGTTGCTTGCCATCAGCACTTCCAGATGGGAGAGGCTCCATCTGTCTCTAATTTACCTTTGAATTGGTTGCTATTGAAATCTGCTGCTTACTAATTTTTCTGACTCAAGAAACTTTGGTAAGCCAAGTGCAAGACCTTGGGGACTCATGTCCAAAGTATTTTTGGTGAGGGAAAGGAGACTGGTTGGAGGATCAGTGGTGTTTAGAGCTAATAAAGAGAAGCTGTTGGAGAAAGAACTTAAATAAGGTTTTTAAGAAGATGGCTGTGTAAAAATGTGGTTCAGATTGCTTGTGTCCAAGCTGAATATTAGAGAAGAGGATTCTTGTATTTGGTTTTAAATGTTAAAAGATGTTTTCAAAGCCCCTGGACACAGCTATGTACTGAGGCCTTGGCTTGGGGGTGGAATAGCCCATGGAAAGTGCTCTAAATGTCAGGGCTCTGGTGCAGCCCAATGAGTCCCGATGGGAAGCTAATCAGGAAAGTAGCATCTTAAAAACAGCATAAGCTCAGTTCCAGTCTGCTTTGCCAGATACTGAAAACTGTCTGTGCCCAAGATGCTTTTTAGCTCTGTTTCACCTGGAATGTTTTAGCAGGTGAGGGTCAGGCTGATGATTTACCTGCAAGGCCTCACGGTGCTTTAGCTGCCTGTTCACAGCATGTGTAGGCATCAAACCTTCTGCAGGCCTGAGTTTAAAGCCAGTTTCAAACTGTGTTGGTACCACCTAAACAGTCTTTTCCATGTTCATGCTCCCTCTCCTCGGCTCTCCTGAAGGCATTCTGCAGGTTTTTTGCCTGTTCTTCCCATTTAGACAGGAGTGCTACTCAAAAGTCCGTATGAGGGGAGGGTTTTAAAAACCGGGTAAGGCAATTCCCTGGTAGCCCAGATACTTTATTTAAAAGCTGTGGTGATGGAAGCCCTGTTCCAAGTGACACTGTTGTTCCCTTCTAGGTCACCAAGCAGCAAGCAGGAAGAACAGGTGAGTGATACCCCTTCTTGGTTTTGTTCCTGTATATCCAATGAACTAAAATCCATTCCTGATTCCCCCTGGGTGCCTGGCAAAGCACAGCCAGACCCCAGACTGTCACTGGGATGTTACAACACTTGTGTTGTCCTGTTCACTGGGAATTCCTGCCTGTCAGCTCTTGTTTACAGTGCAAAAGATGCTTAGTTCCCCCCCTTGTTGCTGCAGAGCTTTCTCACAGGGGGTGTTGGTTTTGCCTTGGTGTTTAGGAGCAGCTGTTGGGCCCTGGACACTCAGAGATGTGCCAGCTCTGCCAGGAGGAGAGCAGCCGGAACCAAAGAAAGGTAACTTAGTATTGACATGGCCCACACCTGGTGACTGCCTTCCTTCTGGTTTTTGTTTTGGAATCACAGATTCCTGCTGGTGACTTGGACAAAGAAATGAGCCCTTGCAGGCCCTGCTGCCCTTAACATAACCTTGTTAAATACTGGTGGCTCCAGGGTTCCCCTATGCCCTGTTCAGTGGTTTGTTTTTCCTGCCCCTGAGCAGCTTCTTCCCTTTTTAGCTCAGTTTGTTTTTCCCTGAGTTGATCTGCCAAGTCCTGAACCTCTCCTTGATTTCTGTGCTTTTCCTGCATCCCAGAACATCTGCAAGAACTGTGGGGGCACCTTCTGTGAAGCCTGTTCAGCACACGAGCTGCCCCTCCCATCCAGCATCAACCCTGAGCGTGTCTGCAATCCCTGCCACCAGCAGCTCATCCAGCAGTATTCCAGCAGCCCCTTGTAGGGAATGGGTGGCAGAGGGGTGACAATGGTTGTAGCTGATGGTGTTTCTGGAGTTGTTCAAGGGGAACGTGAGGACACTTGCTCGCGTGCTTTGGAGGTTGGAGGGAAGCAGCTTCTTGGTGTTTAGAGTCTCTCGTGACTAAAACAACAGTCTGAGCCTTCCCTGTACCAAAATCCAATTGTGTTGTGGAGAACTGCATTGGGAATGTCAATGGAGCAGCCCCAGTGTGTGCTGGAGCAGTCTCGGGGCTCAGGGAGCCCCTGCCCAAACCAGAGCTGTGTTTGCACGTGTAAGTTGGGAATGTTCTTGCCCTCACACATGTGCTGTTGGGCATGTGCTGCTGCTGAGCAAAGGCTCCCTGAAAACCAGCTGGAGCATTGGTATTCCTCACATCTGGCTGCACTTGAAATCCCATTTCCTTTCCCAGCTGCCTTGGACAGTCTGGCTCATCCCTGGGACCCCAGTACACAGTGTGAGCAGGCCAGGTGAAGCACTAGTGAACACGTTCTACCTGCATTTCCTTGGCTCAGGGCTCTGGCCAAGGGCTTGCTCTGCACAGGGAAACCCCAAACCAAGCTGTGAATGTTCTGTTCCCCCTTTGTGCTTTAGGAGCTGGGCCAAATTCCCATCACACTCCGGTTTAGGGCCACTTGGATCCACCTCTCCCCCTTGCGCACATGGAAACATTGTGGCCATAAACCCGGCATTTCACTTTTTGTTGTATCAAAATAAAATGGGAACACTTTTCACCTTCAACAAGTTGTAATTGCAAACACAGTTCAGAGAGGTTTCATGGTTCGTGCTACGTCATTCTTTGTTGCTGTTCCCTCAAGGAATTTTGTTACTCCAAAGAGCGGTGGTGGCTTCCTTGTGTCACAGGAGTGTTCACTCCTTTTCCTGCTGGCACCTCCTGCAGTCTCAGACCACAGAATGTTCCACAGTCCACAGCAAATGGATGCATTGATGTGACAAATGCATTGGGGTTTGTACAGATTGTTATTAGGGGTTGGTTAATTCCTTGGAGGGGAATTAACCCTAGTTAATAGTAGTCTTTAGAGTGGCTGGAACTGCAGGAAAAGTGTCTCAGAGCTGAGGTTACTGATGTGGTTGGTGCTGGTTTGTACCAGGAATTATTTCTCCTAGTTCCCTCTAGGCCTTGGTGTGTTCAGCCACCCAACTTACACTCTTTTTTGCTCTTTTCCCCACCTGTGGCAGTTTCCCAACCCCTTTCCTTGCTGCTATCCCTTAAAGTAGGACAGGAGTTGTAAACAGTGTTGAAATACAAGAAGCTTGGAATTCAGGTGAATTCTTGAATTCTCTGAAGGGATGACGCACTGGAGATGGATGGAGAAAACACTGAATTTAGTGTCAGTAGTTTTGTGTACACAGTGTATAGATCCAAACCAGTAAAATTCTTGCATCCAAGCCCAGTGTGACTCATCCCCCAAGGAGAAAGGGAGACCTAGGCAATTTCCCTATTCGGGGGAGCATTAAACTGGACATGGAGGATTAAATTCTGTGGAGCAGGGAGGTGGCTGAGCCCTCTTCAGAGCACAGCACTGGTGGCTGCCAGCTCCCTCTGTGCTCAGGTACTGAGCATGGGCTGACACCTGGACACTGGGGTTGGGAATGGGGGGGCAGGTTTTTTGATGTTAATTTTGTTCCACACAATAAAGAAAACTTGATCATCCACTTCTGGTGTCTTGAGTGGTCCTTCCCTCCCATTCCACTTGGGCTGCAGGTCTGAAAGGATTCAGAGCTACACTGTGCACCTGTGTGAGGACTCAGATCACTCAGCTGCTGTCAGTTGTCAATCCTGGTGTTTATTAATGCACCGTTCTGCACCTGGAGCCCAGGACTGCTCCACCCATTGACCATTCCTGCAGTGCAGCTGCTGCTGCTTTTGTAACACTCCCCCCAGTCCAGCACATTTATTACATGCTCCTCTTACACAAGGCTAAGCTAGATCTTACAGTTTGTCCTCCTTGCTAAGCGCTGACACTTGTACCCGATCTTCACGCTCATACACAAGAAACGCGTTCACCCGGCCTGATAAAAGGAAGAGGAAAAACAAAAATCATTCTCTTGATGCAGGTTAGTGCTTTCCTTTCTCCCCCCTGCCCCACTGCACTTCATTCCCAGTTTAAATTTTATTCTATTAGAATAGTAGAGTTTGGCAGCAGTAAAGTACCACAGACTCGAGGTGGGACATGTCTGGGGGGGCTGCAGCACGTGCACAGGGGTGGCAGATGTTTAATTCCCTCAGTGCAGGGGCCAACAGGAGGGAGGTGCCAGGGAGGCTGCACAGGATGCAGGTGGGAGGTGGGTGCACATCCTGAACTTGCCCCAAGGGTGTATCCCGGGCCTGGATTACAAACCTGGGACTGAGAGGGAGAGCTGCCCTCCCTGCCTTGGGGAGCAGTGGCCACCACCTCCCACTTTCAGAAGGGAATTAGTGGAAAACATTGTCCAGCATCTTCCATCAAGGTCACATGAAACCCTGCCCCCTCCAAAAGGCCCATTACTGTTAAGCCACATCTGTGGAAAATGTTTAGCCACATTTCCTCTTCCTTGCCAGGGAATACAACCCCATCAGAGCTTTAAATGCTGCTCCTGCACCGTGGGACTGGCACCTGTGGAACCATGCAGGTGGGGGTGGGGGGGGTCCAGGCTGGACACCTGGTCTCAGGTTGGGGGGGTGTTTCCCTTCAGCCACCCCACACTTTACCCTTTGGGCTGGTTGAAATCTCAGTACCAGAGATGATAAGCCTGAGGCACACGTTGCTAAAAGAAGACCAGGAAGGACAGAGACAGATGCACTTACCAAATCTGAACCCGTGCCACTGTCACTAGCAGTTTTCCTTTGCCTTTGGATGCTCATTCAGGAATAAATCAACGGCACTGGACTCTGGAAAACATGTAAGAGGCACTTGCATGTGTTACATTTTCTTTTTTTTTGCTTTTCTCTGCAAAGCCCACAGCACACTGTGAACTTGGAAATCTATATTTAAGGCGATCCCTCTGCACAGGGTGTAACAACAGCTGGACAAACTGTGTCAAACTACCTGAGGCTTCAGTCCTGCGGTTGTAGGACCCACCCCCTTTTCCTGACTTACTCATCTGTGACCCCTCCTTCGCCATCGCCGCCACGGCGTCCTCGTGGCTCTCAAAATGCACCTCCACTTCTCCTGTGGCGTCTCCCTGGGAGTTGTATTCCACCAGGATCCTTGTGGGCCTCAGCGGAGCAAAAAACTGAAAAGAGAAAATCTGGTGAGAAAGAAACAGTAATCCAAGTGATGGGTATTAACACATCCCAGCAAAGCCTTAATCCCTTCTTATCCATGGAGGGGAGAGGATCCCTGTTGTGCCCCAGAGGCCTCAGCTGCCCCAGGCACCTGTACCCCACATTCCACCTGAAGCCACACAGCTCTGAGAACTAACACACACAAATAAATCAACAACCTGCAGTTGCTCCAGCTGTAACCATTAAGAGAGGGTTTGCACTGGGAATGACAGCCACCTTTCATCTGTAGTTTCACTGTAACTCACATTTATTATGTCTTGGGCAGTAGCTTGGGTAGGGAGACCCTTCATGCAGACACAGTGCCGTGCTGGTGATGAGGTGTTCCCAGGCTCTAAAACGCTCCTGGAGTTTTCTGTTTCTCCCCTGTACAATCCTGTGGAATGGAAGGAAAAACCAACATTAGTGCTTGCAGTTACCCCCTCCCTGCCATAAAAGTGGGGTGAAATGAAGGGGCCTTGAAGAACACCCACAACAGGGAGGGACTCACTGTTTTCTTCCTGGGCTCTCGTGCCTCTCCATCCCCTTTCTTCAGGGAGGGATTCATATTCTCTTCTCATTTTGGAGTAGGTCATCAACTGCTTGTCGTGGGACATGTGCCTTTGCATCTGGTGCTTTCTGCTTACATACACTTCTATATACCTGGAATGCAAAGGGGAAGAGCACGTGGCTCACCTGGCTCCCAGGGTCTGGATAAAGCACCTTCAGGATGCTTCCTGCCTCGGCTCTGCTCAGCTACTTGGGGTGAGAGCCCTGGCATGGGAAGATTCCGTGCTGAATGATTCATTCATTTAACTGTTTTTGCCTCGCTGCACTTCTGCAAACTGAATTTTCTAAAAACCCCGAATTAAAACCAACACCCAGCCCCAAAACAGCTCACGGAATGAGCAGACCAAGAAGATGCACAGAGTCACGGGAAATACTTCAGTGGAGCCCTGAGATTTCCTTATGGCTACGGAATTGATGGGATTGCACCAGCAGTGTTGTATCAGGCAACTTCCACAGCACTGAAGGAATAGTGTGGTGATGAAGGGAATATGCACAGCAAAGGGAGAGGGCTTTCCTCCCTTCCCAAAGCCAGAGTAGGGGAAGTAACCCCATGTATAGGCTGGCAGAGCTGACAGCTCAGCTGCCCCTCAGACCCCCACTCTGTACTGGGCACTGCTGGAGGCCAGTTCTGGATAAAACCAGGAAGAATGAATGGGAGCAACTGCAAGCAGCTTTGGAAACCCCTCCATTTCCTGGCTAATCACATGGAAATGCAGGTGTGTGAGCTCAGGTGGATGAGTCAGGTCAGCTCTCATTCCATCATGACAAAGGAAAAGCTAACAGTAGATTCAGAATTAATCTCTACTGGAGAGGAGGGAAGTCTGTTAATTAATTCAAGTAATTAATTAATTAATTTCTGCCTACAGAGCAGCTGTCTCCTTTTGAGGGGGAGGGGGCAAACCCAATGCATTCTGGGAAAAGGAAGCAAGGTATAAAAAGCAGGAAGTCAGGGGTGAGCAGGAGAAGAGGTAAGGATAAATCTTTTGTTATGTGGGGTGCAGATAAAGAGTTTTATAGATTACTGAAGTCAGAAAACTCAGCAGGGGGAAAACACTTTTGATTGTTTGAGTTTTCTTTCCTGAGCACAGTTCTGGGGATTTTTAAAACCTGTGCAGGTGTGGTGCTTAGGGACAGGATTTAGGGCTGGGCAGTGCTGTGGTTAATGTTTGGACACAATGATCTTAAAGGCCTTTTCAAACCTAAATGACACCTTTATGCTTGGAAAAAGTGGTCTGTGCTTCTGCTTGAGAGGAGAGAGGCTCTGGTGAGGTAAGTGTGTGGCACAGGGCTCAGTGCTCTGGAGTAAAATGGTGAACTTCCCAGGGAGGGAGGGCAGCCCATGGGGATCTCGTAACCAAAGAGGTGGGAGATAGTGTGGTGTTGGCCAGCAGTCTCCATTGGGAAGGGACTCAAGCCAGGTAACCTGTTCTTTGTCTGGTTACTGGGATGAAGGGAAGGGGGCTGGCTGACAGAACTGCCTGAAGCATGGAGGAACCTGGTGGAAATTTGGAGGGTCACGTGTTGGAAGGAGGCAGAGGAGCCCCGTGCACTTGGGGCTGGGCAGCCTGTGTCTATCCAGTGTTCCCCCCTCTGAATGCTGTCAGCCCTTTCTGCTGGGATGAGAAGGTCTTCAGGAACACCGAAAACACCTGAGACTCTTCTCCGAGAGGCCCCAGATTCCCCCAGACTACAAGAGCTGCAGGTGCCTCTGCTTTCCTTAATAGCACTGTGAGTGTGAGAAGAGCTGTTCCACCCGGCAGGAAGGGAATAAGGTGCTCCATAACATGTTCTTCTACCCCCTGGGACCCCAGGTAAGTACCCACCTATTTCCCATATACTCTTTGTGCCGTAACAGGGCTTTAGCTGCCATTTCAGGAGTTGCAAACTGCACAAAAGCTTCTCCTGTCTTTCTGTCTCCCCGATAAATGAAGGCTATGTCTGCTATTTTCAAACCTAGAGAGGGGAGAAGAGAAAGAGGCATTGACCTTGGCAGGAACTTGTGCTATAGCTCAGAAAGACTTCTTTTTTTTCCTTATTCTTCTGGTTTTTGACTGCCTAATCAGGCAGTTAAGTAGTTCTGAAACAACTGCTCATGCTGACCTAAGTATGTTCTTTAAATTCTGATTTATTTGTTTCAAGTTAGTTTTCACAGAAGGCTTAATTAAAAAAATTAAATCAACTTGAGGCTTCAAATAACTATGGAAATAAGTAAATCCAAGTTCTAGGCAATAAAGAGGTCCAGAGCACAAATATTCTTGAAATTTTCTCTCATTATTATGGTAGCTTTTCCCCTATCTCTTTAAAGCTCAGGTCAAATTCAGTGAGTTTCAGTTTCTGTGCTGTGTATCATCATCTTGGGGAGCCAGGAACCACCTGGACTGCTCTAGTAGTGAGTATGGGATACATGATCCAGCTATCCTGATCATGCAGCTGTGAACACCCACACTGCATTCACCTGGGCTGTAGCTACCATAGACCTCTTCCTCCTTCTCAGCTTTGCCCTGGTAGCAACCCAATGCCAGATCACAGCATATGGCTCCCTCTCCTTTTCTTCCCCTGGCCCCAAAACAGAGCGCTCCAGGAACTGATCCTGGGTTAGACATGCACAAAGTCAGAGGTACAGGGAAACTCTGCAGCCTGAGTGACTTCCAGGGGAACAGCAACTCCTTGTGGTGTTTAATGTGCTCAAGGCTGCACCTGCTTTGCTTTTATCCCTCAGGGGAACAACAAAGCATCAACTTAAGGCAGTAAATGCCTGGCCAACGAAGAGCGCAGAGCGGGCTGAGTTACCTGCGAAGAAATCCGCAATGTCCTCCTCGGTGGAGCTGAAGGGGAGGCCTCGGAGCAGCACCACTCCATCGTTCATGGCTTGGGACTCATCCCGCAGGCTCTGCATCAAGCCCTCCACATCACTGTCGTGGACTTCAAACACTGCAAGGAACGCAGGTAGGGAACGTTCTCCCTCATGGCAGCACTCCATGGGCATTCTCCTAAGGCAGCTTTCCCCCTCTGCAAAGCTCCATCCCATTTCTTCCCCCACCCCACGCTCTATGGTCCTGCCCCTTTGCTTTCCCTGCCCAGCCTTGGAAAATTTGGATCAATGATGCCTTACTAGCTGATCTGTTGCTCAGTTCCAAACCCTGCAGCTCTCCACGCCAGCCCACTTTATTATTAGTAATGAAGTTGCTCTTATTCACTTGGAAATTTTGTTCCAACGTAACTTGTGCTGTTCCAAACCCACCTTTCACGTAGCGTGGGCCCATGTACCTCAGGTGCTTTTCCAGGGCTCTCTGGACGTCTTCTTTGGACTCCAGCTCGATCAAGGCATCCCCCCTGCGCCTCCCATCCCTGTTTAAGAGGAAGTGCACCCCGTTCTCACCGTTCCGAATTCTACAGCCTGGAAATCGAGGAACAGACCACAGAGGAACATACAGAACTACATCAGACACAGGGGTCTCTTTATCCTGACTACAGCACACAGAGCTGATCCCATCCCAGCGCTGCAAAACAAAGAGTGGAACACACCTATTCCTAACCTTGAATCTGACTTCAAACCGCCTTAATTTAGTCTGGCAGGTGAGTAAGTAATTAAAAAACTTGGATCTGGCCTCTGGAAGGATGTGGTACTGTATTACAGTATGGGGGGATCAGCCCTGAAGAGGTATGCAAAAGCCTATGAATTAGAAAGCAACCCTGAAGTTTAAACCAATCAGTAAAAACACAGTCCAGTTTCTTAAAGAGAGGAGTTGAGGGAATAAAGCCAGCCATAATGGTCTGTAAAGGCATCACTTTGAATTGGATTGCCTTTGCTGTGGAGACACTAAAATGGGAAAGACTTGTACAACTGAACATAAAATGCCTTAAGGGTGAGCTTCTAGTTGTTGTCTGGCAGGTTAGAAATTCAATACTTGCTTTATATGCGCCAATTGTGGATATTTTTGCAGCAATAATAAAACCTCATCTTTCTCTGGCTAACGATCTCTAAATTTTCTTTCTGCTAGGTAATCACGAGCTACGGTTTCAAAGGCAGCAGAGAGGACAGTCAGCCAGGAAAATGAACACCCGTACTATCAAAGAAGGTAAGCACATCTTCCTCGGTGCACGAGAAGGGGAATCCTTGTGCCCTGACGAGGTAGACACTGTCAGTCTCTGCCTTGGGCGAACCGGGCTCCTGCTCTGAGAGGCGACCTTCCTGGGACGGAGCATCGGTGACCTGGCGCCGAGACACGAGAAACCCCCCCGAGTTAAGCGGCGGAAGGACGCGGGTTCCCGCGGGGGCAGGTGGCCGCCATTCCCGCGGGCTGTACCTGGCTGTAGGTGCGGAGCGCGGCGCGGAGCGGCCCCGGGCGGGGGGTGGGAGCGGGGCCGGTGCGGGCGGGCGGCGGGCGCAGCGCGGGCGGCAGCGCCAGGAGCCGGCCCAGCAGCAGCGCGGACAGACCGCGGCGGGCGGCGGCGGCCACGGCCATGCCGGGGAATCGCGGCTCCGCCTCCGCGACCTCCCTTCCCGGCAGGCGCCGCACGGGAACCGCGCGGGAAGCGCTTCCAGGTCACCCTCCGCTGCACCAGGGTGTCAGCATCCCCATCCAGCCTGGGCTTGGACGCTTCCAGGGATGGGGCAGCCACAGCTTCTCTGGGCAGTCTGTGCCAGGGCCTCACCGCCCTCATAGGGAAGAATTTCTTCCCAATATCCCATCTAATCCTACTGTCAGTGTGAAGGCGTTCCCCCTTGTCCTGTCACTCCAGGCCCTTGTAAATAGTCTCTCTCCATCTTTCTTGTAGCTCCTTCAGGTACTGGAAGGCCACAATTCGGTCACCCCAAAGCTTTCTCTTCTCCAGGCTGAACAATCCCAACTATCTCAGCCTTTCCTTACAGCAGAGCTGCTCCATCCCTCTGATCATCTTGGTGCCTCCTCTGGACTCGCTCCAACAGCTCCATGTCCTTCCTGTGTTGGTGCCCCAGAGCTGGATGCAGCATTCCAGGTGAGGTCTCACCAGGGCACAGCAGAGGGGCAGAATCCCCCCCTCCCCTGCTGCCCACGGTGTGGGATGAGCCAAGGACATGGTTGGTTTTCCAGGCTGCCAGTGCACGTGGCCAGGGCATGTCCAGCCTCTCACCCACCAGCACCCCCATTTGGAGTTTCTGTCATCAATAGCACTTTAATTTTTTTCTTTTAATCAAACTGTTCGTAAAGGAGAAAAAAACCCAAACCACAGCCTACTTGCAATATGAAGTTTTAAGTCAGGCTTCAGCATGACGAGGCTTTTACACGCCTTCCCTGCAGAGTTATTGTCTAAGAGAGCTGACTTTCTCCCCCTTGCTCCCTTCCCTGCTTGACAGTCTTAGAGGCCAGCACTGGCTGAACCTGTTGGCAAGAAACATTCCCCTTCCAGGTGATCTGGGAAAACAGTCCTGCTGTTGTTGCTGCATCTGAGAGATAAGGGGGAAAAAGCCAGCACCAGCTTCTTGTACACATGGTGAAGGTAGGTCGTGCTGAACCCAGAAAAAAAAAATAGCGTGAAGCCAAATGAGCAGGAAGAGAAAATGCAAGCCAAAAACCCAGACCCCAACAGTGGAGGAATGCAGGGAGGCTCCGCAGGCTCAAATCCAAGATATTCAGGCAGGCATCAGGCAGACAGAGGCTGTGCCAGCCTGGCACGTGAAGCCCAGTGTCAGGAAGATGGTGAGAGCTATGACAGCCAAGATATTCCTCTTTTTCTGACATCCTGCAGTTTTAGCCTTAGGATCAGCAAGGAAGGGTTGTAATCTCAAGCCATTGCAAGTTATCAACCTCAAAATACAATCTTGGGTTTTTCAGCACAAGTCTTTCATCTTGCTGTGGTGCCAACACGTTCTTTTATCAGAAGCCTTGAATGTTTCTTATCACCCTTTTGAAAATGTGAACAGGCTACTTCATGTCACCTCCTTGTTGCTGGCTTCTGCTTTTGTAAACTATTTCTTGTAACAAACTTTCACATGACAGACTATAACCCTGATAACAGCACAGCCTCTTGACAACAGCACTCTCAACCCTTCTGAATTTTCAAGGTAAATCATGCATTATGCACATTTTCAAAGGAATGTTGACCTTGGTGCTCAAGTGGTTCACATTCCAATTTTTTGTAGCCTACTTGTCAGGTTTCTCTTCAAAACCTTCTTTAAATCAGCAAGCAAACATTATAGGAGAAAAAAAATTAAGGTAACTATAGGAATGCATCTTGAGCACTTATCTGTATCTAGATTGGCTGTTGTGCTTTCAGTTTAATTGGATAAGCAGATCCCTGAATCTTAGGGACCAAGGGAATGTTATGTGCGTTCCTCTCTTGTGACCCAAGCAGGGTGCAAGGAAGAGTCTCTTGAAGGGATGCACATCTCCCACCCATTTTACCTTTGATTTATTTGCTTCCCAAGTACAGGAAAAAATACTCACTGATGCTTGCCTGGCAGCTTGTCAGGTTTGTGCAAGCTAGCTTTAGAGAGCATTGTGTTGCTGGGCATCCGTTGGCACTGAAGTTGCCCAGGAATCTCAGAGCTTCCTTAGTTACATGAGGAATCAAAGCCTCTGCACCTATGATAGGAAAGGAAAAGTCATCCTAGGACAAGAGAATTTGCATTTACTCACTCGACAGAACTGGTGCTGAATGAAGTCTACTTAGGAGAGGGAATCTGCCTCTGTAAAAATAGAAAATCTCAGGAGATGACTCCATACTCCTGTGGACCAAGAGGTTTAATTTATCTGCCTTGGGAGATGCCTTTTTTGATACTTCTTCAATCATGTTAAACAGGTTGTTTTTGAGAATAATTAATACCAGCTATTCTTTAGCCTGATCAGAGAGAAAATGAAAATGTTCGGAGGTGATACTAAAACAGGTGCTTATCTTGTATTGGGAAACAGTCCTTATCCCTCTGTGTAATTTATCGTCGGGAAAAATTGACCTTATGTTCTGTTGTGGTATTTTCTGAAATTATTCATATTTATTTATATACTGTATTATTTGCATTTCAAAACAAAACGTTGTTTCCTTTTTGCCCCTGTCCCATGTTTTGTGATCTTAATTTCTGAGCTTCTTTCAGCTGGAACGTTCCGTGTTAACCCGGCTGCGCCGAAAAGCTGGAAACTTCAGCTCGGGACCCAAGCGCTTTGTCAGCTGGAGGGCCCTTTCAGAGGAATTCTTTGAGCTGTGCAGCGTAATGGATAAACCGAAACGACAGACGTGGGGCCACGGGAGCGCTGGCTGTGCCTTCCCCGGAGCAGCGGAGCGGTTCGACTCTTGCGTAAGCCTGCGCGCGCTGCCAGCCCCTCGGGTTGTCTGAAGGGAGCCCTTCATGTGACCCTCAGCCATCCCAAACGGACCGATGTTAATGTGAGACATAAAACCTTACTCGTTACGTAACCGTTTCTCCCGGCCAAGTATTCCCTACTGCAAGTAAACAAACATTTTTAATTTTAACTTGCCGCTAAAATGAAACATTCTGTGGGTAGAAGGAAGCGCATGGGCGGGAGCGGGGAACGTGGGTTATTCGTGTCCCAACGTGAATGTGCCAGAAAGATCAGTGATGTATTTTCGTTTGATTAACGTGGCTGATTTAGTCTGACAGCATCTGTTAAAAAGACCCATTTCATGCTTTTGCTAATACAGCCAAAAGGAAAATTTTGCAATCATGGTGAAATGCTTTTTAATTACACCTTTGGTGCCTGGTGAAACACTGAATTTTAAAGGTGTCCTAAAAACAGTAGTGTAATTTTAATTTACTTAGAAATGCACTGACCTGGCATTCTGACTTAGTCTGAAGGACAGAGCCAGAAAGTAGAAAATGCAGTTTCAGCATTTAAAAACGTGAGAGAAGCAGATGACTGTCAGTGTGGCCACGTAAGGCATTATAGCTGAAACCTCTGATGTGCCATATGGAACCTTACTGTTTTGTGGGACTGTAGGTTGTTTTGATGTAGAGAATTTGCCTGATAAATCTGAAAGTCATGAGGTTTTCCTCTGGCCTACCTGCAGCAGCGTGAGGTTTTTGGGGTTGCTGAATCCCCATGGGGCAGGAGGGAATCTCAGGGGGTTGTGTAGCCTGTCCTGTGTTCTCTTCAAAATCCGGCTTCTTACTGACCTAAACAGAGGCAGATTTTTGTGTGAAATTACACCCTGGGATTGTAATTTCTGCCATAAAAAGAGCTGGGATGTGATTAAATCTGCCTGGCAAGGCTTATTTAGAAAAACTGGACTTGTTTTACCTCAGCAGTTTGCAGCTGCCCATAGCGTCACCTCTGAGGTGTGGCCTTCCTTAGCTGACTGCTCACCCGCACCAGCCCGGTTACTAATTGCTCGCAAATCACATATTAGAAATATCAGAATCCATTTTGACGACTTTGTTTAAAAAAAAGGGTTGCGTGACGGGAGCAGAAACGCTGGTTAAGACCTTCCTCTTATTTTTCCGAGCGTGATGGTGACCTGTGGGCTGGTACCTGAACTTCTTTGTCCTGAGGGCAAGAGGGGGAGGCCTGTGGGGACGAGGGGGGCTCCGGAGGTGCAGGGGGTGCCTGTTTCCAGGGAAATGTCTGAGGGTGGACACACGGCCGTCTCTGAGGAGAAGGCCGGCTATGGAGGGGCAGGGGGTCTCCCCGTTTCCAGGGAATTGTCTAGGAGGGCACACATGGGTGTCTCTGAGGGGGCGGCGGGCGGGATCACCCCGAGGGGTATCGCCGTGCCCGGGGCCAAGAAGGGCCGCCTGAGGGGGATCACCGTGCCCGGGGCCAAGAGGGGCCGCCTGAGGGGCAGCCCCGGTGCCGTGAGGGAAGCGGGAGGAGCTGTAGCCCCGCGGCCGCAGCCGTGAGGGGAGGCGGCGGCGCGGGGGCCGCTGGGGGCGATGGCGGCCGGGCGGGCCGTGTCCCCGCCCCGCGGCTCTCTCCCCGCACCCGCCCGCCCTGCGCTGCCATTGGGAGCCGAGCCGCGCCGAGCCCAGGCAGCCGCCGGTCCCGCTCCGCCGCCGTCGCCATGAGCTTCTTGTTGTGAGTACCCGCGGGGCGTGTGTGGGGGGGGTCCTTTCCTCTTCCCTCTGCCCCGTCCCGCCGGCCAGGGCAGAGCAGGGCAGCCCGGCGAGAAGGACGCGGCCGCCGCCCGCCCTCTTGCCCGCCGCTCCCCGCCGGCCTGGCGGCCGCGCTCCGTCCCGCTCGCCGCTCTCTCCCTTTGTGCCCCGGTCCCCCGGGGGGCCCCGGCAGCAGCCGCTCCCCTCAGCCGGCGGGGAGCGCGGGGGGGCGGCCGCCGCTGCGCCGCGAGGGCGTTTGGAGGGCGGGCGAGCCGGGCTTCCCCTTCCCGCACGGCTTCCCTTCCCGCGGGGACACGGGTTCGGGACCGTCCGCGGATCCGCCGGGGCACCTCCCCGGTGAGCGCCGTGCTGGGCGGGCGAGAGCGGGGTCTGGGTAGAACGCCCACCCGAAGGGTCTCCCCCCCGGGTTTTATGATGTTTCCGTAACGTTTTCCTCCTTCCCGGCGGGCAGAAGTTGGTGCGGTAGCGTTGCGTGCCCCAGCTGAGTTAGGAGCGGCTGGAGCGTGGAAGTGAATCCCGGGGCAGGTGATGGGGCAGGTGGGGCTCCCCGGTGGCCTGAGCCCCGCCAGGGACCCGGCCGAGCTTTACTGCGGCATAAAAGAGCTCCCTTAGGAATCGGTGGCAGTCCAGGTGTGCACAGAACCCCGCACTTCGCAATTTTGCTTCGTGGGCAGCAACCGAATGAACTTTGGTCCCTCCCCTTGGGAACAAAGACGAGGTACTTTGTGACAATTAACATAAACCGGTTCAGTGACCTATTAATTAAGGCGGAGATGCGCTCTAGGGAAAGAAGGGAGACCCAGGCAGCTGAAAAAGGCGCCCTGGCAGAGCCGAGCTCCATTAAGGCCTTGGCCCCGCTGAGCGTTCCCAGTTCTGTGCGAGCAGTTAGTGGGACCGTGTCCGTAATATCTGGCAGTTGTTGGAGGCTTACACTGATAACCAGCAGATGTAAATGTAGCCTGCTTTTAGAGAGGAGACTTTATCTCCGAGCTGGAGCGTTCTAGTGAGTTGTGTTCTCATGGAGACCAATAACCCCGGTGCCGGCTTCCTCCTCAATCCCTGCCTTGCGTTTATCTTTTGACTCTGCCGCACCAAACCCGCTCCATGCCCCCAGAGAGGTTTTGAAAGACACCTCTCAGCTGTGAGCAGGAGGTGGGTACAGATGATTGTCCATGGATTCAGGCGTTGTGCTAATGAGAAGCCCAGCTGTCCCCCTCCTTCATAATTCTCAGCTGCCACGGTGAAGAAGGGGGGACAGGATTTCGAGTGTCCTGGGAGTCTGGTTTGCAAATTAGAGAGCCTCCCTCTCCGTGGCATTTGGCTAACTGGGAATGGAAAAGCATGAAACCCTCCACCCTCTGTCACAGGCAATAATGAGATGCTTGTTTCTTTTTCCAGACCCTTCTGAAACCTAGGAAAGAAAACCTTTACCCCCACCTCCATTGTTCCAAGTGATCCTTCTGCATGAAGTATAGAAATGGAAACTGGAGTTGCTGCATGGCAAAGCCAGAAATGTTGGGAAAGCTGCCTCAGCTGCTTTTGGCAGAGTGCTGTAGACAGCACCTAATTTGCTCATCTGCAGCGTAGAAATGGATTTTTAAAAAAAAAATAAATCCAAAATATGCCTGGTAGGCCTCAGGGAGACCAGGGAAACTTTCTGTGTTACCGGCAGGGAGTTATGCTTTTTTTGTTTGGTTGGGTTTTTTTAAGTATGCAAAAAGTTAGCATCACCTTATCAAGTTAAAATTCGAGTTTGACAAAGAGTTATTCCAAGACAGTGGTTGGATATCCTTACACTTTCTGCAGGCTTAGCACTGCAGACTTGCATTTTGAACTGCAACTCCCCCCCACGTGCACAGCACTTGTAACAGAGTTTTTCACGGTACTTTTTCACGGAGGGTTTTCGTGGTGTGGAGGTGCCAGAGGTGTTTTCTCTGTGTGTCAGCGGCTCTGCTGTCCTTTCGTGAGCTGACTCATGCTTTGGAACTCGCAGCAAAGACACGCTGAGACTGGGGAGGTTTTCCCAACCTGCCGTGCAGGTTTATCACCAGGGGCTTGGCTGGAGCTTGTCAGTCTGACACTCAGCACGATGCCAAGAACCGTGTTCTCCTGCAGACTCGCTGGTTGTCAAATAACAGGGCGATTGTGCCGGGATAACACAGGGTGCCGGGGGCCCCCCTTGTCCGCTGGCAAATCCGGGGCTATTCTTCCCTGTTGCTATGGCCAGTGACAGATAGAGCTGCATGGGGGGGAAGGAAAATCAAGGGGAACCATTGTCTTCCCTCGTTATGGGGAACATTATAAAAAGACTGTCTTGTGAGGCGAGTCACTGAATTAATACAACTCGGTTTTGACAGCAATTGTTATTTTCAGTGCCGCTGTTTTCTCTCCCTGATCCGCTTCTTCCTTTCTGAAAAGACTTTATAAACCCCTCCGATGGTTGAATAAGGTCGTCCCAAATCTTTAAAAAGGGTTTAAAAATGGGAGTTGGGCTAGAAAATATCTTCAGTTCCAAAAAAACTCTGCTTGGTAAGTTCTCTCTAAAAGGAAATTACAGCATAGTTGCAGGTACTTCAGCTTACGTCTCCAAGGAAAAAAATTAAAGATAGTTCTGGTGGGCGTGCCATCTGGTGACATGCCTGTGTTATTCTCTGCTGGCAAAACTTACATAAAAAAGAAGCTAGATGAAAACCAATTTTTTATGGAAGAGTTTTATTATTGAAGTTGTCTCTTAAAAAAAAATTGAAAAATCCATCTTTATGTTAGTGAATCCCTCTCAGAAGATTCCAGCACAGTTTTTTTTAAAAATGAGGTTTGTTTATGTAGTTGTTGCCTGATGAGTCTGGGAAAGACTAGGAGCTGCTGGAGCAGCAAGTGGGGGTGAGGGCTGTTGTTGGGGGCACATATGTTTGTGAGTGAAGGCCAACTTGTAAACCAAACTGGGGGACAAAATGAGTTCTCCCTTGTCTGGCTTGTTCTGCAGCACAGTGGAGCCTGGCAGCTGCTTCTCATGCTGCACATGGGTTAATTTTTTTTTTTTAATTAAATTAAAATCACACTTTGTTTGTAAATATACGTGCAGGAGATATAGCGAGACGTTACTTTTTTTTCCCCCCTTACCTCTCTTGCAGAATAATCCCAAAATCTGAGCTGATGTGTTTGTTTCCAGATTGACAAGGAGTGTGACCTTCCCGATTCTCCAGGCTGCTCCTGCTCTTGGAGAGCATCAGAGCTGTTTGTTGTTGTCCCTTCCTCAGCTTCCTGAGATGCTGAGTTGCTGCTGAGTTGTCTGGGAAATAGAGCAGACATCCAGATATTTATTTCCCTGTGTTTTAATACACTAGTTTGCTTCACTTTCAGCTTCATGAGTGTAATACTACTGTAAGAACTGGGAAAGGACTCTCCACATGGGAATGTGTTCCCATAAAATCACTTCTAAATGCTCTTAGATACTGCCTTCTCAGATAGAAACATTTGGAATGAAAAAAAAAATAAAGGCATAGGAAGAAAGCCATTGTTCAGTGTGAAAGTTGTGTTTACTACAACGCTGTGATGTCCGGTCTTAATTGCTTCCTAATTGTTTGCTTTAATGTCTCGATTGTTTTCCCTTGTTTGTCCTTTCCTCTCCGTGTTTGCAGTGTAAGTGAACCTATGCCATTAGCTGTTCACAGGGAGTCGTGGTGGAACGATGATCATTTTCGGGAGAGGGTTTGTGTGCTGGAAAGTGGCTTTTTCATTTTTTGTCAGTTTTTCATTTTTTATCAGTTACCTTCGGCACCTTTTCATTTTCGGCCAGGGTTTCGGGTTTGGATTTAGGACCCCTTCATGGCAACAGCCCAGGGCTCACAGTTCCATCTCGTGCTGTCCTGAAAGATGCACAGTCTGGTTTTATCCTGTTTGAAAAAGGACAAAATATTAGGAGTGCTTGTCCACCACCGAGGGGTGGCTGGAGGGATGCAGAAAGGCTGACAGAATGAAGCCGCTTGTTTTCCTTAGGGAAGTAAATGGCTCCATTAAATCGGGCCACTTTAAGTCTTCCCTCCTAAGCACTAAGGCAGATCTTGCTGCCAGAGCCATCAATAAGCCTTTGACCCACAAATCAACCCAAACCGCAGGATATGCTTTGCGATGCTTTTGGCATTTGTAAACTGAGCCACTTCCTATTAGAGCTGAGCTACAATGAACTTGCTGTTTGGGTTTTGTCCCTTTTTTTTTTTTTCTTAAATTTAAAATACACAGAGAGCGAGGTGGTGGGTTATAAACTCAGCTGCTGTAAAATCTGTTTTCAGCTACAACCGACTTGGAAAAAACATCTCTAGCCTTTAAGTTTCATGACATGGGATTATCAGGATCCAGTGCTTTGCTTTGTCATCTGTCTGTGTTGCCTTTCTAAAAGTGGCATTTCCTTCCCTTTTGCTTTCCTGGCACCCCTGTGGCATTAATGTGATGTTGGCTGGCAGGGTTGTGACCTCACCTCAATGCTGTGATGGACACCCTTGTACCGGTGTGAAGGACCTTGTGAAGGAATGCAGAGCTGACTGATGTTGAAAGCATTCGGGGGGGGGAAAAAGTGGGGAAAAGTCCCTTGTGAAGTCTCTACAACACACGTAAGGACAAGAAAATTGTTCTTCTCCAAGTATTCAGGAAGACATCTGTTGCGTTTACCTCTTCTGAGAGGAAATACACTGAATTTTAAAACTGAGCAGGGTGCTCTAAAGTCCCCTCCAGAGTTATATCCTGAGCGGCTTATCCAAAAGCCACGTGCGTGCAGCTTTTCTGGATCAGTTTAAAGCAGCTCATAAAGGAGTAACCACAAAGTTAATTTTATGATTTCCTCTAATAATTTCCCAGGGCCAGCGTGGTGGTTAAGTCCGCATGTGGATCTCTCAGATGCTTTCCCGGGGCGCTGCTGCTTGGGGTCAGTATTTTGGGGAGGGGATTGGAAAGAAGGGAATGGGGAGCTGAGGGTTTGCAGGTTATTTGTTTGAAATAACTTGTAATGTCTCAGTTGGCTTGGTAGGCATGTGCCTTCCAGGGCCTGACACCCTGTTTTGTGCAGAGTAGTACGACGACGTGTGTGGTGCATCCCAGGCGTGTTCCTTTTCATTCAAGGCTTTGCTTCCCAATTCAAATCCTGAGCCTGAGTCAGCAGACAGTCATTTCACGTGGATGAGATGGGATTTTTTTGTGTGCCAGCCCCCCACTGTGGATTCATGAAGGTAACTGTAGTTTTTGCCTCGCAAATACATTTTGATACTTCTAAAAGCAGCCCTGTGATCCTGCCCATATTTCAGTTGAGTTTTAGTTGAAGCTTGTTTTTTTTTTTTTCACGTTTGGTTTTTTTTTTTGTTTTTTTTTTCTTGTTGTTGTTGTCTGTCCTTGCACCACTTCATCTTCCAGTGTGGTCACTTGCCTCCAGAGTTGTGTCCTCCAGAGATGCGAGCGCTCCTGACGCACAAAATCTTAATCCCTTCCTCAGCGAAGGAGAACATCTTGCAGATAAGGACTTGTAATGCCTGGATTTGTTGTCTTTATCACAAGTGTAATTCCTTTCTTTGTGACAAAGAGAACAAATGAGCTTAAGTGAGCTTTGGTAAATTCCTCTTTTGCTAAAAATTGAGACGACTCATTCTCGATACCGAAATAATTTCCACACAGATAATCATTGGGTGGGTTCCTTATGCTGACTTAAGTGAAATTATCCATGTTTTGTTTTGGTAGCTGGTATTTTAATTGTGTTTTTACCCACTTGAGTAGCACAGCCCTGGTTCTGCTTGAATGGATTAATTGTTTCAGGGACTTGCTGAGTGTTCTGGATCCGGGAATCAAAATGGCATTACTGTGTTTTATACTTTATGGCCACGAAATACTGCTTTTTCTAACACTGCAGTGTAGCTTTTAGAAATAAAACCCAAGTGTCTCTAATGTCCTATTATTAACTTTTGTGGTTGACAACTCTTCTTAAAATTTCTTGCTGCAATGGGAGTGAAAAAAAAAGGGAGGAAAATCTATATTTAAGCTCATAGAACAGTTAAACTAACTTTCTACTCAACTGGCAAATGCACAAGCTGAAATAATTTCAAAAGAAATGTCCTCCTGAGTATGTAGTAGGAGCTGTCATTCCCCCTCAGATGCTTCAGGCAGGTGGGTTTTCCTGATAGGATACTTTGCAAGAGATAAGCAGATTTTCCTTGAGGTGGTTACATGCAGCACATACAAGATTGTATTAAATATGGGGGATATGTGAGAAATACTTGGGGGTGAGCTAATGCAGCGTATTTTTGGAAAGCTGTTGGATTATTCATTGCTGCCTCCTGTCCATTCCTTCTTCCTGTTGTTCTCTGTGTTATTTCTTGCCTCTGATGGTTGTTGTTTCCTCGATCCAGACCCTGTTTTGCCTCTTAATCCAAGTCTAAGTGTAACCTTCCCTCTAGGTGTGAGGTTTTCTGTTGGGAAGTTGCCGAGTGTTTCTGTGTTTCTCCTTTGCCACGTTCATATCCTCAGCCTGTGCTGTGTGGGGGTTACAGTTGAGGGCAGCCTTTTATAAAGTGACTCTTCTCCCATGAAAATTGAGCTAAATTTCTCCTTTAACTGCCTTTTTCCTGAACACATTAAGAGATGGTTCCTTTTATTGTGTTTAAAAGGATTGAAGGCTGTCTTAAACTCTTTAGTTAGTCTTTTTTTTTCTCCCTTTAAAAATGCCCTGATTTCTTAGGTTGTATGACTAGATTTGCTTTAGTCATTCATTAAGCATTGGTTTCCAAAAGCACTGATCAGCATTTTGGGAAGCCATCCATGTTCTGAGGCATGTTATCCAAGCACTATATTTGGTGTACAAGTAAGGATCTAATTTGATGCTAGAGCCAAGCTTTTATTGCTGCAATTTATCACCCTCAGCGGGTTGTAGATGGCTTTCTGCAAAGCTCTGCTTCTTAAATGTATTTACAGGGTGTGACTGTGACCAGCAGTTTGGGATGCAGAGGGCATTAGTCACGTAAGGATAATTTAGCTGAATGTAAGGAAATCTGTGTGGCAGGAGGAGAAGTTTGCTGTGGTAAGCAGTGGATACCTTTAGTGTGGGACACTTGGAAGAAGTAGGGGACTAAAGGAATCACAGGTAGGAAAATACTGTTGATCACCTGCTTTATTCCTGGGGAAATGCTCCTCTTTTTCCTCCTGCCCCAGCAAGCTTGGTGATGCTTTATGGGGCTGGCAGCGTGTGTGAGGCTGCCCGAGGCAAGCTGGAGCTCTCTAGGCCACTTCAGGACATTCTCAGTGACTTGGGGAAAGATCTTGAACTCCTTCATGCCTACTTAAACGGTTTAGTAAACCTTCTTCCTCTCTTAAAGCTTCCAGGATCTTTTCTTTAAACACCATCCGGCATGTTACTGAAAGAAACAACCCAGACTCAGAGCTTTATGTATTTCCTTAGGAATTGCTCATTTTTATATATGGGAAAGGGTTGGATTTTTTTTACAAAAAGAAAGAAGTGCTGTTGTGTCCACTGAACAGTGTATTGGGTACGTTCCTGCAGGAAATAGGTTGGAACCTTTGTGGAAACCAAGCTTGGAAGTGTAACTGTGCCACGTTCTGACTTGAGTTTGAGTTCATGCTGTGCCCTCCCTTTTGAGCAGGCTGGTGCTAATTGACAGAAATCAGGGTTTCCTGAGAAAAGAGGGGAAACATTAGTGAGGAAATAGTGCTGTTTAGTGTGCAGGGAGCTTAATTAGTGACTGAAGTGGTCAAAATAGTAAACTCCATCTCATAGGAAAAAAACCAAGCAGTTGGAGAAGAAGGAATACTTCTTGTTCACCTTCATCAAAGCTGCCAGTAGCCTGGCCTTTTTAAGATGTGCTATCTGAATATTAGGGTATTAGAAGAAATAAATCTGGTTTTGATTATTCCCTACAGTTCCACAATGTGTGTTTGTGTACTTACATAGTAAGGGTCAATATTGAAGTAGTAAAAGAATGTGGATCTGATTGAAAGGACCCAACTGAACAGCCAGAAGTCCTCAGCTTGCCTAAAGTTTTCCTGTGCTGGATGCTGTTGTAGACTCGTGTTTGTGGCTCTGGCCTGCCCCTCTCCTTGCTCTCCTGTTAGTCCTGCAGGGGACAAGGCTTGGGAGGTTGAGTCACTTCCGCAGCCGTTGGCTGCCCTGGGAATAGTTTAATTGTGTTTGGAGTGCACAGACAGGGCTCTGGTAGTATCCACTGAGGGCAACTGTGACTTGCTGTGTTTATTTTGAGGGTTTTCCAGGAGATGAAAGTGTATTAAGTGAATGTGTTGTAAATGAAGCGAGGGAGTTTATTCTGTGTGTGAGCATAGCAAAGTGGTGATGATTTCCTGGTTATGTGATGGGGTTCTGGATGCTTGCTTGTGCCTTGCCTTGGGAATTGCGATTGCTCGGGAGAGGGGTTGCATCCAACTGGGTAAACAGCAGGAACACCATGGGGTGGGGTTGTAGCATAACACCTCCCCCTTGTTTACAGGCACATTCTGAGCCTGCAGACGGGAAAAACGGAGGCAGAGAGAAGCTTGGCTGGAAAACAGGCTGTGGCCACCTAACATCCCTGTGGATTTGGCACTGAGTGTCAATGCAGGACAGCTGAGGGACAACTCTGTACCCTGATCAGAGCTCAGCCAGCAAAAGGCTCCCTGTGGGCGTGTTTTGGTGCTCCTGAGAGCTTCTGAGTTGTGCTGGACCGCTCCTGCATTGGCTGGGTTTCACTGGCTTCCAAATGTGTGTGTACAGGAGGAAGAAAGCGTGTTTTAAGAATGTGGATGTGTACGTGTTATGACAGCTTTAACTCTGGGGGGTGGTGGCTGGGACAGGCAAAAGCAAAACTGTTCCTTAAGGCTACCTTAAATTACTTTCTCCTTCCTGGATGTGAATCATCTGATAAACTTGAGCTCTTTTAACATGTTGAGTCTTGTGTCCAATGGTACCTGTGTTTTTGAGGGGCTCTTCATGAGCTTGTGAGTTTTCTGCCATCCTGTATGGAGTTTCAGTGTGTGAAGGCAGCTGTTTTTCCCAGAAGGGGAAGCCAGATTTTAGTCCCCACCACGATGGGTAGAGAATGAAAAATCTCATAAAACCCTGCTGATTTACCTGTCAGTACTCCAGTGGAAGAAGGCACCATTTCAAACCACTTATGGTCGCTGTACCCCTTGAGAAGCATCTTCAGGTTGAAAAGCCTACAGAGAATTGAAATTACTCCATGGTGCAGCAAATAAGCAATAAACAACATCTGTCCTGTTTTTATAGGGAAGATCATGTGTCTGTGGAAATTTTTCAAGTCAGTGCCACTGATTCTTGTTTAAACAAAGAAACAATCCAAAATGAAAGCCCTAGGCCTGGAACTGCTTTCTAACCACTGCCTCACCTTTTGGGAGAGCAGCTATGTTGTGGAAGGAGTTGGCAACTCCTAACTCCTTCCCAGAGCTGCTGCGTGGAATGCCTGCATCCTGAATTCTTCCCTTGCTTTTGTTACCTGCAAATTCAAGTGGCTGGACTGAGGGAGGCTTACTGCAGTAAGCAGGAACTGGACTGGAAAACAGCTGAGTTTTTGGTGGTGTGGGAGCTGGAGGAAGCAATGCCTTGCTGGAGCGCTGGCTCCCTTCAGGACAGAAATGTTGTGACTACTCGATTTTAAAAATAGAAATGCTCAAGTTTAATCTCATCAGTGCAGATTTTGAACATGTACAGTTTCATTTTACTTTCTGTCCTTCTGATGCTGTGGTTGTCACAGGGAAGACGTGTTTCAAGTGCTGCAGCTATTGATTTCATTGCCAAAAAGTAGCTTGAACTTCTATTTTCATTTCTCTGTTGATATGTTGGCTAGTGGAAACTAACCCGATCCCACTGTGATGTTTCTATTCTTAGCAGGATGTTATCATTTGAAGCCCTGTATTATTGTTTAAAGGCTGGAAATGTTTGCTTTTCTGGAATTTGGGTCTTGTCTTATAGTGTTTCTGTGTTTAGAAACAGCAGCAGGAGAAAGGAGACAAGGAGGTGCAGAACTAAAACTTGGGGCTTCTGTGGTAAACTCAATTGTTGGCCTGTGGCAGTGGGTCCCTGCCTCAGTTTCCCTGTGTCTAGTGATCCCTACTTCAGAGGTACTTTGTGAGGATTAATTAATGGTCACAGAGGCCTTTGAAGATGAGAAAAGCAGGAGCTGAAGTAGGAAAAGTTTCCATGCCCCAGGTAAATGTTCTGTGCGCTCTCTTGAGTTCAGCTTTTTCGGAATCTCTAGAGCGCGTCCAAATATTTTGAAGGGCTGATTTCAGTCTGGCCGTGGTGGTGGCTGCTCTGGGGAGGCACTGAGTGGTGCAGCTGTGCTTCCAGGAGTTAGTTCCTCACACATTCCCCCAAGGAAAGGAATGACACCCGTGGCCTCGGCATTGTGGAGCACTCAGAGGGATATAGGTGGCAGGCGCGTCCTGAAGACGGTGCCACTGCACAGCAGGTGAGAGCTTTGGGTCAGTTCTGTGGTAAGAACAAGCTGTGAGGGCGTAACTTCTATTCCTGAGCAGCCTAAATTTTTCTGATTTGATTCAGGTTTCTGCAAATCTGCAGCAGGCTTGATGGAAATAGGTGAAAAAGCTCTGTTGAAAGGCCCTGTGGACAAGTAACCACTCACCCGGGAGTGAGGAGGCCTAAGCCAGGCCAGCCCAAGTGCTTCCCCTGGGAGCACCAAGGTTTAGGTGGCTCCTTTCCTGCAGTTGCTGGGAAGTGCATCAAGAGCTGAGGCTGGATATTAAAGCTGCTGTGAGTGTAGATGTGCCAGTGCTGCGTTTGAAGCTGAAACAAGCTATTGAGGCAGTGCGTGGTGTGAGCAGGACTCCTGAAACTTTTCCCTTCTTCTGGAAACATTGCCTTGCCAGCCTAAGGCAGTACAGCCTGTGGAATCCACATCATGAAACCCACTCCCCTGTCAGCAGATGACTGGATAAAATTACAACTTTGGAGGAAATTTGGTGTTCTTGCCTTTACAAGGGAGTTGTGACGTCCGCGTGGGGCTGAGCGGCGCGTGGGCTTCTGCCGGTGGGAAGGGCTTGTTGTGGCTTCCCAGCCCGGCTCCAGCTCTGTGAGTCAACTGCCTGAAACACACTTCCTGATTTAGTGCTGGGTCGGGCTGCATCTGCCACTGCCAGAGCTGCACTTCCCTGTAAAAATAGAAGGGCATAATTTGCTAGAAACGGCGGATGTGGGAGTGAAGGGAGCAAAGCGTCCTTGGAATCGCAGGAATTTCTCTTGAAAGACCGGGAATTGGCTGTGACAAATAGTGGGGGTGATGCAGCATCTTCCCCGTTTCATGGCCTTTTTATGTCTGAGGAAAATGGAATCTTTGGTGGTTTCTCTGTCCCCTCTCACTTCTGCATTAATATTAAGAGATTCTCAGAGGCTCTTAACAGGGAAAGGCAGGTGCTGCCTGTTGGCTTGGAGCGTTTTAAAACCTGGGGAGAAATGGCTAATTCTGTTATGGGATGTAGCTGAAAATGAAATATCACACTTGACCCAGACCTTGATGATTGTGTGCATTGTTGGCCACCTGGCAGAACTCTGTAAAAATTGCTTTTTCTCACTGATTGCTCAAAGATTTGAGGAAGAAGACCTGCGACAAGAAGGCTTCCTAAATCTGTCACGTGAAACAGATTATGAGCATAATAGGAGAAAAGAATTATTACTTATTTGGTTAAGTAATAGGAGAGTTTCTGAACGAATAAGGTAATTGAAGTAATGTTTGCAGTGATGTTTATAACCAGGCTTTCCAAGAAAAACCTTGTCCTATAAAGGTTTTGTCTCAGAGAAGCTGTCCCTGAACTGTGTCTCGAGGAGTGTGTGACCATGCATGCAGTTAACTGGCTTCTCATATGGTGAACTGCATAAATGCATGGAATTCTGATAATTTATTGCCAAAATTGCAGCTATTTCCATAGCACGTGACGACCAGCAGCCTGCATTTATCCTAATTACTTTTCCTTTTGGATGCCTGCCTGCCTTCCACATGAGACTGTTTCCTGCTGTCTTAGGGTGCCTGTGCTGGATTTGGGTGCAGTGGGAATTCCTGCCCAGAGTTTGTCAGAAGAGACTACTTATTTAGGGAGTTTCCTTGTGCCTTATTCCCAATCCCTCATCCCTTACACCCCACTAACAAAAATTTCTGTTCAGCCCTTAGAGAGATGGTAAAGAATTGCCCAAGTGTTTTATATAAAGAAGGGAGATCTGGGTAATATTTGTAGTGAAAATTGTGCTGTCTGGGTTTCACGTCTTTCCACTTGGAATTCAGAACTCAGTTTGCCTTGTCTGACAGAAATCTTTTCTCAGCTCATACACAGAAACATTCACAAATATTGGCTCATCTGACAGTTCTCTGCAAATATTTGATTTTGCACGTCATGTTTCTGACACGTTAGGGGTTCATGTGCCATCCGGGCTCACTGCCATCGTTTAAAATTCAGATGTCTAAACTTTTCTTCTGAGCCAGTCCATGTTTTTCAAACCAAATCATAGGTAAGAAAATGGTTTAAAACAAGGCAAAATACCTGCTACTTTTGCATCCCAGTTTTTGTTAAATACCCTGTTTCAATGTGAAAATGTGTGAGTGGGGAGAGGATTTAATGTCAGTCTTGTCCTTACGTGGGACTCGTCTGCTCGTTTCTTTTTTTCACTTCCCATTCCAAAAGGCCTCCAAATATTTCCTCTCTCTTTTGCAGTGGTAGTCGCTCTTCCAAAACCTTCAAACCAAAGAAGAATATTCCAGAGGGGTCTCACCAGTACGAACTGCTAAAACATGCCGAGGCCACGCTGGGAAGCGGCAATCTCCGGATGGCTGTGATGCTTCCAGAGGGGGAAGACTTAAATGAATGGGTTGCAGTTAACAGTGAGTCGCTGACCTTTTTTTTCCATGAGGAGGGTGTTGGATGTGGGCTGACACTTGTGGGAGGACAACTGTGTGCTTCTTCCTGTGCCTGGAGAAGGGGAGGCTCGGGGGGTGGACCTTCTCGCTCTCTCTGACTCCCTGACAGGAGGGGAGAGCCGGGTGGGGGTCGGGCTCTGCTCCCAGGGAACAAGGGACAGGATGAGAGGAGGCGGCCTCAAGGTTCAGGTTGGACATCAGGAAGAATTTCTTCGTGGAAAGGGTTGTCGAGCATTGGAAGGGGCTGCCCAAGGGAGGTGGTGGAGTCCCCATCCCTGTCCAAGGAATGACTGGATGTTGGTCTGGTTGGACTCGATGATTGTGGAGGTCTTTTCCAACCGAAGTGATTCTATGATTCTAATGGGCTTTGCAGTTTTCATCAAGTTACTTCATTTTGTTTCTACCAAGTTCTGAGCCTTTGGTCTAGTAAGTCTGATGTCATTATTTTAACTTCCTCTAAAGCTGGCTGTCCAACCTCTGCGCTTTCACGTTGGACCATTATGCCCAAATTAATGTTTTCTGATTGCTTGACTGTGTTTCCTCCTCCTTCCTCTCCCTGCTGCATGAGTTTTTCCCTCTACTCCTCAAGAATGGATTATCCCATGTCCCATCATGCTCTGTGGCCTGTGCAGTTCTGGCTGCCACAGACCCTGTCCGGGTGTTCCCTCATCTTTTGTCTCTGAGGCTTGGTGTGCTCCCGTGGTGGTGTGGGATTAACTGTGCACTGCAGTAGAAATCATGCTCGAGATAAATGTCCTCTGATTGTTTCTGTGGTTCTGCCTATTTCTTCTTGCTCTTTACACATTTGGGAAGTGAAACTGTCCTACTGACTTGAACCTTCCTGTTCCTAATTAGCCACGCAGTGCTCTAGTGCTCCACTTGCCACTGCTTCCAGGGCCGTGCTGGAATTGTTGACACCATCCTTTGTAAGAGTTTGTTCACACTACATTGCAAAACTGTCTAGAGAAAAAGCCAGCCCACTTTTATGAGCAAGCATTGCTAAAGATGCTTCATGTGTTGCTGGCATCCTTCCCTTTCGGTGGTTCCTTCACTCCGTGTCTCTGCTTTCCCGTGCGGCAGCAGCAGTTTTTCCTTTCCCAAGTGACTTAACTGCTGAATTAACTCAAATGAAATTATAGCTGTATAATTAAAGAGTGAACTGATGATGTGCTCCTTTCCTTGACAGCATCCCTCCACCACAGCAAGCCCCAAGAGCGTGGTAGCTGTGAGCCCCTTCTGCTCACTGGGATGTCTCATAAGGAAATGAAATGTGTGACTTGGTGTCCTTGGTTTACCCTGCACAACCCTGAGAGCACAAAAACAAACGTGCTCTGCTCTTCCCCTTCTTGCTCAACCCTCAGCCCGACCGATGTCTTTGGGGAAGAGTTGACGGGCGTGGGGGTTTTGAGACTTCCAAGTGTGGGATTTGCCACAATCAGTCATTTTGCCGGAGCCTGTGTGGGTTTTCTGGACACGCCTGCCTTGAAGCAAACGCTGGGCCGTGGTTTCTGCTGGGAACAGGGAATGGAAACTTAATTAACAGTTCTTGTGTGCACTTAGGAAGCAAGGGCTCGTGTCCTGCTTCTGCTGAGCAGTAGCTGTAACTTCCTGCCGTGATGTTTTTGTAATCTTTCACGTTGATTCTCTGAAAGATACCTGGAGATAAAGTGGATTTTATAAACTGGTTGCAGTGGCCACAGTTCCTCAGAACAGAACCTGCTGTTGGTTATTGTAGAACCCTCCTTTCAAAGAGTTTGGAGTAATAAAGCACCAAAGTAGTAAGAACAATGGGGATATTTAGGTGTGCCAACTTTTGGGTGTTTTATTTCAGTAATTCAGCTGTAGGCCACAAAAAAAAAAAAAAAAAAAACAACAACCAAACCGAAAAGGTTTTGGCTAAGGGAAATGCTTTTCCCAACATGTAACAAAACTTAAAAAGTAGCACTCCAGAACAAAGCTCCCAAGGCTAGTTTATAATGAGGAAACATTGTGGACTAAATATTGATTTGTGGTAATTAGTTGATATTCTAAGGACAGGAGTTGTTTGGTGCTGTAGCTCTTCCTGTGCCATGACCTCTGTATCCAACTCCCATGCATGTAACTAAAAGACAGTAGGGTTAGATAGGATATTGGGAAGAAATCCTTCCCTGTGAGGGTGGGGAGGCCCTGACACAGGTTGCCCAGAGAAGCTGTGGCTGCCCCATCCCTGGAAGTGTCCAAGGCCAGGTTGGACGGGGCTTGGAGCAATGTGGGATAGTGGAAGATGTCCCTGCCTATGGCAGGGGGGTGGAACGAGGTGATCCTTGAGATCCCTTCCCATCCGGACCAGTCTAGGATTCTCTGAAATGTTCCTGGAAAAGGTGGGCATTTGGAATAAAAAGCCTCAGGGAAGCCTAATGAGTCACCTAATGAAGAAAGCTGGAAAGTTTACACTGAAAATCTTTGTTTTATTCCACACTGGCCAGTAGAGTTTGGGATTCTGATAAAACACACCAAAGATTCAGAAAAGGAGGTAACTCTGCTTTCTCCTTCCTTTTTCTCCTTCCAACTGAAGATTTTGCTGCAGTGAACAATTACATAGTTGTTGGAGGCTGTTCCAGAAAGTTGGTGGTTGCGTTCTGCATCTCTTTTATAATGGATCTTAAAAAAAGCAATAACAGTGAAGTTTGTCCCACCATAAACATGCCAGGATCTCTGCTTTACAGTCTGGGCTGTAGGAATGTTGTGTTGCAGAGTGTTAATGGGTGGTTTTGATGCTTTTCAGCTGTCGACTTCTTCAACCAGATCAATATGCTTTATGGGACCATCACGGACTTCTGCACGGAGGAGAGCTGCCCTGTGATGTCTGCTGGCCCAAAGTAAGAGCCTTTTGGCTTACCAGAATCTTCCTTGTAGGTATTGTGCAAATATTAGATGTCTGGATAAGAATCCCCCACCCTGTGCCTCGCTTAAGTTTTGCTTCTTGGATTCTTGCCTATGCTTTTGTGCAGACATCCAATGTCTGTGCTTTTTTTCTGCTCTCCAGATGCTTTAGTGTCTTCCAAGGAGGAAAATACCTGCATTTCTGAGTGAGTGGTGAGGGAGGGCTCTGCTTCCTTTTGAATTACTGTGAAACCCTAAATAAACAGTAAAGAAAAGCAAACCTCTCCTCCGCTTCCAGAAAGGGATATTTTCCAGTGAGGAAAATGAGCCATGATTGGGTTTTCTGTTTATAGATGGCCAGTAACTTGGGGTTTTAGTGTTAGAAAATTCCTTCCTCTGAAAAATGTGTGGTGGTAGTGGGGGGTGAGGAGGGAAGGTTCTCATTGCTGGATGTTCTTTGGATGAGATTTTCAGCATGGAATTCTCTTTGTTGTCTTGCTCTGGCTCCAGTCTCATCCTGGAACCTCAGGATTGTCCTGCATTTATACCACTTCAGTCTTGATATTAGGGCAGTGCTGGGTGGCTAGGGATCCTGATTTTTCACAAATCCAGACACATGGCCCATTTGGCACGCCTGGGATTTTTGCATGTGTTCTGAGATACAAAATCAAAATGCTTTCAGGCCCTCTGATTTGTTGCTGTTGGAAAACTGGGATCATTTTATCCCGTTGCGAGCAGCACCGTCACAATCCCTCATCCAATTTTTTTATGGTGAAATTGTTCTCCCAGTTGGTGTTCTGACAAAACTGAATTTGTTAAACAAAATGAGAAGGCAGATTTATCAGATGCTGTTAAGCTTTGCATACAACCATGTGTGTGATTTTAAAAAATAGAAACGCTTGAAAGCTGGTGTTGTCAGGCTCCCCTCGTTATTGTGTTTGGGTGTTTTAAGTGATTATGTTTCCAAATTATCCACCTTCTCCCGTGTCTGGACTGGTGTCAGAGGAGTTCCCCAAGCCAGGCAAAATAGCTGTTCCATTCTGAATTTCACGAGGGCATGTTTCTCTCTGGATGTGTGCGTAGTCTAGAAGCTTTCTTAATCACGGGATCGGAATCCCAGACTGGTCTGGGTTGGAAAGGACCTTAAAGTCCATCTTGTTCCTGCCGTGGGTAGTGACACCTTCCATTAGACCAGTTTGAGGGGAGGGAGCAGCCTCCCAGGCCTTGGCAGGCATGATTCCTTAGTGCTAAGGAATGTCTTGTCCCTCCCCAGGTACGAGTACCACTGGGCAGATGGGACCAACATCAAGAAACCCATCAAGTGCTCTGCGCCAAAGTACATCGATTACCTGATGACCTGGGTCCAGGATCAGCTGGATGACGAAACGCTATTTCCTTCCAAAATAGGTAGAGTAAACAACCAGAGCTGAACAGTGGCTCTGGGTTGCAGTTGTACAGGAGTAGTCAAGTCTCAGGGCAATAAAAGGTCTCCTTAGTGACTGACGCGTAGGGCCAGTGTAAAAGCTTATATTATCTGTATAAACACACTTATCTCTCGAGATAAAATGGATGGGGCAGTGCATGAACTCTGATCCCTCTATCAATACTCCTAATAAACATCTCTCACCGTTCTGAATGCAGGAAGTGCTGTTTCTACTCAATAACTGACTCCAATCAAATCTGATGGGTTTTTTTTCCAGTTTGAACAGTGAGTTGTTTCTTTAGAAATAGAGGATCTCAAACCCTATAACCAGTAATTGGTACAAACTGGCAACTTTTTGACACAGGAGGGGTGTTTGGCATTCAGGAGGAATTTCTGGGCCTTACCTCCAAAGAAGCTGAATTGCACCTTTGATCTTAATGATTTTTTTCTTTTTTTTTTTTCAAGTGAAGATGAAAAATAGATGTTTTAAAGAGGTTTCTTTTCTTTTGGAAAAGTAGGAGGAAAATAGTGACCAACCACCAATTCAGAAACATTAACAAGGGAGATCTCTTAATTGCTTTAATTTTGTGAATAGTTTCTGAAGCTTTTGGCATGTTTTCATTAACCTTCTTCAGAGAAACAGGGCTGCCTTCAGAGAGAGAGAGAGAGACTTAAAGGCCACAAGCTAAGCAGCTAAATATGAACTTCCCATGTGCTGCAGCAGCCAGAGGAGGAAATGAGATGGACATGTGCACAGGGCAGGCAGGAGTATGAAAACATTGCTGGGGTCTGAAAGCATTGGTGAGGTTCTGATTGGCCTTACAGCATCCAGAGCTTGGGCCTCTGGCCTTCAGACAGGACCTCAGCACTTGGAAAAGCAGCAAAAGACCTAAGCTGACTGGGGAAACTGGTAGGTGAGGAGAAGCTAGACAGGTTTAGTCTTTTTAGGTGGTTGATGCATATCTTTTTTTAGCCTGGGGATGTGTCAACTAAAGAGATTGGTTCGGAAACAGCAACTGGCTACTGGGAGCAACAATTTTAATAGAACCTGTGCAGTGACAAAGGTCTGCTGTTGAAACTGCTTTTACCTGTCTTGGGTCATTTTCCCTGGAATGACTGAAAGGAGTGTGTCCCAGAATACTGAAGCAGGCAGTTCAGAAAGCAGTATCCTGTGGCCAAGGGTTTGGGAAGAGCAGGACGGAAACGGGAGTCTTTTCGCTGGGCAGGAGGCAAGTGGAAGAGAGCCTATTTCTGATTCCACTTTGGTCAAGAGAAGTGTAATATTCCGTGGCTGATGCCAAAAGTGGTTTCAGTTACCTACTCCCAGGTACCTGGTGGAGCTTGTCCTTGTGCCTCAGCCCAAGCCCACTGTGATTTAGGGGCGGAATTGCCGAGCGGAACCAAACAGCCTTTCTTGTGCAAGAGGGAGGGTTGGGTTATCCTGGCTTTTCAGATTACACAAGCGTTGAAAGATAAGCCACCTGTTTCCTCGTTTCCAGGCGTCCCGTTCCCAAAGAACTTCATGTCAGTGGCCAAGACAATTCTAAAGCGTCTCTTCAGAGTCTACGCTCACATCTATCACCAGCACTTTGATCCCGTGATCCAGCTGCAGGAGGAGGCACACCTTAACACTTCTTTCAAGCACTTTATATTTTTTGTTCAGGTAAGGAGACTGCAAACAGTGCTCTTGCCTCAAAGCTACATTACTCCCTTTCCCTTGTGGGGAAAAAAAAGAGCATTTTCTTACTTTTCCTTCCTTTAAATGGGGAGAAGACCTTCAGGCAGTGGCACGTGGGCAGGAAAAGGCTGTAGTGGCTAAGCCTGGAATAAGAGAGCCTACTGCCAAATGAATTCTGGCTGAGTGAGGCTTCTCACCTGAGCTGCACGTGCAAAACTCTGTGTGTGTGTCTTTCTCCTCATCCTTGTTGCAGGAATTCAACCTTATTGATAGAAGAGAACTTGCACCACTTCAAGAACTGATTGAAAAACTCACCTCGAAGGACAGATAAAAGGAAGAGGACTTCTTGAAGTCACTTGTTTCTTTAAGCAAGCGTGTGGTATTTGTTTTTTTGTTCATTTGGTTTTTTTTTAAAAAAAGAAAACAAAAACAAGCCCCTGTGCTGTCACCAGTGACAGCCGAGATCTACTTTCTGTGCTTTTACTAGGGGAAATCTTTTCTCTGTTAGTGACACGTGGTAAATAGCTTTTTTTTTTATTTTTATTTTATTGTTACTCATTGTGGAATTTCTAGCAGGTGCTGAGTGTTTATAAAGGAAATGTGCTTGGTTGGGGGATTGACTCTGCTGGTGGATGGGTTCTTGTGTTGTGTCAGTGGTAGCCCATTCTCATGAAGTCCCTAAAAGACTTGCTTACATTCTCTAAGTGCCTTGGCAGACTCACTTCTGAGGTGCAAAGCACATACAATACTGAACATTGCTGGAAACAGAAGATATGTACTAACACCCAGACACTTACTGATACTTGTTCTAGAAAAATATATGTATGCTTACACTAAAAAAAAAAAAAAAAAGCCATAACTTGCTGAAATCAATGATCTCCAGCTTTTAATACAAATACTTGTCTTATTTTTTTAGAGATGAATATGGAATTTTTCAAAACTAGATAATTTCTTACAAAGAAAAGTGAAGTTCTAGTCGCTGCAGCGAAACGGCCAAGGAGGTGTCAAAATCACACACAGACCTTGTACTGAGCAAGTACCTCCACATCTGTTGCCATGGAACTTTTCCTGGTTGCTTTTGCTTTTTTAACAGGGAAGCACCAGTTGGGTCACTCAGCTTTTGTTAAGCTCCCGAGCAGTTGCCAAACGAACGTTTAGTTTGCACGAATGCAGTTAGGGGAAAAAACATCCGTTGTCAAAAATTGCACTGGGGTAATACTGAGGAAAACCTGGATGGAAAAATGGCTAGTGGAAAGGTCTTTTTAAGTTAGGAGTACAAAGCTCTGTGGCCTGTGTTTGTTGTGGTGGGAAATCTATCTCCGAGGGAAGCAAAGTTCATGGACCACTTTGGAGTTAGGTTAGCATAGAATCCCTACTGCTGAGCACAGATGAGGTATTTCAGAAGAAAAACGTGTAAAAGCGAGGCTTTGCTTGGAGATACCAGTGCAGTAATTCACATTTTTGGCATACTCCTGCCCTGGGAGGGTTTTATTCTTCTTGTTGTTGCAGTTTTTTTGCTTTTTACTAGCCAGTTTTTTAGAAATCCAGAGGCATCTGCTGCAGTTCAGCCAATCAGAATTGGAATGTACTAAGGAAAAAAAAAAAAGAGTCTTTGGTGGATAGTGTATTTTTTGTATTTAATATCTGGCAGTAGAGAGACTTTGAGTAGTTTCTAGGCACGTAATAAAAGCTTGGAGATCATGATTTGCCCGACAGCTGTATGAACACATTGTTTAATTACACAACACTTGAAAATAACACCATTGAAGGTATGTTTGCAGTGGTGGGGATTTAGTATCCCCGTGCTGTTTCTATTTGCAGCTTTTCATTGGTTTTATTTTTTTTTTTTTGTTCACTTGTAAAAGCTGTGGGACCAGAAGTTGAGGTGTGTTTACGCTCTCGAAGTCAGGGCACATGGAAATGCCACACAAAATGGAATCTGGATCAGGTGAATGTGTTTATAAAATAGTGCATTTATGGAGGGAGAGGGGGGGACACCCCCTCGCCTCCCAAACAAACCCCAGAGAAACAAACCCCGACGGACTCTGAGGGACCCCGAGCCCCTGGAGACGGAAACTTCCAGCTTTGTGGTCATTGGGAGCGGGAAGTGCCGGTGGGGTTAAACCAGGCTGTGCTGCCAGCGCTGCCTGAGGCCTTCCAGTCTGACAGGGTCAGAAATCCCATGGTTTGGGGTGGTTTGCAGCTCTGTTGGACCTCATGAGGGATTCGGGTGGTGCCTTGAGGAGGGGGCACCTGCTTGGAGCTGGGAAGGGGCGGATGGCCGAATCCTTGGAGCTTAGCCACCCCGGCAGTGCTGACAGTGCTCAGGTGATGGATCCGGGATGTCTTGTCCAAGTCTTTCAAGTCAGGGATACAAGGTAACCGTGCAAAGAAGAAACAAACCCATTGTGTTGTGCTGGTGCTGGGAGCTGAGGGCAGAGAACGGGTTCCAAGGCCTGTCTGCAAGTATCCAGTTTCTTTTCCTGCTTACTATGCAATGTAGAGCTTTGAACTTCTGCTTTTCCTTGGAGATACTGAGGAGCACTGTCCTTACTCAGTCCTTAGGACCTGAACCCTGTCCCCGTGTCCCTGGCCCTCAGTTAACAGGTAAGGACACCTATTTGCTGCTATGGACTCGACTCACCTTTCAGATTGTTCCTTTCTGTTTCCTGCCCCTGCCCCCTTTCTCCCGGATCACCAGACACAGTTTTACTATCAACACCTCCTTTTGGGATAGTTGTTTTTTCCTTGCTCCCCCCTGCCTACCTGCCACAGTGCAGTTACTGTACATAACCCCCCTTTTAGTTGGATTATTTAAGAAGCTGCAGCACAAACACAGATTCCTTGCTTTTTTTTCCCCACTAAAATATTCCCTTTTATGCCGAATCTCGTTTCCCTCACTGCTGATGGCAGTTGTCTCTTTTCCAACCTGCACTCCTAAAACCACTGGCAGTTTCATGGGATGCCTGTTATCTTTCCCTGGATATCGTTTCTTTTAACATGAGACTAACATTGGTGATTTTCAGTGTTAAACCTTCTTATTTTCCTGCTTTTCTTACCGTTTCCCCTTACCAGGTTCAGTTTGCAGCCTATAGGAAAATAACCAATTAAGTTGGGTTTTTTTGTTGTTGTTGTTGGAAGAACCAATTCCCTAAATTGTTCATAGAGTAATGTATTTTTAGGGGAGATTAATTTTTTATAGCCACTAAACTATACTCATTATTTTTGTACGTTTGCAACTTGGGACATTTTTCCGAGCCGTGTCGTGGAGGGAACACTTATTTTCATGGCTATTTGACTGCTTGGGAATGCTGTGGTTGTGTTGTGTAGAGGCACATCACCTCAATGTGCAGTGGAAGAGAGAGAAGGATGCAATAAAGATGAATGAGGTTTCAATAAAAGGCCATTTCTGAAGGCAAAGAAAAAAAATAGTATATTCCAAAAGCGACACTAACCTTTCCTCCTTTAGAATCCTAAAATATATGGGAGAAAATACAGTGTAAAGTAAAAAAAAAAAATGCAAGGAGAGAACCCTTACTGTGAGCTAACTGTGCCAATACCGCTTCAGTTTGTAGTCACTGATGGAGACTTTAGTTTTAAAGGAAAACAGCTTTTGATTAAAAAAAAAAAAAAAAAGAAGCTGAATGTCTGAAAATCCGCACCGTGTTTATTTGAGAGTTGTAAATAATGTATACAGATGGTTGTATGTGATGGGACAAAATATTTAAATCCTAGGGTTTTTTTTTTTTTCAATAAGAAACCGAAGGCTGTTTATAAGAGAAAATAAATAGCTATGTTTGACCATGACTGTCTTTATTTCCTTCTTGGACTTGTTTCTAAAGGATCTCCTACTCTCAAATAGATCTATTCCCCCCCCCCCCCCCGTATATTGTGAATGTCTTCCCATGACACACCCGAGGATGTCACCAGGTGTCCAACATCACTCGTGGTGCAGACTCCGCCCTTGGCCCTGCCCAGTAGCACAGGTGTCTTTTTATTTTGGGGAGCTCTTCTTTCTCCTCAGAGCCTCCCGTGACCCCAACAGCTGCCGGGCTCCAGATTTCCCACTTCCCATCCACACCTGGCTCTGTCTCGTGGTAAGTCCGTTCTCATGCGCACTTGGTGGAAAGGTGGTGAAAAATCTGGATTTTGCCACAATTTTTCAGCACAGATCTTGGGTCAAGGCTGTCCCACTGCCTATGCCCAATCCATAGATCTGAGGGGTTTTCCCTGTTTAACTCGATCCTCCAAGAATCAAAAGGGTCCTGTAGTGGGATGGTATTATGGGAAACATGGGTTTGTTGGTGGCTGTTTGGGGGGTTTAGGGTTTTTGTAGAATCTTAGAATTCTGGAATGGTTTGGGTTGGAAGGGACCTTCAAGATCACCTCATTCCAACCCCCTGCCATGGGCAGGGACACCTTCCACTATCCCAGGTTGCTCCAAGCCCCGTCCAACCTGACCCTGGACACTTCCAGGGATGGGGCAGCCACAGTTTCTCTGGGCAACCTGTGCCAGGGCCTCCCCACCCTCACAAGGAAGGGTTTCTTCCTAAAGTAAAAAATCCCTTCCTAAAGTAATTCCTCCCTAAACTCAAGAGCTCCTTCCTAAATTTAAGAACTTCTTCCTAGTTGTTTTCAGCAACGGCCCTCTCAATTCAAGTGCCAGTGCTCTCCTTTTAAAAACCCAGCCACTTCTAAGGTATTCCTGGAGGATTTTTTACACAGGTCGTGGCGCGGCGGGGGGGTCCTTTCCCTCCCTTTTCTGTTGGTTTTGCGCTGTGTGTCGGGACGAAGGGAACCGCTGAGAACGGGAGCAGCTCGTGGCAGGAGTCATCGATGCGCTCCTCGTGCCGCTGCTCTTGCCTGGGTCGGTGGGTGGGCGGACGGGCGGGAGGGCGGGGTCGGCCGCGGCGCGCGGGCGTGACGTCACGGGCCGCCCCGGCGGGCCCGCCGCTGCCGCGCGCCAAATTTGAAGGCGCGCGCGGGCAGGCGCGGGCTGGTCTCGCGCCCCTCCTCGTGTCCCCCCAACCTCCTCGCGCCCTCCCTCGCGCCCCTTCAGGCGGGTCTCGCGCCCACCCCCCGCCTTCTCCCCTCAGGTGCCCTCGCGCTCCCTCGGGCCGCCATGGCCACCCCGCCCAAGCGCGGGCGGCACGACCGCCGCGTCAAGAAGGTCGCCGTGGAGGGCAACATCGGTGAGTCGGGGCCGTCACCGCTTTCGCGGGGAGCGGGGGAGTTTCGGGGGGGATAAAGAGGTGGCTCTCGCGGCGCTCGGGGGGTTCGGGCGTGGCTGGGGGCGGCACAGCTCTGCGGACCCCACGCTCGCCTCTCCCTCTCCCCTCTCTCCCTTCTGCCGGGGCTCTTCCCGCCCTGGCGGGGTGGGGCGGCGGGGATGCTTCCACAGGGTTTTCCTGGCCGTTTCCCCGCAAAAAAACCCGCTTTTAGTCAGGTCAGGAGGCACAAACAAGCCAATGCGTGAGGTCAGAGACTTTACCGCGACACCGTAAGAATTCTACGAAACTGACGCGATTTGCGATTTTATTTACAGTTTGTAACTCATTCACCTGTTTGTCGTTGACATTTTTTTTTCCCGCACTTTTCCCGCTCGTGGTGTAAAACTCCCAGAGTCCCAGAATCTCCCGAGCGGGAAGGGTCCCACAGGGATCACCCAGTCCTGGCCCTGCGCGGGACACTCCCAAAATCCCACCAGGTGCCTGAGGGTGTCGTCCAAACCCATGTAGATGCAGATAGAGAACCACCCTGTTGCTCCATTAATTGATGATCTGTGGAATGAGATGGGCTCTGCTTCAAGTCCAAAGTGCTTGGGCGTGGGAGACTGATTTGTGGGGATGGGAAGCGGAATTGTGCAGTGGTAAAATAACACCCCTGTGGGTGGTTTCTCACTGACAATCTTCCTGAATGCTTTTCCTACAGCTTCAGGGAAATCCACCTTTGTGAATATTCTGAAACAAGCCAATGAGGAGTGGGAAGTGGTTCCCGAGCCCATAGCTAGATGGTGCAATGTCCACCAAAACTCTGGAAATGACTGTGAGGTAAAAGAGAAAAAAACCCCAAATGTTCCTCTAATTTCAGAAATCCAGTATATCCAACAGGCTGGGTGTTTTTGCGATAGCAACACTTCTGCTGATTCCTTTCACAATGTTTGAGTTCCTCTTTTCTAGTTTGTTTGGTGTATTATGGAATAAGTGTTACTCAACATAAGGATACAAGTTCTACAAGCGCAAAAAGCCTTTTCCCTGTATCAAAGCAAGGGATGGGAAAAAGTGAGGCAGAGTTACTTGTAGCAACTCTGAACTATCCACATGAGTGCAGAGGGTTGTTTCTGGTGTGTGAAGGTGTCCTCTGCCATATCTAGGAAATAATGAACCACTGCTAAATGGTTTATAGTGGTGTTTTTTCTCCCAGCTACCCGTAATTCCACTGGCAATCCAGCTGCTGCCTGGTGGCCACAGTCTGCTGTGCAAGTGGCTTTTGAGAGACTTTCTTTTGATTTGGCAAAAATACAGTGTATTTTGGTAAAATCAGTGTAAGCTTAACGGGGATGTGTTGCTCCTGACTTCTCCTCAGCTGCCTTCTCTCAGAGTTAGGCAGTTCATTCTCTGCTTATTTCTCATTTGAATCCAGGAGCTGACCACATCCCAGAGGAATGGTGGGAATGTGCTGCGGATGATGTACGAGAAGCCGGACAGGTGGGCTTTCACTTTCCAGACGTACGCGTGTCTCAGCAGGATCCGAGCTCAGCTCAGCGCCCTCGAGGGCAAACTCCAGGACGTGGAGAATCCTGTGATCTTCTTCGAGCGGTCTGTCTACAGCGACAGGTGTGTGGGGCCCAAGTCCTCAGGGGGAACATCACAATTCTGCCAAGTAAAATCACAGGATAGTTGTGGTGGAAATGTGTCCAGGTGGGTTTGGAATGTCTCCAGAGAGGGAGATAGAATCACAGAATCAGTCAGTTTGGAAAAGACCTCTGAGGTTATCAAGCCCAACCTATGACCCAACACCACCTTGTCAACTAGACCATGGCACTGAGTGCCACGTCCAATCTTTCCTTAAACACCTCCAGGGATGGTGACTGTACACCCTCCCTGGGCAGCCTGTTCCAGTGCTCTGCTGCCCTCCTTGGAAGGAAGTTCTTCCTCATGTTTTAGTTTATGGCCAATAAAAAATACACAAATAAATGCCCTGTACTGCATTTCTGGGTTCAGAAGGTGGGATGTGATAACTGAATCCCATCCCGTAGTTCTTAGGAGTTCCCTTTGCTCTAAGATACTGACAATAAAGAGTGTACAAACCAGTCCTTTCGTGGGTTATTCCTGGACACCTGAGCTGTAAATGTTCCTGGTCTGTGTGGACACAGTTACAGGAGGAGTATACCAACTGTTTAATTCCACTCCAAGTGTACATCAGAGATGCTACAGATTTACTACTCAGCTTCTTCTCTAGTTACTTCAGGCAAACCGAGGATTCCTGTGTCCAAGCCAGTTTGTGTTTCTATCGCTGTTTTGTGTTCCCAGGTACATCTTTGCAGCTAATTTATACGAGTCTGATTGCATGACAGAGACTGAGTGGACTATTTATCAAGACTGGCACAACTGGATGAATGAGCAGTTTGGTTCAAGGCTGGTGCTGGATGGGATCATTTATCTCAGAGCCACTCCTGAGGTGAGGGATACAAATGTGTGACTGCACAGAGAACGAGAGTCCATGTTCTGTGCCTTGCCCCTCAAGGGTAGAGTCCACCTCAGGCTGCAGTGTTGCCCTGAACACTGTAATACTTGAGCTGTGACTAAGACTAACTCTGGAAATACTTAAAAAAAAAAAAGTTCTTTCAAGCGCAGCCTGTGTATTTTAAAATCAACTGTGATGATAACGGTTCTGTAATTATAAAAAAGAACACATGATAACAGCAAACCAGAAAATACCACTGGAACAAACCAAGCAACCCCGGGAAAGTACAAAATAGCTCTAGGAAGAGCTATTTTGCAGGGAATATAGCTGTACAGGGAAAAGAACAATTTATGTTCTTTTAGTAATTAACCAGTCACAGCTGGTTTGGGGGTGGCTATGAAGCCCCTACACCTGCGGCAGTGGAGCTAAGCCAGGTGAAAGCACTTCCTGTGCGTGGGGCCTTATGACTATGCTTTGATCTTGGGGCATCTGGTGTTTGTTTAAAAGGAGAGAATGCCATCATGAATATCTCTCTTGAGTATGAAACCTGCATGAACAGGGGAAAATGTGAGTTTAGAAGAGCTCTAATTAGCCTACAGATCACATCCATATTCCCTTGCTTCCAGTTTCCATGCTTTCAGCTTTGTTATGGTTGTAAACACTCCACAGTGTAGCACACTGGAGTAACTCGAGGGCTTTTTGGTTTTTCTATTTAAGAAAAGACCATGTATTTAAATTACAAAGTACAATACTTTAACAGTTTTGGCTTGTTGTTGATGCTTTGGATGTGCTCAGGATGGGAACAAATGATTTACTGCATTGGAAAACAGTTCCTAAGAGCCAGAAATATATGGTGAGATTTGGAAATGCCTGTCTGTAATGTCAAATGGATATTTCTGTGCTCTTGGCATGCAATACACCAATTTATTTATTTTTATTATCTTTTGCCTTTAGAAATGCTTGAATAGGATTTTCGTGCGAGGAAGAGATGAGGAACAAGAAATCCCCATTGAGTATCTGGAGAAGCTTCACTGCAAACATGAAAGTTGGCTCCAGCATAGGACACTGCGGTAGGGTTTGTTGAATGGTTCCTTAAGGGTGGATAAATCTTCGTAAGGGTGTTCCATAATGCTTTTTCCACCAGTGAAACTCCAGTTTTTCTTATGATTTGTAAAGCTAAACTCCAGGAACATTTCTATAATATTTCTATCAGTGCTAATGTATCCCAGGAGCCACACTGTAAATTCAGAACTCCTGGCTGTAATTTAGAGATGCAGTTCTTTTCGTGTGTTTCTCAACAATGGAAATGCTGGCAGGGACTTGGCTGCTGTCTGCTCTATTTTCAGCTACTAATATTTGCTTTGTTCCTCTCCCAATACAGAACAGATTTTGACTATCTACAGAAAATTCCAATTTTGACGCTAGATGTTAATGAAGATTTCAAAGGCAAAAAGGACAGATACGACCACATGATCGAAAAGGTAAAATTTCACAAATGGTTTAGGTTACTCTAATTACACTTCACTGTCCAATCATCCTTCTAAAATATTAGAGTCATAGAGTTACATGCAGGTAAGGAACAGTCTTGTAGCCTGCTGCAAAGCTTACTTTAAACCCAGGCCAAACCTTCAACATTTAACTGCTCAGGTATTTGGTATTTGAATCCCTTTGGGATTCCAGCGAGGACAACTTGCCTTTTATCTGAGCAGTTGCAATGACTTACAGACCTCAGCAGTGGGACACACAACTTCTTCTGCTCTGTGGAAATAAACTATTACCTCACGAGCAAAGCAGCTTGGTCCTTTGATCTCTGCTGATCCACCCCCAAGTGGAACTGTTCACCTGATTAAAACCAGTCTTCCTGGTCAGGCTTGTTAATCGATGGAATGACAGGACGTGGCAGCTGTGGGGGGCACATGCTTCCCACTGCACAGGATGAGATGAGGCTCGGGAGACTAAATACGGATTTTGGAGGAGTTTATTCTGGTGTAGCTGGCAGGTTATCTGGGAATAGCCTAAGCCCTGTGTGGGCCCTTTTTCTGGCATTTCCTAAGTGGAGCCCCAGAACTGCTGCACTCGATGAGCTGTGCTGTGGGCTTTAGTGTGTGCTGATGTCCCACAGAAACCCAGAACCTGTGTGCTTCCTTGCCTCATCTGGAAACTCTGCCTGGTGTGTAAATGCAGACAAGGTTCTCCAAGTGGGATTGCTGGTGCCACTCTCTAAAGTGGAGGGTGGCTTTCTGGTGATTCCTTTCAAGTTGCAGTCTTGGCACAGTTATTTGTTCTCTTCTGTACAGGAAGGGATTTGACCTCTTTTTTTTTTTTTAATCCCATGTCCATGAGCCCTGACCTGGGAAGGGAAGGGTCACAGTTGGAGAGTGTGGTCCAAGATCCGTTTCCATTTCTCATCAAGAATTTGGACAAAACGTTTACAGATGGGCTCTGTGTAGGAGAGCCTCTGCCAAAAGAGTCACACTGGTTCTCTAGTAACTGGTCTGTTCCTTTCTGTGGAGTAGCCTGGCTGGAGTGGGCAGAAAGGAGAATGCCCCCAGTTCAGGCTGTATCACAGCCTAGTTGCTAGGATGCTCCTGACACTTAAAGGCAGCAGTTGTGAGCCTGGTGTTGATGTGCAGTATCGTTGTTTTTCCAAGCACTGTGGTTTCAGTAGGTATTGCTTTATTATTTCTTTGCCAGCCTCATTCCAGGGAACATCCTGATTAGGTGCCCTGAGTTGTTCACTGGCATTAAATCCCAACGGTGTCCTGGCAGTGGGCGTGACTCAGTGGTTTCCAAATGACAGCTGTTTTGAGGTGGTCATTATCCTCCTCGTGTTTGGGTTACACCTGCTTTTAAAGTAACTCCTTTGTGACTGTGGGCTGCAGTTCAGGACCGTGGGAGGACTGAGCACCATTCCAGTGTGTCTCTCCCTGCACTTGCTAAATTACAGGTACCACGTCTGGGAACGTTCTTGATGGACAGGTAATGGCATGGCCAAGCCCAAGATCCTTTTTCCTTGTTTCTTTAGGTTGTGGTAAAGCATAAAGCAGCGGAGAGGCAAACAGAGTTGCTGTCTATTTCTGTTGATAAACACTTAGTGTGATTGACAATATTTGTTTCTTTTTGCAGGTCAAAGAATTTTTGAGCACATTATAATCCTCTTTGAAGTGCAGACAGAGCCAAACCATTCCAAACATCTGTGCGATCAAAGTCTCAAGTGCAGCTTCTGCTTTTATAGGGGGCCTCTGGAGAGGCAGGACTCAATCCTGGTGATTTGACTGTGAGGAACAAATAAACTTTGTGAATAGGGAAATTACTAAATAAATCAGTATGTCTGTTCAGTATTGTGTTAAGTAACACACACAGATTCTGAAGAGACAAGGATTCTGAGCGTTCCCAAATATTGCACCAGTTTTTGATCAGACTGATGAGTTCTAGAGTATTTTATAGATTTTTTAAATTAATTTTTTATCCAGTTGCTATTTAATTTTTGAGAAGGTAGTGGTTTTTTAAATCTTTTCAATGTTTTTTAGTGGCATTGATTTGTAATGGATGTCTTGTTCTGAAGAAGGAAAAAGTGAAAACCATTTTTGCTGCTAAGGGAATTGCAATGTAACCTGGAGTTTTATATTTTAAGGTACCAAATATGTCATCTGATGATTTTGGTAGATGAAGTTCTTCACAGAATACATGAATTAAATGCAAATAAGGCTGACATTCTGTAGCTGTCAAATGAGATTTTATATTTGTTTTCAATATGCACTGCCAACTAGGATATTCAGAGGCTTTCTGTTTTCTAGCATGTTTGTTTGTTGGGTTTTTTTACCCTTTCTTTAAAGCTTTTATTAAAACAGCTGTTTTTGTTGTTGATAAATCCTCTTCTCCTGGAGAGGAATATGTTTGCTTGCTGGGTACCGTAATAGGAAGAAGAACATTTTCCAAATGGCCTCCATCTGTAAATGATGTGTTTAGAAGCCATCCCATGATCGCATTTGGGATGTCAGAGGTTGCTTCCTGCCTTTGTTCCAGCTGCTCCATGTGTTTCCTGGGCCTTCTGGGTGCTTATATCAGATCCTGCACTATTTGAAGTAGGCTGTCCTGTCTCAACTGCTTCGAGTCAGAAGGGGACACCTGTGTGGAGTGGCTGCTGCTCCTTCTTGTATTAACTGAGCCTCTTGTTGCAGGTGCAGAAAACACAAACTTGTCAGGGTGCACATCTCACGTGTTGGGTTTTATGAGCTGCTTTGTTCTGCTTTAAACGTTTCTGAGTGCACAGCTGGCTTTTGAAGGCAAAATTGTATTGCAAAGCATTTTATTGTCTACCTTGGTGCCGCTGTTACCCGCTGGTTGGAGATGAGATTTCTTCCTTTGTGGCTGCAATTGTGCTGGCATTCTCTAACCATTGGCTGAAAAATAAAAGTGGTTGGAAAGACTTTTTCAGTGCCTAATGCTGTTGGGTCTCTTGTCTCATAAAAGAAGTAATATTGTGGATTGCTGGTATGTAATACTGGTACAATGGATTGACTTGAAGGTTGTGGATTCTTGGTGAATGTGATGTAAAAAGTTACCTAAGATTTCTGAGAAACTGACTGGCTTCATTTTTTTTTTTCATGTGTGGGAAATGAACTTATGGGGGGTAGAGACACAGGATTACATAAACTGCATCATATGTGTAACAGTGCTCAGTACAAGTGTGTTGTATAACATTCGTATTGTGGTGGAAAGTAGAAGGAGTCTGGCAGAAAATCTTGTGTGAGACTTGAAGGTTGCCCAGTGAAAGGAAAGATTTTAAGATCTTTGCTCCAGAAAGGAAGTGAAGTGGAATGGATGAAGATTCAGTTCAGATTTACTTGAAACACATAGTAGAAGCTTTTAAAATGTTCTCGGCAAGAGTCTGAACAGTAACAACTTATTTTGACTAACAGTGCAATTATTCCTACAGTTTCAGCTGTCAAAATTGTGGATTTAATTACAGGAATTGGAATGACAGTGCTCGTTGCAAGAAAGTAAACATGTCTGAGTTCTAATAAAGGCTTCTTTTGAAACCCATCACAGAGAGCACACAGAAATTCTGTGGCAGGTTATCTGCAGCCTGTTCCAGAAAGCTTTACAAAATCTCTGCCTGCCAAGTTTGGGTTGGAAGGAGCGAAGTCATGACCAATTATTAGAATGTTTTTAATTGGTGTGCAGAAAAAAACAATACCAAACCCCAAACACACACCCCACTGGCCCCCGAGCTTCTGGGGGCTCTGGAAGTGGCCAGGCTGGAGCACACGGAGCTGTATGTAGGACACACAGCACCAGGGATGGCCTGAGACTCAGCTTAAACCTCAGCTCCAACAGTGCCTCAGCCTTCTGAATCTGTCAGTATTTCCTTGGCTTAAATCTATTCCTAGGCTTCCACGAACCAGGATTGTTCTGTTGGGTTTTGCCTATTAGAGATGCGAAAATTTTCTGCCCTGGTGTCTGCTGTTTGGGTGAGGATGGTTTTTCAGCCTCTGGGTCTTGTGTCCCTTCCTCTTCCCTTGGGTGAGAGATACTCCAATGGAATTGCCTAGGAATGCTTGCTTGTTTTAATTAAGTGGGTTTCTTCCAGTTAGGATGCAGATTAAATGACTGATTAGTACTGTTTTAATTGTGATGCAAGTACCTGGGTGAGCAGTGGTCTTTATATTGCCTTGTTTTATTCTCGGTCCTTGTGGTTGTTTTCTATGTAGTGCATTTTAAGTTCTCTTCATAGAAACACTTCTTAGAACAGCAACCAATTTTATAGGTAGAACCTAATTTTCTATAATTTTGTGTCAGTTACTTGTACTGTTTTCTGTTTACTTAAGCAGACTTCATAGTAATGGGATTGTACATAAAATGTGATTAGTATTGAGAGGATCTTGTTCTTTTTCCAGTAATTAGGCACTGAGGAGTCTCTTTGTGAAGTAAAGTGACCCAGGAGAAACTCTCCATAAACTATTAAGCATAGACCAAGGAAGTCTGTATGTATGTGCAGTAATTAAGAATATCTTATCAAAAACCATTGTGCAAGTGCTTGTGCCAAGGGGTTTCGGCATAGCCAGGTATAGGGGCTCCCAGGTGATTTTTTCCCAGCTCCCATTTAGACTCTCTGCGTGACCACGAGTAAATAAATCACTCTTTGCCTCAGTCTTTTCATCTTTAAAATATTGATACCTCCCCATGCCTTCAGGAGGCTGGGAGGATGCGCTAGTTAATATTGATGTGCTCTTTTGTAGGTCTGAAGTGCTCTGTTAAATAATTGAGGGGGAAGGCAGCCCTGGTTTTATTTTTTTTTCTCTGGGATGTTTGGATGCCCCTGGCCCAGATTCATGGCCAACACAACTTATTTATTTGTTTAAAAGATATTAAAAGCCATCAGTGCAACGTTGGCTGTATTGAAGTTAGTTTGCTGAAAAGTACAGCCACTGAAAACACCGTCTGTGAGGAGAGGAAACTTAGGAGTAGTTGGATCTTGAAATAAAGACTGATGGCAAAAGCTGTGCTGCAGTCCCTGTAGCTATAGAGGCAACGGGGAGATCTGTGCCGGAATCTGCCACAGGAGGTCATGGTGTCCCTGGGTCTCACTCGCTGGGCTGGCTGCGAGAGGAGCATTAGGGCTTTAACAGTGAATGGCTTTGGAAAAGGTAAAGAAGGAAGAGGTCACTTCCTCTCTGGGCCACAGCAAAAACATAAAACTGATGAATAAATACTCTACTGAAGGAGATAAATCTTGCTGTGGGGAGGGAGGGAGGGGAATAAAGCAAACCCCGCTGGATTAAGTGAATGACTAGAAAAGGCTGAGTTAATGGGAGGGGTTTGGTCAGCAGAAGGTCTTCCGTGCAGCCACCAGCTGTTTGTGTGCTGTGAGTGAATATTAGCGCATGGATAACACTAATCCTGGGGTGTCTGAGCCGTGGCAGCCTTTAGCTCTGAGCTATCCGGCCCAGACACAGCCCTGAGCAGTGCTGGGAAGGGAAGCACTGAGCAGTTCTGCTGCATGAGGCCCTGCACAGCACTGCATGTGCCAAATGAACCTGAACTGGGGATGCTGGTTCAAAGCCACTAGTGACGAGGAGTGTGGATTCCACACCGGGAGTAAGCAGTGAAGGGCTTTATTTTCCCTTAGGTTGGTATAATGTAATGCTCAGAGCCCAAATTGGAGGCTGTGGTGTGCAGGTGACTTTTGTTCTTGGGTCTAAGTTTCAGTCCATGGTATAGGGAACACGAGAGCAGTGTAAATAAGAACATGGTGCATGGTAAATGAGAGTGCAGGCTATATTACCTGTTCATTGGATTTCTGCTGACTGCTCTTCCCAATGTCCTGGGCAGGCTGGACATTCCATATACCTATCTCCAGGATGTCAAGGTTGTGCAGCTTGCACCACGGATGTTTGCTGGCTCATAGTACTGACTGGCTTGGAAAAAGGCAGTTGGTTCCTGAGGGTTATTTACAAAGATGATGCCACTGCAGCTCTTTCAGAGGACATGCTGTGCTTTCTCCTGTCCTGCGTTTTGTGCTTCTCTCTCTGATTTCCTTCTGAGCTGTTGTGAGTTGTCTTTTAGTAACTGCTAAAACCACAATCTTGTACAAGTCATAACAGACGTGTTAAAGCCAGTGTTTAACTTGGATGCAGCCTCCCTGAGGATGTGGCTTCTGCCCTGTTCTACCTGGGTGTCTTAGGTGTTCTACTCCTTTTTTCCAAGCAGTTCTGCTGAGTTAGCCCACCTGATTGCTGGGGCTCTTCCTAACTCCCCCTGGTTTCAGCTCTGTCCATGGATGTGCGTTGACAATGTGCCCTTTTTGTCATAATTCCCCCCAGATTTGCCTCCTCTGGTTTGTTAAAACGATGGCTGTTGCTCCCTGCTGAGCCTCCCCTGCACCTGTGGCACGTGTGGCGTTGTCCTCGCTGTGGCTCGTGGCCTTTACCCCGACCCCTCAGCCCAGCACAGTGGCCTCAGGTCATTGACTGGCTTGTTGGTCAGTCACCTGGGTCCTGTCCGAGCTGCGCCTCGTGAGGAGAACGCCCGCGCTCACAGAAAGCAGGACCTGACTCCTTAGGTATCACCCCTGAGCTGCAACGCTGCTGCTTTCCTCGGGCTTTCCTGCAATGGTCCAGCATAGTCGGGTAGGTGTTCCAGGTGCTCTGGTCCTTGCCAAAGTTTCTGTGTGTTGTGACACGGGAATATAGCTCAGTTTTGTGGAACTGAGCAGTTTTAGGTCTTGGAGAGTGAACTGAGGTTCCTTGAGGCTGAGAGCTCTCCTTTTCTCAGGTACTCTCCATTGTCAGTGTGCCTTGTGCTGCTGTGTGTGTAAGTGCTGAGATGCTATGGCATGGTACATTCTAGAGATTAATTCTTACTGTGCTTGCCAAATCTCATGGCTGTATCACCACTTAAACTTGGGTGATACACATTTGCTGTTCTTTAACTCATGTAAGTAATGGCTTTTGGTGAGATCTGTTAATGACTTGCAGTTAATGACCTCTGCCTGCAGTGGGGCTGATGGAATTTGTCCATGCCGGAGCTGAGTCATTAGCTCTTCCCATCTAAAAGTTTCCTTTCCTCTGAAGGTTGCTCACCCATGATACACTCCAAGTGATAATGCATCTTGCTTTTATGTTTTATTGACGGTCTGCACTTGCCCGTTGCTCTCAGATGAGGACACCTCCAGCATCTGGTTGCACTGTTGGCTTTCAATACTGCTGTTAGCATTGCTGCTGGGATCGCCGGTACAATCCAGCTGGAATCATATCGGCAGGAGGTCAGAAAGCTTTGCTGAAAGTGTAACAAATTGTGTTTGCTTGTTGTGGAACACACACTGAAGGTGTCCGGATCTTTCGAAGCACTTCTGCTGTACCCTCCTTTTAGCCACTTTCGTCAGGAATTTTCTGTGTCTCTGCTTTTGTTGTGCTGCCTGTGAGGGTTTTTTGTTTGTCTGTTCTACTCCGCTTGTCTCTAGTGCTGGAATATAACCCAGTTCTCCCTCCTCCTCTGTTGTGCCACTTCCTATGGGCTGAACCTTTGCATTTCATTTCCCTACACTGGCACGTACGTTGGATGGGAACACCTGCACTGTGCTGTCACTTCACCTCCTCAGCTCCAAGCCTGGGTATTTAGGCTAAAGTACTGGCTGTTCCCATCCTGATCCTTGCCTCGGATAGCTGTAGTTGTTTTAGGTCTTGGAAGACATTTCTGTAGGGGATCGGATCTGTCCTATGACATTTCCTGCTGGCTGGAATAAGATATCCCTTGAATGATCTTTGCTTTCACTAGGAAGTACTTAAAGTCTTGAAATTCAATGTAGACACCAGAATTCTCAGCCTCTTAATGTAAGTACTGATTTTCACTTCTTCTTGGTTTCAGGATGTTATGTTTGGTGATTTTTGTTTGGTTTTGGACAGTGCAACCCCACAAACCTTTCAGTGCTCTCTCATCTCTGTTACCAGTTGGCAGATTACAGCACTGGTTAAAAAATGCCTGTTACCAATGTATGTAGTTTGGTCTAAGTTTTTGTTATTGTCGTGTTTGTTTGTTTGGGTTTTTTTTAGAGGACTGTGGGCTGTTTGTAAAAATAGCTTTAATCTGAAATAATCCCCAAACTGTTAGTATTTGGTAGTCCTTGGTTCTGGGGGTGACTGCTGCTGACAGTGCGAGGTCTTGGACAGGTTGCTGTTCCGAGCATGACTCATCCATAGCACCTGTACTGCTGATAGCAAGGTGTGCCTCGAGGTTTGTTCCGTATTTTTAACCTTTTAACTGCTGTGGAGGTGGTTGGGGAGGATGGAAGGAGCTAAAGGGAAGTTCTTAGTGTCTGTTTTTTAAAAGGAAGGGGGTTGAAATGGATGTTAAGCGAAATAGATTTCGTTACGAGGCAGATGTTGGACAGGGAGATGCTCATATGGTAGAGCTGACTCTCTTCTTACTGATATGACTCTTACAGTTTTATTCATCTGGCAGGATATGAGAGAGAATGAGATGCCTTGGACTGAATCTTTGGCTCATGTTCACTATTGAAGCTTCATTTCCAAAATAGCTCCGTAGAAATCAAACCAAGGAACAGAGATCATAGAGATGGAGAAGCTTTGAATCCTTACAGGAAACAGCGCTGCTGTAATCCAGGGGGAGACTGAAGTATTTGTAGGCTAGCTTTGAAGCAGGCTATTGCTAAATGGAATCCATTAGGATCTCTGTGGCACGCACAATCCACCGGGACTCTTGGGAAATAAGGCTGGAGTGGCTTGCACACAGTGGCTGGGGCTAGTGGGGCCATGCTCCCACAGGGACACAAACACGGATTCTGCCTCAGCAGCACCGTGTGCTGGGGACATTCTTGTCAAACGGCAGCATTTCATCAGTGCTTCTGATTTGCACAACCACGAGAGAGGAGAATCCCATCCACAGGATGGGTTTTTTTGGTCCTTCAGTGGTCAAAAGGAGGGTTCTCAGCTATTTTGAGACACCCATGTTGATTGGCAAATTTGGAACTTGTGGACTAGCAGTCCTTAGTGCTGCTTCAGGGCACTTTGACAGATGTGATATGCTTTTAGGGAACCAATGTCAGCCTCCTGAGAGCTTTTGCTGTTAGTTTTTGCAAATCCTTTGTCCCCTGGCCTCAGGAATCTGCAGCCTCCAGCTTGGAGCTAGCTTGACCTGGAGCTATTGCTTTGAATTACAGTGTGTTCCTTACTGAAATGACTGAGTGAGGGGTGGGAAAGGGCAACAACCTGAATAGAGCAGAACACATCATGTAACTCACTGAGGGAATGAGGTGAGCAGGGGCTAGACCAGTAGGTTTACAAACCTTAGAAAGAAATTGATTGATGGAATTTTACTTGCAGGTTTGGAAGTAAAACGCTGAAAGGTCTGCTCAGTAGTGAGAGGTTTTTGTTGTTGCCTAAGAAGGATAAAAATTTACCTGCTTTTCTGTAGCTGACAACTCTACCAAGAAGTGGGAAGTGTCAGCTAAAGGCATGCCTGAAGAGCTATTGCAGTGTATGGAGTTTAACTCCCATACCTGATGGAAGGGAAGAGGGACAGAGAGGGGGTTAGGAATGTTCTATGCCTCTAACCTGTTACCTTGAGTGGTTGCCAAAGCACTCAGAGAGCAGGTGGGTGCTGAGCTCCTGCCTTGCCAGTGACACGGCAAAACCTCTGTGCTGGCTCCTGCGTGCTGGACTAGTGAGGGAGCAACAGTGGGAGAACAAGGGTAAGTCCCTCGAGGAAGTTTAAGATCCTTGCTTTTCTCTCTCTCTAGAAGGTCTGTATGTCCTGGGCCAATTCCCAAGGGAGCTGTTTGGTGTTCTGCTCCTCATAGGTGGTGGGAGAAGGGGCTGAGCAGTCTTGCTGTCAGCCTACCGTGACGATGAAGTGGGACACGCTCTGCCTTATCAGTTCCATATCTAGACCCAGGGCACTGCTGCCACTCGAGGCTCATGCAAGTAGGAGAAGCAGTTTCCAAGGGGCTGGATGCTCCAGGGATGGTCGTAGAGTCTGGCCTTTACACCGGTGAATAAGGACTGCTTTGAAGGGGATCTACTGATACTTTTCTCTGCCAAATAAACATGTTAATAACTAAATAAGGCCATTACAAACCTGACAGGCTGCTTTGTCTTCTGCTGGCACAGTTACTTTGGTTAAAAAGATCTTTCTGTCAGTGCAGGTTTTGCCTGGGAAAGCTGGAATAATTTCTTTCAGCAAGAGTTAGTTTTCACCAGGAAAGGCTGTGCTCACCCTACGAGCCCTTTGCTGGCATCAAGCAAGGTGGAGGTGTACTGACAGTGAGCTCCCAGCACGGGCCTGTCCTGGGAGTAAAGGTCTGGGCACAGCTGTTTATTTGAACTGGGACTTAGCTAAGCACATGTTGTGAGAGAATGAAGGTTTGTTGGTTTTTTATTTTTTTTCCCCTGGCACGTAGCATATTATCAAAGAGAAACCCACCAAATTAGCCTGTGGGGTTTTTTGTTTGTTTTCTTAATAGCGTCTCCCAGTTAGGAAAACATGCTCAGAAAGGACTTGGGAAAGAGCCATTTTTGATCCCAAACCTGATGGTGTTCTTGAGCCTCTCCTGTCTCCATTTCATGTCTTAAATTTGGTGGGGTGAGAGGGAAAGTGATCTCTAATCCAGCTAAACACACCTGACTGCAAACTTGGGTTTATTTGCTCAAGATTGAGATACGCAGAGGAGCTCTCTGTCAATGTTTAATGAAAGGGGTTAGAGTGGTGGTTTGTTCTGACACTCATAAATTTGAAATACTTGTGCTTTTGAGTACGGGTTGCGTGGTCTGTCTCTTCTTTTTCTCTTCTTGGTATCTGAGTTCCGCTGGGTTAGAGAACAAGTGTACTCGGTTTTTACAAGTCACTGATGGGAGATGGAGAAAGGAAATGTTTAAGGCACAACTCAGCTTCTCAGAGAAAGCATGTGTCTAAACTTCTGTTCTGTGAGAAAGTTGATTTTCCCCCGTGCCAAGAGGGTTCTGCTCCAGCAGAAGGAACATCATGAGGGGTGGAACTGAGCTGACTCTTACTGCTTTGGAAAAAGATTACTGTAGGAACGTTAAAAACAGTATTGTTGAGATACTAAGATGAAAAATATGCTGCAAATATAAATAATGTGGAGGAAAGTGGCCTCTGTTTGTGAAATATGCATTGCTGTAGTATTGAGAGATCCATTTCACCCTGGAGCTCTTCGCTTATCTTCTGTCAGAAAGGAACTGGGCATGTTTAGATGTTACCTAAGAAAAGGGAAAGGGCGTTATGACCTCCTTGTAATTAATGACTTCCTTGTAATTAATGCATTTGATTACAATTGATGTGGAGCGGTGAGTCTTTGCAGAGGTTGGTGAAAATCCCCACCCCAGCCCCACTGCTGATTTCACTGCTGTTACCAATTGCTTACCACAGCAGTGCACTCCTTGCCCCTGGCATCCTGTTGTTGCACAACCTCGTCTGCAGTGATTTGCAGCAATATTCTGATTAGATTGGGTATTGGTGTCCATCTATTTGTTTGTTTAAAGCTGAATGCTTGTGGTACATGTCTCTTGAGTGGCTGAAAGAAGTTCAGAGGCAGTAGAGTGTCACTGACAGGTTATTTAAGAATGTAAAACTAGCTTTGCTGAACTGTGGATCTCCTTTGGTAGAACAGGCCCCATGGGAACAGTCTCTAGTAGTGGTTGGGGCTGATCACAGATTGGCTTCAGTGAACGAGTTTCTCACACACTTGTAGCACAGAATTTATTACTTACACAGACTCGTATCTGTTAAGAAATTAAAAATTTCCTTCTTTTTTTGTTACAAAGCCTGCAGCCTTTCTAACCTTTTCTGCAACTCCATCCTCCTGAATCATGGAATCACAGATTGGTTTGGGTTGGAAGGAACCTTAAAGCTCATTGATTTCCAACCCCCTGCCATGGGCAGGGACACTTTCCACTATCCCAGGTTGCTCCAAGCCCCATCCAACCTGGCCTTGGACACTTCCAGGGATGGGGCAACCACAGCTTCTCTGTGCCAGTGTCTCTCCACTCTCACAGGAAACAATTTCTTTTGTATATCTAGTCTAACTGCCCTCTGTCAGCATTTTCCTTGTATTCCATGACTTGGTGGCTTTGCTTGACATGTTCATGGAATTTGGCCTCGTGCGTTTGAAGAGGTTCTGTGTAAATATGTGATGGTCCCCAGTGTGGACTCTGCCAAGGGACTTAGTGAACTCTTCCCCACAGAAGATTTTTCTTCCTTGTATTTCTAGATAAAATGGTGTCATTGTGCCGTGGGTAACTTCCCAGTAATTCGAGGTGTTTGTGTACCAGCTGGAAAGGAGCAAAGTGAGCTTCCTTCTTCCATGAGATTCTCACCAAGTTTACTGTGTTGTTAGAGGTTTGTTGGGCAGCTCATGCTTTAATATGACTTACTGTTGAGTTTGTTTTCCATAATGGTTTGGGAAAGCTGATTATGTTTTCCTCCCAGTCCAGGAACGATTGCTCATCCTTTCCCATCACGGAGGCACTGGTTGGAAAAAGGCAAAGATTTCACAACTTTTCGGAGCCAACTGTATTCCTTCATTGCTGAGAGCCCTCTAGCACTCTCCTTATCTGCCTTAGAAGAAAAACGCAGCCTGTGTTAACATGCTTCATTTCATTTCTCCCTCTGACTCCACCTAACCTGGCACAGTCTGGGACCATTCCTGACTTTTACTCGAGGATTGTCTGTGATTTAGCTTAATCCTTTGCCTTGTTGTCATCAGGGATGTCACCTCACTCTCCTGCCACCCCTGTAAGATGTCACTCTGTTTTCCTGGCAGTGCTTGGATTTGCACAGGAGCAGAGTTTCTAAACTGATGCGTTTTGCCACTTTCTGCATAAGCTTTAGAAGGAGCTTCTAGGTATTGTTGTGTTTGGGAAAAAATGTGCCTGCAGCATCTAAACCAGAGTCTGTAGTCAGGGATGCCAAACGTGGAGTGCTGTTCTGTAACCACACACAACACAGCTACTACTCAGTGATCTTCACAGCTCATTATGGGTTTGGGTTTTGCTGTCTCATGGATGCCTTTCCTGTAATCTCTTAGCACAAGGAGTCTGAGTTTTGGCTTTCTTTTCTAGAAAGGTTCCCTGAAGGTTTTCTGTATAGCAACCTGGCCAATTCCTGCCTGCCCCAGCTGACTGAGGAGCTGTGGGTGTCAGAGTGCACATGTAAGGGCAGTTTTACAGTACAGATTTGGAAGGGACATCCTTAGGGAACCCAGCATAGTGGCAAAAGCATGGCTCTGTACCCAGGCCAGTACTAACTCCTGAAAATAATTCCCTTACTGACGTACTGATCCTTCTGAGAATTGTCCTTGGTGCTCAGCTTCAGGATTTCCCAGACTTGCCCACAAGTTGAACAGTTCTGGGTGTGTGCATGTGTGTTGTGGGGAGGTTGGTTGTGCCTATTGGCTACTGCAGCCTTAGGGCTCATCTTTGTCTTTTGCTTCCTCCTTTCTCCTGTGAGTGTGGTTTAGGAATGGACCAGCTAATCTGATGCTTTAAGGATGGCCTAAATAGCCTTGGTGTCTGTGGTCGAACCACCTGGAGAGTCCTGCCTTTCCCACTTGTTGGGAAATGATGGTCTTTGCTGGATAAGCAAGGATAGACAGGAGCAGAAGCCCAAAGTTTATGACACAATAACAATCTAACAGCCTTTATCAAGTCCCACAGTTGCTTGTCTTGGATACAGAGAGAAAAAACCCCTTGTTGCTCTGTGATATCCTGGTGGGAATCTACCTGCAGCAGAGCCCCAGGGCTTGCACAGCTAATTGAGACGCATTCAAAGCCGAAGCCTGGCTCAGCCTGGCTGCTGATTGTTTCATCTGGCAACTAACAGTTCCTCTTCTCGCTGTAGTTTGGCCCTGGGCCTTTTCAGAGGCCTCTGGGCACAAGATGAACCATCTTTTATTTGTCCTAGGCACCGGTGCAGCTCCTGGTATGGCTGGCAGTATCTGAGACTCTCCCAATCCTCCAGCGTGCGCTGCTGTGAAGCTCAAAGGGGACCTGCTCCAGAGGCACAAGGACAGGGCAGAAATGCATCACAGGTAACGGGGGGAGTCCATGGATACAGCTCTGGTGGTTTCTTTCTGACTGATCCGCACCCAATGGATGCTTCAGCGGGACATGTGACTTAATATTTTGGTTGGGCACTTCCAGCTTGTGGTTATATGATGGGAAGAGAGGAAAAACATAAACTGGTTCTCTAGTGTCAAAGTAAACAGGCATCCTCTGGTGCCTTTGGGACTGGGCTGTGGACTGAGCAACTGTGCCCTGGGTTGGTGGGAAAATACCTTGTGGGAAGAAGCTCTGTAGTTCTGCAAGCCTAAAGGAAAGTGGGATCAGACTCTTGGGTTGTTCCATGCCTGAGTAATGCCACAGAAGAAAAGGAAAACTGGTCCCTGCAGAGTGCGATATGTGGTGTTAACAACGGGACACTGTGTCCATGCTGCTGTTTCAAAAGGGTTTAACTGAGGCCTGTCAGCAATTAATTACAGTTGACTTTTAAAGCAGCCTTTCTAATAGGTAAAAGAACGTTTTATTATTAAATCTGCACTTACCCTCACAGGCTGAGGAATTTTGAGTGTTTGAATTGGTTGCAGAGGCAATTAAGCACCTAAATCCCTTTTGAGGTGAGATCATGCCAGTTCTTTCCATACAATATTTATTCCTGCTTTTTATACAACTGCCATTGTTTTCAATTGTCTTTTGGCTCAGCTACCTAAAACCAACCTCCCTTATTGTCACAGCCCTCTGACTGTGCTTTATAATTATAAGGCACCCAGGAGGAATTCAGTCTAACACTGTCATCCTTCAACATGTTGTTACATCACTCATGGAAAGATCAAGGACATAACCCTTTGCCCCAGGTAAATTAGAGAGAGTAGAGCAGCATAAGCAAGCTGGAATGACTCCTTCCCAAAAACAATGTGAGGTGAACACCAGGGAGAGGACTGGCTGACCTCAGGTGAGACTTGCCTCTCGGACAAACGAGGTGTCCCGCTGCTCAATTCCAGGCTTTGGAACAAAAAGGTCCCAGAAACAGGCTGGTTGTACTTGAGGCTGGTGGTCTTCTGAGTAGTAGTGAGATAGAAACAGTGATGGCTCCAAAAGTCACACTGCTGTTTAAGATGTCCCTTCCAGGCTGCTAAGGAAGTGTGCTACCTCTAAGACATTGGAATTTTTGTTTAGAATTACCTATGTTAAGTAATGGTTTGAAGGGCTCAGCTGCAGGAGAATAAACAAGGGATGGATATCTGTGTAAAGCCAAGTGAATGCTGTCTGAAAATAAGAGACTCCTAAAATTTCAGAAATTACCATTTCTATGTATCCATGTTGTTGAGGTTTATCCCCTTTGGTACCAAGTTCCACTTTCTGATGGGAAATAAGCTGCATGATTGAAACTAAGAGAGTTGAAACACCTCAGTATTTCTGAGAGAGCCTCAGAAGGTGCTTACACGGAAGGGATTCATGGCTCTCTGGAAAGCGCCGGCCGGAGAAGGGGCCACTGGATGGAGCTCTTGTCCTGTGGCTGCCCAGCACAAAAGCTGGTTACCTGAGGGGCGTGACCTGTGCCCGTGAGGAATTCCGCTAGAAAACCTGTCCTTGTACAAGGTAAGAGGCTGGGATTCCAGTCTGACAAGCGTGGTGGTGATATGTGATAACCTTCTATTGCTTTATGGGAGACTTACACCTCCTGCTCAACGAGGGAAAGGTCAAGGAGCGGGATTACTTGTAGGCATTGTGGGCATTTGGGAGACCACATCCATAAAGGTCAGCAAACAGGTATCCCCACCACTATCTGGGTAAAAACCCAAGTCTGCAAGGTGCCAGGTAAGGATTTGGGCTAAACTGGTGGCTCTGAGCTTTCACTAAGTTATAAATCTTTGTTTCAAATAAGCTGCTCAGCTGAAAATCAAAACAATCAGTTGTTTCAGGAAGACAGGTTATCCCAGCGAACACCAGTGAACATGTGTGTCTCTGCACTTCTTCAAAACCTACTGAAGTTGTTTTTTTTTTTAAAAAGGCAAATTAAGTGTATTGTTTGGCTTGACTGTTGGGCTTCCTTGAACTCAAACAGGCCATTTTATGTTATTTTATCTGCCTTTTTACCATGCATTTAAAATAGGCCCGTTGCCAGTTGCCTGCCTGGTTAGGAGTTAAAAGGAAAGTGAAACAGTGTTTATGACATACTGTATATGTTTAAGACATGGAGTCCTTTCAGAGGAAGGGATTAGAATTGGATTGCTTCCAATTTCCAGTTTTCATAAACTGTGCGTGACTTCAAAAAGGAACGATTTCTTCCTTTTCACTTTGTGGTTGTTCTCATAAAAAGAGTTTGGATCTGTGTGTATGTGCTTATGTACGTGCACGTTGCATCACCACTTTGGGAACAATCCAAAACACCAGGTTTAGGATACTGACTGGTGGCATCTCTGGACTGTAAAATCAAGTGGCAGAATGTCTTGCTTTAAGGACTGCCTTGCCTCTTTCTTCTTTTTTATTTTTCTTCAGCAGTTTGGGCTAATATTTGCAAATTACTTGTTTCCAAAGAGATTTAAGTGTTTACTGCAGGAATTTGGGGCTGCCTCAGGGTTGCCAGAGATGGAGTGTTTCACATGCAGTTATGCTTCCAGGGCTTTGTTTTCTCTGCCTGCAAAAGCTGTGAAGGATGACACGTGTGACTGTGTTCTGCCCCCTGGCATTCAGGAAAGAACTAACTGCCCTTCCAGCTCCCAGTCCTGGCATTCCTTGTTAAAAGTTCCTTACTGACTGTTTGAAACTTTCTTTATTCATGTCTGCACAAAGATTATTAGGAAAATCATTTGGAGCCAGTGGTAGCCAGAGGGCTGATAATAAAGCTGGAAGTAAATGCTGAGGTGGTGCAGGGTGTCACTTCTGAGGCTTTTGAGAGTGTGCTGCCAGCGGGTTTACCTGCTTGGTGCTGTTTGGACAGAATGTGGCTTAGTTCTCTGTGGCACAAACAGCTGTTGTGTGCTGGTCGAGGGCCACACACTGGTCTCCCAGTCCTGGCAGGAACTGCATCCAGAATGGCTTCCCAAAGCACGTGTTACTGGCCATGGGTGACGAGATGCTGCTGGTAGAGGGGCAAGGAATTGAAAGAGGATGTGGGTCACATTTTTTTCAAGTTCCAAGTGGCATATGAGTTGGGGCACCATGCCCCCTGGAAAAGCAGACAGCGCTTCAGGTTTAGTCATGCCCCAAGCTTATTATAGTTCCGCTGTGGGATTCCAGCAGCTCGCCAAGTGCCAGTGCCTAGCACTAGATAGTCATCCCAGCCACAGAGCCATCTGCCCCGTGGGTGGGAAGAGCCTCTGACAGCTGGTGGAGACGCCGGGTGGGAAGAGCTAATGCCCAGACAAGTGACATGCTAATCCCAAGTCGGGAAAGGGGTGTGATGCCAGCCGTGCGGGGCAGGGATTGTTGCCAGGCAGGTGTCTGCAAACCTGGTGGCTCCCCAGCACAGGCATCCCTCTCCTTCTGCCAGCGCTGGCCTCACGCTCCCAAATTAGTCAACACTTGGGCAAAGTGTGAATAGAAATCACATAGCTGGGAATCTAACTCTGCCCTGCCTAGGTACGTGTGAGGGTTATTGGGAAGGTTAATGTGGGTGTTTCTGCTGTGTAAGCTGCAGGAAAATTCTTCTGCCCAAATTCCTGCTGGCTTGCTGAGCTTGGACTGCAAGAATAGTGAAGAGAGAGCATGAGAGAGCTCTCCAGGGGATGAGCAGCAGGATGGGCTTAGGAAGGACAAAGTGCTGTGCTGAAGCTTGCTTTTCAGCAGCTGGTATCTTCTAATACTAAATTGCAGCCCAAAAATGTAGAGAAAGAATATAAAAATACAGCGGTGAAAGTGACTTTCCATGCTAATGGCTAATTTGGCTTTCTGTTTTTAACTCGGCCCAGAGTTAGCTTTGAATTTACTTTCATGATGAAGACATTAGCATTGCCTGGCTTTGAGAATCAGGCTGGCATTTAAATGCGAGCTTAAGTCTATTTCTGTAAGCGTGATGCAGAGCACTCTCACCAAACTGTTAGAATTTCCTGCTAATTGTGGTGTTTCATTTCTGGCCAACTGCATTCCAGAATGACCTCTCTCTAATGTGCTATTTACTGACTCTATTTTAGTATACAAATTCCCAAGGCTTAGCAATATGAAATTTCTCTTCCTTGTACAGTGTTCTAAAGCCCCTTTAAACCAGAAAGAAATCTGTAGGTTAATGTGATAATTTTGATTTATTAACTTGAGGTGTAGTTATAAACTCTTCCTGTTGGAATGTTGACAGTGTTTAGCATTGGATGGAGATGCTGGCACATACTGCATGGAAGGCCTGGGATCTGTAATAAATACACAGGCCACAAATATTTAAGGCTTATTTCATCCTGTCCTACCTTTCATGCATCTTTTAGTACTGTTTAATTGGAAATAAAACAGGTCTAGGAAGGGACACTATGCTACTTGTAGAAAATGGAAATAATGTTTTAAGACAACGCAAACCATCTTGGTGTTCCCTACAGGGGTGGATTTGTCATCACACACTTCTTGCAGAAGCACCTCAACTGACTGAGACCTGCCCACCCTCAGCTCTGAGCCCCCCCGTCCCCCCCAGCCTCTCCCCAGCTCAGGCTCAAGGCACTTGCATCCAAACCTTCCCTCTGTCAGTTTAAAGCCATTTCCCCTTGTCCTGTCACTCCATGCCCTTGTAAAAATTTCTTTCTTGTTCGGAAAATGTTTGTCTTAAGAGTTGTTTTGGGAGTTTAGAGTGAAGCCTTCCAAAAGGAGAGACGATGCTGCCAACAGATCCTTAGCACTGGAATTGCATTTCTGTCCTCTCATTTTTACCTCTTTGCAGTGGAGAAGGAAGTTCATCTTGTTTCCATGTACTTATTGTTTTGAAACACTGGATGTGATCTGGGTGACTGTTAAGTGGAAAGCAAAGGGTTACTAACATGAAAAGCAAGTCTTTCGAGGGCTTAGAATTCCACATGTGTAGCCTGTGGTGGTGCAGACTTAGCTAGGAATACCAACAGCCCTGTTTTCAGATTCCTCAGCTTTTGTCTTCTTCCAGTGAGTCAGTATCTGTTTGTGTGTGAAAAATCATAACATGAAACACCTTAAAAGCACTGATCCCTACAACAATAAACAATTAAAGGGGAAAATGGAATCCTTCCTCCAGTAGAAAATCAGAGCCAAGCTGAGCTTCCAAGGAAGAGCGTTTTGTGATGTCCTTGATAACAGTAATAACAATAAAGGTCACGAGAGCTCTGTCATCCTGAGACATGATTTTGCCTGCTTAGACAAGTGGCCCCTGCTGAGGCTCAGATCAGGTAGGGCTGATAACAGGGATGGAACAGCCGTGTTTATTTTTGGAATGTGTCAGAGAACCTGTTTCTGGTCCTTGCTCTTTGGTAACAGTCAGGTATTTATTTACATGGTCTGAAGCTCCAGGGCTTCTCCCGTAAAAAGGAGTTTATGTATCTGAACAGTTCGTACCTTTCCTTCCCCTTTGTGTGCTGATGGCAGGAGATCTTAGTCGGAAAGATGGAATGGCATATTCCTGACCTGAGATGATACTTGTTTCCAGAAAGGACAGTTTCACCCTTTGTTACTTCGCAAGGAATTAAATTGTAAATATTGGTGGTGTAAAATCTAATTTGGAGAGGGTATTGCATATTATAAAATACGGTGATGATGCAGTGGACATTGATACCTATCAAACTATTTGTAAGATGGTGAGGAGTGTGGTTTTTGCTTCGTGTGCTAATCCATATTGAAGAAAACAAAAGAAATTGGGAATCTCGTGGATGGCCTTGCCCTGGGAACAAAGTGTGTGTTGAAAAACTAAATGGATGAGCATGTCTGTGCCTGGTTGTTTTGTATATTTGGGCCCTTCTGTTTTAAAATCTTAGCAGCTGATTTGAAAATTAATTGAGAGCACTGCATTTTGATTTGAAATACAGACAATATAAAAATAGAAGTCAGTGACCTATTCAAACTACTTCAATTAAGTAGCAGCAGGAAATCCAAATATACCGGTGAAGTCTGTTATTGGAAAACCTTCACTTCTTCTGCTGGAAATGAGAAAATTACTGATGATGTGTAAATTGGAAAAGGTCTTAAGGAGGAGACATTCATAAATAGAGGCCAGACTTAAGCAGGCCCTTAGAGAGTGAGGGAGAGAGACACTGGATTATGAAGCCAAAGTTCAGGATCTCTCCTAGACACTGCAGGAAGGATCCTAGGACTGATTCTGTAAGCAGGGACTCTTGCAAGGTTTATGAAGGATGTGGTTCAGTTGCTGAGGGAGAGGGAATATGCTGCTTAGCAGTTGATGGGACTTCAGCAGGAAAGGTTAGAAAACTGCAAAGCCTGGATACTTCGGTACTTCTAGGCACTGCTCCACATAAAGCCAAAGACAGGCTGTTGTTTTAACACTTCAGGAATGCTTGGTCACAAACTAAATGTGGACGGTAAACATCACTTAAACCTTTTACCTGAACACCTGGTTTGGTAAGAAGTGCCTGAATTGCTCTGCTTGTTACCTGTTCTGGGAGACAGGTTGGAGCTCAGGCAGCAGCTACTAAACTTGCAGCACTTTGGGACTTAGCTGGAGGAATTTGGGTTTATTTGTGTTTTCCCGTAGTACCTTGGGGGTCTTTGAACATTGTTTTCACTGTGGCTCCGAGAGGCTCTTTTGAATCCAGATCTCAAGGTTTTAGGTGTCCCTTTTACAGAGGTGTTTAGTCCAAGGAACGTGGTGAGCACTTTGAGGTTTTCCTTGCTGTGGCTGCCATGCAGTGTTTGCTATTCTGATTGCTCTGATTTGCAAGCGGCATTGCTGGAGTGTCATGGATGGAGTTCCATGGATTGCAGTGCATGGGACGCATTCTCGCTGCTTCCTGGTATTCACTAAAACCAGTGGACTAGAAATAAATAATGTTCAACTGCTCTAATTTTAGCATAAAATTAAGATAACTTGTTGACCAGCGTTATTGTTCCAAAGAGCATAACATTATCCAAGAAAGCAGCGGGACTCATAGGCATGTTCTGCTGGAGAGTGTTCGCACAATATCCACCATAAACTGTTGTCTGTTGCTATGAAACAATCTGAGAAGATCAAATGGTGCATAAACATTGCATAACTCATCAAAGAGATCAAGTAAGGTGTAGAGATAAGGGATGGAAGTCATTGTGGCACTGGTAGAGACTTGGGGAGGGGTAGAGAGCTGAGGCTGGAGAAGAGCATTGAAGCGGTATGGGCAGGAAGCAATAGACATCCCAGTTAAAACACTGGTGAAAGTTCTCCTTGGAATCTCCACGCATGGCACTTCAGTTTGATCTCGTGGTATCTTAGAAGGATTTCTTTTTCTTCTTCCCATGCAAAGGAGTCAGGAAGTATTTCTAGAAAAAATATCTATGGGAAATTTCTTATTTGAAATTTTGAATACTTTTTCTTACTTTGGTCCATCTTGTTGCTTAGTTAGAAACTTCTTCACCTTAAAAGAATGACCACTGTCTTTGTGATGATGCTCTTTATAACGTGAATGCTTCACCGTTTCAGAGCAGCCAGGCTGACAACATAGAGTTGTCTTTGCTTCCCAAGTCACCCCAGACTCCTGCTTCTTCCATGTGTTTATGCAGTTATTAAGTCCATTCTTGCCATCCCTCAGCAGAAGAGATCAAACAGCAGATAAACCACTCATGCCTGCAGCAGCACTCCCATGTTGCCTAACTGTCTATTCTTCTTCCAGAGGCACCTTCCTCCATCCCACCCCGGGGAAAGTGCTTTGGTAAATAGATTAGCTCTGCTCTGTGTTCTCGGGGTCAGCAAACAGAGAGTCTGGCAGGCTGGCAGAAGAGGGAGGATTTTCCAGCAAGCCGCTAAATGGCCATGGAAATGTCTGGCCACTCAAACGAAAGGAGGAGGGAGAAATGTAAACTCTTTGGTTGATGAGTAAGAAAAGGCTTTGGTGAATTTTTCAACCTGCTGCTTGTCTGAGTTAGCAAAAAATTTCAAGTGATTTCAAGAGAAATGGATTCCCCCACTCATTTCACCGGGTGCCAAGTCTGACTCGGAGATAATGTTTACTAAACTGAGTTAAAAACATCCCTGCTTTTCAATACAGGAAGAAGGAGAAAGATCCTGTTAAAAAGAACTGCAGAGACCATTTTGGAGCTCTTGTTTCTGGTGACCTTTTAATAATGCACAGCAGGACTGAAAGCAGCAGTGGTCAAGTTCCTCAGCTTCAGAAAAATCAACCCTGTTTTCTGAGGCTGGGCTGCTTCATCCTGTGACTTTCGTGGCAGGTAACATTTTACAGGGTTCCAGTGACAACGGGGTGTCACCTCAGAGAGGAAGGAACCTTTTTCATGTCTTTGCATCCCAGATAAATCCCCTTGTGTTTTGAGTTTTGGCGTCTTCAGTTGATTACTCATGCTCAAGTGTGAGGGGAAATACTACAGAGCTAATTATAATCGCTTTTAAATTAGATCCTGCAGCAACTCCTGCAAGAAATTTTAAGTGAGCGATGCACACGGTCTGCGAGGTTGATGCTGCTTTACCACCAAATCCCAAAATCACAGAATCCTGGAATAGTGTGGGTTGGAAAGGAACTTAAAGCTCATCTAGTTCCAACCCCCTTGCATTGTGCAGGGACACGTGTCCAAACCATAATGCACAGGGAAGTCTTAGAATACTTGGACCTGGAAGTATTCTGCTGATATACTGGGAACCTGGTGAGGCACCTAACAAACCAGGAATTTCTGGTGAAATTTCTGCTTGCACAGGAGCGGGAACTGTTTCAAATATCCACTCTGTATCCTGGATGTGAAATAGTTCTTAGAAAACTGTTATATGAAAGGTCTCACGAAATTACCTGCTTAAACAATGCATCATTCCATGCCTCCTGTAGCATTAGCTGGAGTGAGTGGTGTTATTCCTGTGAGAGACGGGTTTTGGACAGGACTGTGTGGAGATATGGTTGGCTGTAAGTCTCTCATGTCTTTTTTCCCTGTGATTCCCTCTATCACAAAGAAGGTGCTTGAAGAAATAATCTCATAACTTACAGAACTGGATGATTTGTTGTTGTTAACAGGAAAATTCTTAAAATTAAAATGAACCCTCATTTCAAAAGACTTGAGCTTGTAAATGGATCGATTGAGTCAAGGTTTCCAGGAAATAAACTTGCACCTTTAAGGCTGTGCACAACCTTCTCTCTGGAATGGCTGAAATGCAGGGCTGGGAGGGCTCTCCTTCCACTTCAGGGGCTTTTGTGTTTGTCAGTTTTCAGGCTTTCTGAGAAGGAAGTTCTGGCTTCTGGTATGGGGAGATCAAAGCATGGAGAAGGTTAAGAAACTTGAGTGGAGTTCTGGGTGAGTCAGCGGTGCTTTCCCACATTCAAGTCAGACTCCTTAAGGGAAACCCAGGTTGCACTGGCAAATCAATTGAGGCACAGGTTAATAACAGAAATAGATTAATTCCTTTATTCTTTGGTTCTCAAAATGCCTTATTAAAGGAGTTCAGGATTTTCTTTAGGATCCTTCTTCTACAGACAGAAAAACTCTTCTTCTTCTGTCCATTTCTTTAAATATATTTTCCCCTCCTTTCCTCACCAGTATTAATTTTGGGGTCTTATATCCCTTTTTTCTTTCGGAAACATCTCTAAACAAATATGCTTGGGACTGAACTAGGTCTTTTCCATAAGCATGTTCTGCTTCCTCCTGTTTTCAGTAGGGATGTGGAAGGCCACACAGACAAGTGGTGAAAGCTAGAGATTGAGCTGGCCTGAGCAGGTTTTCCATGTCCTGTGCTGGAAGCAGGCTCTCCACTGCAGCATTCAGTGCCACAGTATGCTTTAGTATGGTCCATTACTTGTCTGAAAACTGTGCCAGCCGTAGAAGCCAGAAATGTGCATTTTAACAGGCAGTTAAAAATAGCTTGGTTTGTTGTAAATCACCCTCCCCTAGCTGGTATTAATTTCCATGGAGTTGAAGAATTTAGAATTCTCCTGGTTTCTGCGATGGCTGCACGTTGAATTCGGAATATTGTCACTTCCAAACAGAGTTTTAATGACATCAACAGTAAGTTTTTTCCAGTGTACTGAAATCCTTAAGCCTTAAAGGAGAGATAACTGCTGCATACTCTGCTGTGTTTGTCTTCCATGTGTTTTCATTCTTTTTCTCTGTAGGTTTGAATTGAACAGGATTCAGTTCTTCGTTAGGCGTTCTTGGACTGGCAGCAGTATTGCTTTGGCTTTGTTCCCAAGTACAAGTTAATGTAAGGGTGGCATTCCAGCTTTCCAGAGGGAAAAAAAAAACAAACCAAAATAACCTGACAGGCTGTGATTAGCTGTGCAGGTGTATCAGGCTTGTATGTTCGCAGGTAATCTGGCAGTACCAGCTTCATTTGCACCAGGGGTGAAAACACAGCCATGTTTCTGTTTCCAAAACCAAAATACATCAGAATCTTCTTGTTATCCATTGGATAACTCTGGGGCAAAAACGAGGCTGTTTGCTGCACTGCAGACTTAACTGCTCTGAAGCTTATTTCTGTCGCTTATTACCATTCTTACTTCTATCACTTATTAGCATTCTTTAAATCAAAAACATTTTAAAAAGTTTTCAGACTTGTTTCACAAAAGTCCTGGCAAAAAGGTAACAACAAAAAGTGAGTGTTGTGAAGAGTTAATTACGGAAGGAAAATCTCTTCTGAGGCTTAACTGGAGGCTGATAATGAGTTTCCATTGCCTGCAGGTAGGTTGGGATGAGAAGGAAATGGGTAAGGCACCAGAGTGGGGCTAAACTGGCTTTGTTTTTTCCATGCTGGAGGTGGCAGATGAATAAGTTGGTTCCTCTTTGTACCTGTACATCACAGGTGAGAGCATCTCCCCATGTGCCTGTTCCACCTCCATACTGAACACTTGGGAGCATAGGCTGTCTCTGAGCCTCTCTGTGCAGCACAGCAGGCTCTGGGCAGAGCAGGGTGCTGCAATATCCAAATGCTCCAGCTGACGCTGGCGTTGCCACAGCTACACTTGCTTCAGCAACTTCAAAGAGAAAGGGGGAAAAAAGTGCCTCAGCTGTATGTGACCTGAGCTGATTCGTGCTGGGAATTAAATCCTTTCCAGAGACTTGCAGTGTCCAAGATGGAGGGGAGAGGGGATTTCCTTGGGAACAGCTTTTGAGTTTTGCATTTTATCTCACATCCTTGCCTTGGAAAGGGAGACACACGTGCTCTGTTTACTTGTAACTGCTAAGTAAGGTATGTGATGAGTTTAGGTAGAGCTGGAATTAAGGTGTGCTCTGTGTTCCGAGAGAGTTGGCTGTGGGGGAATTAATAAAATTAGGAAATCTTATCCATTTTAGTGTCTGAGATACAGGTTTTGTGGAGGCAAATCTTGCATTTTGAGCGAGTAGTTGCTTTTGAGTACAGAACACTTGCTTTTGGGTACAGAACCCAGGATGAGGGCAAGTGTAGGTGCCATGAAAAGTAACCCAAGTGATGTAAGGGAAGAGCACTGTCCATTGCTGAACCAGAGGTCAAAATGTCTTCAATGCTTCTGTCCATCAAGAAAATGATATCCTGGCTCCCAGTCCCAGCTCTGCTCCACTCCTTTCTTTCTGGTGGCAGGTGTGACCTGGCCTTCATCTGGAGCTGGACGCAGCTCTCCTTTCTCGTTATTGCTGCTGCTCCTTGGCAGCCTGGAGCTGAAACACGAGACTGTGGCCGTGTCCTGTGTCCTTGCACGTCCACACGTGTGAGGCAGGGGGTCCCACAGCAGGAGCAGGGTAGGGGTGCACACAGCAGGACATGTGGCTGGCTTCTGGAGGGACTGCATTTCCAGGAAAACCAGATGAGGGAAGGGATGGAATGGGGTGAGTGGGGTGAAGGATCAGGTGCTCGGGACAGCCAGCCAGCACATATTCCTTACACATATTCCCTATTCCTCACTGGACCGAGGGCTCGCCTTACACCTCCAGTGTGGGCAGAGCAAATTGTACTGGTGGGATATTCCCGTTTGTCCCAGACCCCAGGCCCTCTGAGCCGGCAGCAGGAAGGTTAGGTGTTCACAGGGTGGCCCCCACTTTGGGGCTCACCCCAATGGTGGCAGGCACTGCTTGGCTTTCAGTGGCTTTAACGGAGAGACTCCCACATCCCGTTGGGCAAGTGGAGCAAAATGTCACGGGGGGGGAAACTATTTTGATCCCTTTCCCTGGGGGGGCAGAGGGGAGGGAAGAAGTGGGCCATAGTAAATGTCACATGGGCCCGAAGTTAGTGTCCCTCCGAGCGTGGACAGTGTTTGCTGGACTCTGCCTCTCTGTTTGAGCTGGAGCAAATGTGGACGACGAGCTGCTGCGAGTCACTGGTTCTCCTGCTCAAGGAGCCCATGGGACAGCTGGATCTGTGGAAGGACTGGAGGTAGGTCTGGGCAGCCCAGTTTGGGACAGGACACTGAGAGGCAGAATGAGTCAGGAGGGGTGCAGTGACCTCCAGTCTGAAATCCTGACGCTGCCTTTTCCCTCTGTGCCAGACTTGGTATTTCACAGAGTTTTTCCTGCTGATACGGGTCGTGACCAGTATAAAACGCTTTTCAGGTGCAAGATCTTTTGCACCAATTCTGTTATTGTAACCAGGAGAGCTTTCCAGAGCAGCTCTGGGGTTTTCACAATCCTGTGCCTTGCAACACCTCTGAAAGAACCCAGACGTCCAGTGGAAACTTGTCATTTTGCTGTGTGCTCTTGCTTGCTTAATTGCTGCTTGTGTGGGGATGATGACAGAGTGATTTCATGAAAATGAATTTTTTTAATTCTGTGTATGATCTGTCTAACCTGTGCTAGAATATACAGTTACTTCTCAGATAACATCAGGCTGGTGGTTTGTTGTCAGTGGCAAGTGCTCTTGCTGAGCCAACTTTCTGATCTGCTTAAATCATTTAGATAAGTGGCATAACATCTCCCTGGAATGCTGGGATAGCAAGATAAACCACGTTCGGTGTTAGGAAGAGAAAGGTTGTGTGTCTCTCTGTATCTCTCGGGAACTGTTGAATGTTTTTTGGCGTTAATCTGCAGCCATAACGACACAGCTCTAACCTGCAGTTATTAATTGGGAGCAGAGCCAGCAAATGCTGCAGAGTTGGAACTGATATTCTGAGAATTGTGGAAAACAAAGCTGGGCAGAGGAGCAGCAAAGGGAATTGGTTTGTGATAACTGCATGTACAAGGAACAATGAGGGACAGAGGAAGGCAGGGGACGTGTATAATGGGCTCTGTGTTTCTCAGAGAGACCTAGTTAGGAAGATGTGGAATAAATAAGTCTTTGAGTCATTCCCTTTTCCATATTGGAAAGCCTCCTAAATGTGTCGTCACAAAGCATCTGCATGCTGAAGATGTGCAGTTTGATAAGGTATGATAGATTGTGCTGTAAGTGTGACAATAATAAGGGCATGTCTAAACACACAGCAAATGTTTTCCTTCTCCTGTGGAAAATGTTTACACACACTTCTCAGTGAAGTGGGGGAAACAAAGTACTGGGATTTATTGCTTATGCTACAGGAAGGGAAAACATGGGAATGGCAGGCTCAGGGAGAGTTCTGGAGAGATGAGCTGGATACTACAGCCTCCCCTGAGAGTCACAGGGCAGTGACTGCTTGTCCTCTGCTGGGGCTGCTCCCCTCTCATGGGGTCTTTCCCCAGTCCTCAGCTGCATCTTCCCCCTGCTCCCGTCCTCCAGCACAGCCGTGAGGGCAGGGCTGGCTGGTGTCTGGCCAGGAGACCCCGCGCTGTGACTTCCCTGACAACTGTGCTGGGAAAAAAGAGCCACTGTGGGAGCGCTTGGGGCTGTAGCTCAGGTGAGAGGGAGAGGAGCACAGCACTGGCTCACCGCCAACGCCATTTCTTCTTGCCATTCTTCCTCCTTTTATTTTCTTTCCCCACCCCAAAGCATGGGAATGTAGTAATTACATTTTGACCCAGTTTCCAAAATCACTGTAGCATAGACTTTGACGGGGGGGCCAGGGGGAACCACTTAGGAATGAAAACCAGCCATTAGCTAGTACCAGAGGGGCAGAACAGCAGCAGACTGTTACAAGTATGCACTAACAGCCTTGTAGAACAACTGTTACCCTGCATGTTTTCATGGAAAGAAAAAAAAAGGTAATTGCATTTACGTTTTTTTGATATTTGATCCCTGATACACAAACCTTATGAGCCCGAGTTCAGGTTGCCTTCAGCTGAAGCGCTCTAAGCGCAGAGGCTTGTGTCAAGTGCTTGGATCTTCAGAACTTGGCTGGAGGTTTCATGGCAGCCTTTCTTGTGGTTATTTCTGGCACCTCTGGCTGCCAGTTGGAACACGGGGCTGTATATCTGTGGGGAAGTGGAAAGGAACGGGTGTGAGCGCCTGCATGGAGCAGGAGCCCTGAATAGCAACAGGCTTGGGTTAAGATGGGGTTTTGAAATGCACAGAGACTCGGGGAGCAGATGGAAGTACGAAAACCAAACCAATTTCCTCATTCCGGCTATTAATACAAGAGGGGGAAAAAAGGTCCTTTGAAGTGATTTCAAACAGCAATTAATATCCCTTGGAATCTCCCCGTTGACTCAGTGAGGAGTCTTGAGTGAGAAGCTGGAATGTAACCTCACAAAATAAGATAGGTGGGAATGGAGAAAGGAAAGGCCTGAAGACATTGTCCTGAGGGATGGGAATATAATGTCTCCCACCTTCTGCTGCATTGGTTTGCCACTGCCTCGGCTGCCACTGCGGATCAGGGGTGGCACCTGGAATAGTTACACTGTAGGCCTAGGGGTACCACTGGTGCTTGGATACAGATTACACTGCATTACACTGCCTGTGCTGCAGTGGAGGAACAAAGGATGTCAGTGGCCCCCCGGCATTTCCCACCACAAGCAAGGCTGAACATGAAGACAACATCCTGCCCTGGAAGGCAGCTCTTGGCTGCTCCACTGCAGATCACAGCTTTGTAAGAGAATGCTCTGGCCTCAGAGGACAGGCTGGTAGGTGCCTTGGGGATGTCCCCTCCCTTGGTGGGGAAGGATGGGGCTTTGAGGTGGGACCACGAGTGCGGGGGAAAACACAGGCGAGAAGTTGAAGGCTCTGAGAGATGGAGATATTCCTCGTGTGTTTGTGTTAATCAAAAAAAACGTGAGATTCTCCAAAGGCAATATTTTATTCTGGTGTTATGTGCAAGCATAAAGTGAAAGCCTGCCCTTTGACAGCACTCGTATTTTCTTAAAACGCTCCACCAGAACATGCTGTCCCAAATATCCATCAGTACTCCGTCATGCCCGAGCCTCATAAAGCACACAGCGCGGGATGTTGTCTCAGGACAGCCGTCTCCTGTTGCTACACAAATGTTGAGGTGAAGCCCGAGTTTATTAGTTTTTAAGGCAGAAGATATTGTTTCTGCACATTTTTACTTCACACAGTGCCTTAATTTCTATTAGTCTTAAGATGATATGCCTTGGATTTATTTGGCTTACTGGAAGGCTGGAGGAGCCGAGGCCAGTCGGATACTTCATCTCTCCTACGTGGCAGCCTGGTCCTCATGGCTGTTCTTGCAGGTCAGTGCTTCTGAGGTTCCACTGCCTGCCCTTCCTGGATCTGCCAGAGCACCAGGCACTCCTTGCCCTTGAACTTCTGCTCCCCAAATTGCCTCCTTCCCATGGAGAGGAGCTTGCATTTGGGCTGTTGGCTGCAGCCTTTTGTAGTGAGAGATATTTAAAAAGGTGGTTTCAGCAACAGGTCTTGCGGGCAGGTTTTTCCTCTGAACTTCCTGGTGCTGCCTCACATGAAGTGCACAGCTCAGCAACTGCTGAATGCGGGGAGCAATGCCCAGAATATCATGGAATCACAGAATGGTTTGAGTTGGAAGGGTCCTAAAATCTCACCTCGTTCCACGCCCCTGCTGTGGGCAGGGACACCTTCCACTAGACAGGAGTGCTGGATATCTGACAGGGCTGGCCAGGGAAGGTTTTCGTACTTACAGGTATCTATCCAAAGGTTTTCTGACGGACTGTGTGGCTTCTGGGTGGTATCAGCATGGGTTGCTTCTCCCTTCCGTTGGGGTGAATCCCAAAGATCTGGGTCTCCATGCTGGGGGTATTCCTTATCTGCCTGCACGTGCAGGAGCTGCTGTAGCAGAAAACTGTGGAGCTGGGAAGAGCGCTGAAAGAGCAGCCAGCTCTCAGGGATGCTTTTTCCCTTCTGTTTTTGGCCTTGTTTTGGCTTGGACAACACATTTCTCCAGTTTCACTTTCACTCTGCCTTTTTTTTTTTCCCCCCTAGAATGCTTTGCTCTTCAGACTACCCTAAAGTGGCAAAGCCCTTTTGGAGTTGTATGTGCTCCCGGGGAATTGTTGTTTGCTCTGAACTAGTCTGTTTCTGTTGGAATTACCAAACAAATAATTTAAAAATCATTAAGTCTTCAAAGCTTTATTTATAGAGCAGAAATTTCTGGCTAAGTGTAACCTGCCAATGTTTGGTTTTCAATGTTTTGTTTAGGATATGTTGGTATAAAAGATGAGAGACAGAACAAGAGACGTGAAAATCCAAAGCAGTGAATGATAATGCTGCTGTTTAATTATTTGAAAAGAAAACATTTCTGATGACCCAGGATGGACAATGAGATAATAAACCAAACCCCTACCCAAAGGAAAGAAAAAAAAAAAAAAGCAAACCAGCAGCCCAAGCCAGCCTTTGACGTGTGGCATCATAAATTGTGTCCCGCTTTAAAATGACCTGGAGTTTAGAAATTAAATGATAGAAGGGAATATATGGTGGAGTTACTGTATTGTAAGTACCAGCTTCTCTTGGGTAGCCTTTTTCCTCATATCAAAAGAGGGCCTGCAGAGGGAAAACCTGGCAACAACTTGAAAATTTAATCAATGGAAACACACTTGTTCTCTGGGAATAAAAAGTCTGTATTAGTACAATAGGAAAATGGTTAAAGGCAAAGAGCTGAGGTATACTGAGAAAAAGAAGAAGAAACATTGAGATGAATATCTGTTGTTTAAATTGGCAAAGTAAGGGGAAAAACAGTGTTCCAAGAACAATAACCTAAATGGCACTGGAAATCAATTAATGATGAATTGGCTGGAGCTGAGCAATACAGATCTCCATGGATTTACTGTGTAGTTTGCTGTTGCTGTAGCTTTATAGCTTTTTTTCCAAGTATCCATTGCAGGACATCACTTGAGAAGGACGCTCAGGTGTGTATATATGGTTGGATTAGGTAGTTTGGTAGAAGTTTGGTGATTTATCAGTACAGGACCTGTCTTACTGATAGTGTATTTTGGATTTCCTGCTGCTGCTGCCATTTGGCATCTCCAAAGCCCTGTGGAGGTGTCCCAGATGGGATTTTTTTACATCAGGAAAAGATGTAGTCTTGAATTAAGAGGATCACGGTGACCTGCCATTCCATTTACTTTCCTGCAGGATATTGGATGCTCGAGACCAGATTGCTCTCAGTGTCGGGAGGCAAGGATTCAATTTTAGAGAAGCAGGCAGAAAGCAGTGCACATCAGGGAAACTATCTCTAATCCTGATGCCTGTCACCATCTGCTTGTGGGAAGTTATCTTCAAGCAGAGGGTAAGAAGGCTGGCTGGGGGGCTGCTGAGCTTTGACAACAGAAATCAAAGTAAGTTGCAGGTTTATCTGTACTAGTCATGCTGTTTGTTGGACTTGGCCTTACACTGAGAGAGAGTGAGATTTCTCCATGTCCTTCCAGTCAGCGATAAAATATTAGAAGCTTGCCTGAGGTGGTGCACAGGAGGTGAGGAGGATTTTGATAATGGTTATTGCTCTTGTAAGGATTTGGTGCTCAGGAGAATTGGTCTGGAACACAGTGCAGGTGCTGTACAAATGGGCTGGAATGCTGGTTGGCCCATCCCTCTGGGATTTCTTGGTGGTTTGTTGTTTTTTTTTTTTGGCCCAGGATGCCAATAGCTGAGGAATGAGGAAGAGAAAGAAACCCATCAAAATGACAGCTGGGGAGAAACTGGGAACAGAATAAATCTTCCTGATGTAAATACTGCTCCTCCCATTTGCTCACCCATACTTATCACAGAGCAGAGAGGCACTTCCAGGTCTGTTCCCCATTTTCATGGGATTACAACGAGCCTTGTGCTGCAGGGGGCTGACTTCAGCCCTGGATTTCCCTCCTGCCCTGATTTGTGAAAGGATGTGTGTCCCTTCTGACGTGCTTTCTGCCTGAACTTGCTCTGAAGCCGAGAGCAGGCGATGTGTTTGAGAGCAAAGAAGTGCTTCAGTCAGCTGGGCTGCTCCGCTCTTCCTTAGCCCTCTCCTCCTTCCAGAGGGGTGGGAGTATTTGTTGTCCCAGCGTCCCAACAGCTGGAGGTGGCGGAAGCGCGTGTTTCGGCATCCTACGCTCTGATGGGTTTTGTGGGTGCAGGAACAAACACACTTTCTTTATTTTAACAAAGCCCTGCGTTTTTGGCTCTGACCAGAGGCTGGTTTGGCCTCGTTCCCTGGAGCGGGGAGCAGGACACGACTTGAGGCGGGTGAAATCTGCTTTCTCCGCTACTCCCCAGGGCCAGGGCTCACCACCGAGGGGACAGCGGCCGCTCGCCCCTCTCGGGGGGCTGGAGCTGGAGTTGGCTGCTCCGGGGGTGCCGGGGGAAGGGGGGCTGGTTCCCAGCAGAGGGCCCCCGAGCAGCGCCGCAGGCTCCTGCCCTGCACTCTCCTGGCCCCGAGCAGCGCGGGGGCTCCTGGCAGGCAGGGATGCAAGAGGTGCGGCGCTTTGGTGCGTGGAGGAGTTTGCTCTTGCTGAAAAGATAAGAGATGTTTTTGTATGGAAATATGAGTGTTTTAGGGAATTCAGTCCTGAAAGTTGGTAGGGGACCGGCAGGTCTTGCTCACAGGTCTGTGCAAAGCCCAAACCTGTGTTGTTTTCTAGATGAATGTAAGACAACGTGTGTTTTCAAAGCTCTGGAGGCAAACACGCTGTGCTCTCGGAAGCTAGCAGGAGTATTGGAAGGTACCAGAAGCAATTGCCCTACCCAGTGAAATCCCCATAGCTCTTCTTCTTGTGTTCTGAAGGAGGGGACTGTTGTGACCTGTGTGGCTCTCCCAGTGCTCCAGGATGGCTCATTGCTCTCAAGCAGACTTTGGTGCATTATTCATGAGAAGCACATCAAGGGCACTGTTGCCAAAAGCCCCTTAACTCTCCAGCATTTGGCTCTCTCGCCTCACCTGAATGTTTTCTCAGCACCTCCTGTTTCTGCCTCTTGCAAAAGATCGAGCCGGGGGAAGTCAGTGGGAATTTGGCAGTTTGCTTCCAAGGGCCCTGCAGTGGTTTCACAGGGAGCGGGCAGGCAGGCAGGGCTGAGCTGGGACTCTTACTGAGCCAGCTCCCCACTGCATGTTGTTTTCACAGCTAACTGAGGCGGGACTATTGGAAAAGGCAGGACCTGCTAATCACGTTTCTAAAGCCAATAGGTTTGCTCACCTTAGACCTTTACTAATCAACTATCAGGGAGTGCTTGCTGAGAAACTGTGTTGTGTCTAGATTTCCTGGGAATTGGATGGAAAGGACAGACAAGTCCTGATTCTTGATGACTTGAATACAAATCTGAGAGCTACAGACTTGCTTTTTGTGGTTCCCTTGGAAATCAGTGCTATTGGACTAATTCAGCTGTAATACTAAGGAATGCAGTGTGGGAATTTGTTCCTTTGAATTCACCAGCTACAATGAGCTGCATGACTGTGTCTGTGTAAAACAAACAAAAAATACCCCAACACCTCAAGGTCATGAGGAAATAGCTGTGAACAAGGATTGAGTCCTCAAAAATGCGTGTGGGGAATTTCGTTGGTGTAAAGAGGATCTTCTGCATGCACAGGTGTGTTCAGGGTGAGCTGCTTTTGTAATGATGACTTGGCACTGATGGTTTGTCAGCCAAGGCAAAGCCTCTGAGACAAGCACAGTCTGCGGTCTTTCTGCACCTAGATCCTTCCATTGAGACCCTTTTATCCTCTGAAACTTCCTGACTTAGGCTGAATTACTCCTGACTTAATCCAACGTAAATATTGTATCACTGGGTAGTCTGCACAAACCCCTGGAAGTGCAGGAGCTGCCAGTTTCCATCTCGTTCAGCATCGCCTCTGACTGACAACGCTGTGGTCAGCATGAGTGGCTTCCGAGGAACCTACCAGAAATGCTGCAAGATGTATTTATGGAATAACCTGCCCACAGGGAAAGTTTTACCCTTCCAGTCCCACCGAGCATGCGCATGTATATGTTCTCTAATCTTCACCATCAGAACTTTGCCTGTTCTCATTATCCATACACATGTCAGATGCTGTCATTGACAGCGATACCTTGCGTGACCTCGCCGGAAAACGAGTTCCTGAGTTAGCTGAGTGAGGAGAATGTGTGTGTGCTGGATGACAAGGCAGCCAAATAACTCCTGTACGGCAGCAGGCATTTTGGTGAAGGTGGCATCCTGTCCTGTGCCATGCTGAGGCATTGCCTTAGCTGGGATGGGAGGCTGGTGTTGGCGAAGGCTGACTTTGTGCCTTGTGAGCAGGGCTGGATCCAGCAGGCTTGAAAGGCAGGTTCAAACAGCCAGCCAAAGGCTTCCCGAGCCAAACTGCTTCTCTGTGGCCTGTTCAGCGAGGGGAAAGCTAGCGGGCTGTGGGCCTGAGTGACGAGCTTATCTCCGGTTATTAAATCAAACAGAGAAAATATTGGAAATGGCTGGGTAGGTTTGGAGCGGGAATGTGCGAGCCAAGCCGTGTAAGAAATGCCAAAAGGTACATATATACAGCGCATCCGACAAGTCGGCTCTAGCCAGTGGGTTTTATTTTGTCAGTCACGATGACAGACATGATTATTAGTGCGTTTTACTTGGGTGTTTCTCTGCACAGAGAGCATACTCATTTTCAAACTTGGCCGAGACAACTGCCCTGGCTCTTGATTTAAGGGCTTCTGGAAATGGCTCTGGTAGGGTTTTAGATGATTAAATGTAGCGATGGTATATTTAAAGACTGACTTGGAATCATGCATCCTAATGGCAAAACATTTTTTTAGCCAGAAAATCCAATGCACAGGTTTAAAGTGACAGTATGTGAAGTTACAGTGAGGTGTGAGGAACTGGAATTGGTAGGGGAGTTATTTAGGTTTGTTACTAAAATAGCGAGCTAAGAGCTATTTGTGGCTCTGAGTGCTGCTGAGGAGCATCCAGGAGGTGCTTTCGCTGAGGGATTGCAACCTTTGGAGGGATCCCAGAACCCCCATGAGTTGCCGAAGTGGCAAGAAGGAACACCAATCTTCTCAAGTGGCTAATGTGTCATTTCTTCAGGAGCTTCCCAGGTCATTTAAAAATAAAGTGAAGTGAAGGTACAGACTAACTGGCACATTGTCAGGGAGTTAGAGCATGGGGAGAGCAGTCCTTGCTTTGGAGCCTTTGGAAGAGGGGAAGATGTACCATTATTTGGGTTAAATCTTGAGTATACAGGGGTTCCCAGTTGATTTGGCGCTCTGCTTTTGTTAATGAGGGACTGTCATTAGTTGAAATGAAATACAGCTGTGAGCATGGGAGTCATGGCTGTACCCATTGGAAACTCACTGGTTGTTGAAGAACATGTACTTAGGGAACTGGATTTATCAAATAGAGCAGTGGAGCCCAAATCCTGACCCATTCACGTGCAGATCACGGCTCTGAGATCTTTGAAGAAAACATTAACCAGGGTGAGGGGACAGTGGCTTAAAGCCAATTGTCTGTTCTCAGGGGCTGGGGACAGCATAGGGGTGACAGCAGTAGGGAAGAGGAGGAATTCAGCGGGGGCATCCTTCTGTGGTGCTCTCAGCTCCACTCTGCAGGTGCTGTGGCTTCTGTTGCTGCTGCTTTTTTGCCTGGCCAATGGATTGCATGTTATTCCCTAGTGCGGAGTTTGGACAGGTGACAAAAGTGGAAAACTTGGTAGTGAGGAGCAGCCGAAGAGGCAGTTCCCTGTGGTAATCCTAAACCTTGCCGAAGAAGGGGAGTTTCCCCCTACAGAGCTACAATAGCCTCCTTTGTTCCCCTGAGAGTCTGTATCCTTCCGGTGATGGATTGCTGTTCTGCCATGTTCCTTGTGAGCTGTTTGCAGAGCTCTGGGCTTTAAAAATATTTTATGGATCTCGTCACCTTGGCCTGGACAGTCAAGCTGAGGGCAGGAGCCACAGCTGACTGAACAAGATGTCGAATGTTGGCACTGCTGCTCTCATCCAACACCAGTCGGGAGGGAACCTTTGGAAGAGTGATTAGTGTCCGTAGAAGTGTGTGTGCAGGAGAGAGAGAGGAAGAACTAGGACTAGACTGGTGAACGAGGTGAGCCTTGCCATGCTGGAAGCTACATGTAAGGTATTATTTCCTTGGAAAATTATCATGAGCTGACCGAATGATGGTTTCTACATTTTCCCTGGGGTGTTTTGTTGTTGTTCTTGTTGGGGATGTTTTTATGTTTTTGTTTGGTTACGTTTTGTTTGGGTGTTTATTTCTCTGTGCCGTGTCCTTTACGACCCAGATGCGCCCTGGGTCGTGTGTTTCCAGTGGCAGGGATCCCGCCGCGGGAGCGAGACACACTCCCAGATCGCCGGGGCTGTGTCCCTGCGTGCCATCCTCCCCGTCTCCGGCCGCGGGGCTCCGCACCTGCCCCGGCGCGCCCGGAGCGCGGGGCTCGGGGCGGGGAGCCGCAGACCCGGCCCGCAGACTCCTCCTCCGGGCTCCCCGCCCCGGGCCCCGTGACGCCGAGCGGCGGCCGGGGATGGGATGGGACGGGACGGGCCGGGATGGGAGCGGGCAAGGGGACGGCCGAGCCCGCCGGCGGCTTTAAATGCGGGCCGGGCCGGCGCCGCCAGCACAGCCGCGCCGCTCGCTCGGGCTGCCGCGGGCGCTCACCCGCACGGACACGGGCACGGAGGGGCAGGTGTAGGGCCGCCGCCATGCCCCGCTGAGCCCGCCCGCAGCGCCCCCGCAGCCCCCGCCCGCCGCCCCGGCTGCCCCGCAGCCGCCGCCCGCCGCCAAGCTGGAGGAACGCCGCAAGCCCGAGCCCCGGAGGTGAGCGAGCGGGAGCGGCGGGGGGCAGCGCCGGGACACGCTTTTCTCTCCATGCTCTCTTTCTCGGTGCCCAGCTCAGCTGGAGCCAATTTTAGAAACCTTTCACGGTGTTTGAAAACTTTTTTTTACGGTTTCGGTTCATCTTCAGCGAGTTGTCAGCAGCCGCCGGGTCGAGGGGATCCTCGTCCCTCCCAGAGTTTCAGTTTTCCACCTGGCGTATGGCCGTACGTGGTGTTTTATTATCCAAGACCAGCTCCTCGCTGCTTGTTTGCCCTTTTGGCGCTTCCTGTGGAGCGCTGCCACGCAGAGCGAGAGCGCGCGGGGGACATGAAGATTTAACCATCTTTGGGCTTGTTCTTTTTTTTTTTTTATTTCTACAACGTTAGCTATTAATGTATTTCTCCTGCCTTAGGAGCGCACCCCTTCAGTACTCGTGTTCAGGAGGAGCCGGTGCACTCGAATGTGCCGAGAGCTCCCAGGGCGTGGGAAAAGGCGCCGGGCTCTTCCAGGAGCGCGTGGCTCGGGGCGCGGCGGGAGCCTGCGGAGTCGTTCCGCAGAGCTGCTCCTCTTGGTGAAGTTGGGTGCGTGAGGAGCGAGGTTGGGCCCTGGGGCAGATCCGAGCGGGAGCAGCTCCGATGGAGAACTGCTCCACGTACTATATATAGGGACTTGCGCCTTTTGCGTCAGAGAGGTGCAGTTACTGTGCATCTAAATGTGACTTGGTGCGTGTGCTGCCGGCTACTTAGGGGCTTTGTTCTTCTGGTAATTCCTGTAATGGGCCTATTTTCCATTAAAAAAAAAAGAAACTTTGCTCGGTGGATTTAACAAAATGTGTAGAGTTGCATATTGTGTATGGGACAGAATATGCTGCTAAGTGATAGGCTGCAGGAATATGCCTAGTTCTTATTTTGGTTGATATCAGTAGGAAATTGTGCATTAAAGCTTCCCCTGACCAAAAATCCTTTAGGCACCCGAACCTCAGCAAGTATTTAATGCGAACCTTCATTTTGTTGTTACAGTTTCCAGTCCTGTGCAGAATGATTAAACAGGACTGTTTGCATCTCTGCTTGCTCAGTGCATGTACATGAGCTGATCTGTCCTAGCCTGTGCCCTTCCTTCCCTGGCCTGCCGTTCTGTGCTCAAAAACCTTTCCTGGTGACTCTGGTCGTGTCGGAGGATGGGTTCAGTTTTGCAAAGCCTGGTTTCAGCTGGTGATTTTAGCTCTCAGTAACTTCACCTGCCTGTGAGGGTTGGTGGGATCCGAAGGGCAAGTGTTAGTGCAGTCTGCTTCTTTATCATTTCACCCCTGCTGCTGTCCTGACTTAAAAGTGGGATGAGAAGGAATTATGGATTTTTCTTTTTTCTTTCCTTCCTCCCCTACCCCCAAGCTGTGGGGAGGAGGGATGAAGTTTTCATTTGTGTGCACAGGGCATTCCTGGCAAGGTAACACCCTGCACTCATCCAGTCAGCTCCCAGCAAGGTCCAGCAGGATTTTCTGCAGCTCACAACTGTCCAGAGTTCTCCTTCAAACTTCCGTGGTATGATTTTAAATCTTGAACCCCCTCTGCAGCCAGAGAACAGCCTCATGTACTGGTGCTGTGTTGTGGTATTCCTCACAGCAGGTTTTTAAAGGGAGCTTTTGAAATGCTGTGGGTGTAGGGCAAATGCTTCGATTACTGATATCTTACGGTGATAAGAAAAAGTTGAATTTGTGCACAAAGTGCAGTTCACAGAAAAACATCCCCGTGAGAATGGAAAAATCTATAAGTCCCTTTGTTTTCGGATCTACCTGCTTATCAAAGAGGGCTAGGAAACCACTTACGTGTCTGGCTGAAGGGTTTCTAATGCTGCCACCCTGGAGAGCCGTAACAAATAAAGAGCTGGGAGGTGTTTTGGGCAAAGCAGTGAAGGAAAATTTCTGTGTGAGAGAGTATAGAGAAAAGTTTTCTCTATTTTTCTTCGAGTAAGTCTGCAAACTGCTGTTTGCAGTCGGAGTCAGAGATGCTGTCCTGCCAGAGAGACACAGTCATAAAGGCAAGGTGTCGCTTTGAGCAAAGCCATACTGGGGGAAATAGGTGTTTTTGGAGTTGAATGCCCAAAAACGGGCCCTGTGGGTACAGCAGGGGATGCTCCTGGGTGCCACATGTTACTGTGGATTTGCTGATCACCTTGGTTCTATTTTTTAAACTTAAACTTTTATATTTTATGTCATGACATTGTAACACACCTCCTTATCAAAATAGTACTTCTACTGGTTTGCACTCCAGCTCCTTCCTATGGGCTGGGAGCGCCAGAGGACTTTGAAGGAGGGTTCGAAGATGCCTTGTTGCGAACAGCGTTCACGGCGCTCCAACTCCGGTGCTGTGGCACCGGCCGGTCCCTCAGTGCTGGTAAAAATGCCTTCATGGCCTCAGCGCAGGAGCATCCTCCTCACGCTCCAGCGCCCTGCCTCGCACGTATTTTCTGTGTGCATTAGGTTTAGAATGGGAACTCTTGCTCTGAGCAAATTAAAAGGGGTTCTGATAACTCCTCGTTCCAAGTCAATTAGCTGCTTCCGGCTTCAAATCCACTTAGAAGGCTCGGAAGGGGGGGAGCGCTCTTTGAAAAGCCAGTAATAGCAGTTTACGGTTAATATTGATAAAGGAGCGCGTCTCTGTGTCATTGTGCTGCATCTGGTGGAAGGAAAGCTTCTCTTTTGTGCTCCTGCTAAGCAGCAGGACTCGGATGGGGAGGCAAAGGTCTTTCTCTTAACTCAGTTAAGAAGGCTCGGTTCCCTGCGTGGCTTGAAATGAAAATACAGCCATAAAATGGTCAAGGTTGCAGGAATTCCCACAACTGCTCAAAGCAAGGCTTCTGCCCTTGAACTTTGGGTCGCTGCAGCATCTCATTTCTCCTGAGTTTGCACAGGGTTGTGTGCAGTTTGTGGCAGGAATGCTTTTTATTGCCGTTGGACAATGTTGGAGACAATTATGGCGCCCATAATTGGGTGATAAAACAGCGCATGGTGTAAGGAAAAAGCTGCAGAACTCTTGTTTCTCAATGGCCTAATTACATTAACTGAAGAGATAAAAATGTCTTTGAATTGTTGTCCCGCAATTAGGAGCTTTTCACATAAGGAAGGTTTGAATTTGCCACAGGGACTGTCAGTGGGGTGAAGTTGCCTGGAGTTTTACGGGAGAAATTAGAAAATCAAAGAAGCCTACATCTCAGTTCTTGGCCTTCAGTTTGGTTTGGAACTGTTTATTTCTGCCCAAATTGAACAGTGTAAATCTGTACTGTTGGAGTAGGGCTGAGCCTTCCGAGTACAGCAGGGGAAATTGCAAACAGCCCTGTTTTTTTCTGATTTTCTATCCAGAAAAATCAGAAGAAATGATTCAGTGTCACCAATATCAGAATCCTTTGATTTTGTGGCTCAAATGAACTTTCAGCATCTGAATTCCAGAAACGTGTGCTGTTAGCAGAGCTCATTCTGCTGCCAAAGTAAAACAGAAACTGAAGGGGGATTTAAAACAGAGGTATTATTTATATACATAAATGTTTATGGAGGGAGATGAAGAATATGGCTGATCTGTATATTTCCTACTCCTAAGGAAATCCTTTTAGCGGGGAAGGAGAATTTTCTGAGTCCTGGTGTTTCAAATCCTAGCTATATTATATAGCTACATTCTCTTTTGCTACCATATAATATATGATTAGTAAATACTTTGAATTAGATCTGTCTTGAAATAAGCCTTAAGTGTCCTTCCATAAGTATTGATCCATACATCTGGTGTCTCAAAGTGAGTTGAAAACCTGTATGTGGTGGTGGTGGGAATTGTTTGAATGACTTCTTTTAGGACTGAGGATTACTCAGATCCCTTTATTGTCTTAGGAATGATAATTACAAAAATAGCTTCATTCAATTCTAATGATAATAATATAATTAATAATAATATATAAATAATACAGAACTGTGGAGACTGTGGTGGGAATGGTACCTCTTCTTTTGACCTCTGTGAAGTGACTGCTGCTCATCTGTGGAGTTAACGAAACAGGCTGAAATTTGATGTGATTGTTCCCCAAGGGAGATTGAATTTTACTTTCTTTTACAAGTTACCACAATGAGCTGGTGTTATGCAAGAAATCCTGGTGGGTTTGCATGTGCAACAAATTTTTGGCTTTTTTTCACTTAGTATTTATTCCTGTGGTGTCTTCTGTCTTTTTCTGCTACTGGTTTCTGAACAAGACGTGCAATGGCTATGGAGATGTGTAATCTGAAGTCAAAGACAACAACTGGAGTCTTGCATGTTAACTAATCATCTTTATTAAAATTTTCCTATTTTCTCTATTTTGTATAGTAGGCACCAAAACAGAACTTGCCTCTCTTTTGCACTGGTGTGTGCAACTTGAAGATTATTTTCCCCTTATTTTGTTTTAATAAGTTTTAACTTCATTTTAATCACCCCTTGAAGGTTTACTGATCTCATTTCAACTCTTAACCTTGAACGGAAGGTTGCAAAAGTTAACTGCTTTTATTGTACCTGTGACTGTATAACACTTCAGACGCGTTGTCAGGCCTTCGACGTAAGCGTAAAGATCTGTCATCAAGGTTACTAAATATGAGAAGACTGTTTAGAATGAGCTTGGGAAATAGTTGCTCAGTAGCTCGAGGAAAAGTGACATTTAAGCATGTTAAACCTGTGTGTTGTACTGGAATTGAAGTGTGTTTCTCATACATGTTAACTGGACCCACTCGTTTTGCTTAGGTCTCAGAGTTGGCAAATGTGGTGATCTTGAAGTGGATTTTACCTAAATTCTTGTTAAATTTGCCTGGTGTGAGCTCACTTCCCCGGGTGACAGTTTGTGCATTCAGCAGACACAGAGCACAGCTCAAGACCAGCAGCCCCACTCAACAGAGCCTCCTGTGTGTCCTTCTGGGCAGGAACAATCATCTATCTCCAGGGAAAAAGAGATGGTGCTTTGTTCTCTTGTGTCCCCAGCGAAGCTCCGTTCCAGAGCCTCAATGGCACAGCAATCCAGCGTGTGGTGCCACGGGAGTATTCCACATCCATTGTTTAACATCTCGTGATCTCTTAGGTGAGCAATAACCAGGTCTGAGGAGCGCTGCCCCAGGAGAAGTGTGAGTGTGGCATTCCACGGAAGCGATGCTGGATGCTTTTGTAGTGCTGCAGGTGGAGTTTCAGTGCAGTGCCACCTGTGTCAGTGCAGAAGGGTTGGAAATGTGGAGGCATTGCCTTAGTGGCTCAAAACATTCTGGCCTGGAGGCAATTCAACCCATTGACCTTGAAGGCCACGCTGAAGTGCCGTGCTGGGGTGAGTCCTGCATGAGTAGTTCCACTGGCATGAAGAGGAGAAATGTGTGGTGAGATAGGACAGTGCGTGGAGACAGTTGTTCCAGTGGGGCCTGAGGGGTACGGGGACAAAGTCTAGATTGCAGCCGTGAGCTGCTTGTAGGGTGGGGTTGGAAATCGATGGAAGACCAGTGCAAAGTCTTGAGTGCATCTTTGATAGGACCTCGAAGGGTGGTGTCAGAGAGAGGCTGCGGAATAGAATATTGATTTACAGCAGCATATTTCAGTTGGAAGGTACCTACAGCCATCAACTCATCCTCCTGCCTATGTTGGCTTTTCATTTGCCCCCTTGGCAGTGCTCTGAAGCTCAGCCTGAGAGCCTGCTAGCATGGAAGGAATGTGAGCAAGCCTGGGCTCGAGCGTGGGCTTAGGCCCGTGCTTCATTGACAAGGCAAGCCCAGGCTCCCTGCCTTGGTGATTGTGGGCATGGGGCTCCAGCCAAGGATGCTCTGACTGCTCAGCTTCGTGGTTTATTCCTGCTGGCAGTATAAATTAAAGGAGTGGGCACCTTACCGTGATCGTTGTACTATAATGTAACCTGGGATGGGCACTCTGGACCTGTGAACAAAACAGCAGGAATTGCTGCAAAAGTAAAACCTCTGTATTTGCCAAGTTTTGTTTGGGTCACCCATCTCTTTCCTTTGCCAGAGATACAATACCATAAGTTTTGTTGAAAGGGAATACACTGCAAAACAACCCTGTGGAAACCCCAACTGTATCTTTCAGTGTCAGAATCCTCTCCAGAGACTGAATAAAGGGAGATCGTGTCTCCTGCTTTTAACATAATTACTCGAATTAAAGATCAAGCTAGAAGAGTCCAGTTCACTGAACATTAGCAATACAACCTAATTTATTAAAAAGCATTGAAAGACCAACTTAAACTCATCGTGCTCAAAATATATCTCCCAGCAAATAACCTGAATGTCCCTTCAGAAATGTGGGAGTGCAGAGATTCCTGTAAAAGTTTCTGTAATAACTTTTCTACAAATTTAGCCATCATTCTTGAACCTGTTTCTGCCTTTTTAGTTCTAAATGATGAATGAGGCACCTTTGCATTAAGTGTTCCTGGTCCAGTAATGCCTTGGGTTACCATCAGCTCAGTGTTTTCCTGGGAAGGTTTGACTTGTGACTCGTTCAAAGTACCTGGGGGGTTTTGTGGAGAGGGCAGTACAGTTCTGGATGTGACTCTTAACTTATAATTCTCAGTAATATCTATGAAGTCTTGAACTGTGGTATCAGCCCAGCTTTTCTGGCTCTGTTCCCAGGTCAGTCATTCTGCTTAGCAATAAAAAAAATGCAAGATAATGGGTGCAGATAACTGGGATTGAATATTACCGTGGCCTGTTTCCCGTTTACCTTTAAACAGCCATGTTGCAACTGGGTGCTGGACATAAGGCTGTTCTTTGTGAGCAAGTGTCTCCAATGTGTGTGTGATTGTTGAACAGGTCCAGCCATGGGGGTTACAGCCTGTATTTAAGAGAAGTGCCCGCAGCTGTGGCCGTGAGGTGCACGACTATCTGTCTTCTCTTCTGCTTTCTGAGGCCCAAAAGGCAGCTTCCTATCCGAACTTCTTTTAAATTGCCTGGAGTTGACTGCTTTGGTACTCTCTTCTGGAATGGAGATTTGGAGTTGAAGATGTCTGGTAAAATTTGCAGGCACCAACTTGTGTAAGTACAGAACCCAGGAATACCACTGGGAAGGATTTCTGCTGAGTCAGGGATGAATCGGAGCAGCTACGAAGAGCCAGGAGATGACCACATTGGGCAGATGATGCTCCATGACTGCTGACCGTGCATTGCCATCCCCATCCCCAGACATGCTGACTTGTTTTGTGGCCATACCTGAAATGCCAAACTGCAGAACGACTTTTCATCTTTTATTTATTTATTTACTTTTTGAATCACTGCGTCAGCAAAACATTTCCTTGGCCCTGACAGCTTAAAAATGGAGCATGAAAATTGCTTTGTCCTGTTGTGCTTTTATGAATTATCTATTACCAAAGCAAACCAACTGTTTCAGACCTGTTATGGCAAGTTGTTTTCCTGAGGTTTCTCCCCAAAGAATGGGTGTCTGCCGTGTCTTAGGCAGGTGCATGGGGAAAAGAGGATGAAAGCAGACGGTGGGTGATTGACCCAAGCTTTGAGGCGCTCCAGGGTGACCTCAAGCACAGCCACTGATGCTTCAAGGTGGCCAGAGATGAACCTTTGAGATGAACCTTCTCCAGCATGGACTTACCCTTTGGGGTGTCGTGCTCCTGCAGGACTCATCCACAGGTCACAGCCCATGGACTCAAGTTCCCACTGGAGTGCCAGCCTGCCCAGTTCAGCAGCCGTGCCCTGGCCACGGCCCAGCACGGCCGTGTTGTCGTTGCTGTTATGGGAACGTTCCCAGGCCCAGCGCAGCGAGGTGATAAGGCAGCAGGGGTGAGCACCGAAAGCAGAAGCGACCCCTGACGAGCTCTAGGCTCCAGCACACAGGTGCCCATGGCAAGCACAGTGCCTGCTGATTAATAGCCATAGGGCAATAACAGCTATAAATTCCATCCAGCACGTTCCAATCAGATCTGTCGTTATTTTGAACCCTTCGTGCCCCACATTGGGGGCTGTCCTGGTTTAACCCAGCTGGGAACCAAGCACTGCTGCTCTCTCCCAGGGCAGTAACTGGAGCTGTACCCCAGACAAACTGGCACAGTGTGTTAGCATCAACTTGTGGTTCTTGAAGATGCCTTTGAGTTTATAGTTCCTAAAACAGAAGTAGCAACTCTTGCTCTATACAGAGTTCCCAAAGAAGAGCAAAGAGAATGAGGGAGCTATGAAGTAATTTTTTATGGATCTTGCTTGTATTAAAACACCATGGCTTGAAACCCTCATGGGTAAAGGGCTGAGTTGCAGAGGAACCTGGGAAATCTGAAGAGAACATTTGGAGGATGTCTGGGAAGTTTATGTTTATGGACTAGTGCTCTGGAGTCGGAAGGAGCCAGTTGCCATACCGGGAGAGGAGCTCATTCCAGTGACAAACTTGCTTGAGTGGCTGCAGAGGGGTCTGAGTACCCTTCCTCTGGAAAAAGGAGATGCAAGTGGTCTTAATTATTTAGTTTTTTTTCTCTCCAGAAGAGTGATTTCTTTCAAAGTCCTTTCCTTGAGTTGATGAAGTTTTCCAGACATTGTCTGAAGGAAATACCAATGCTAAAATCTCATTTTCTCTTGTCTTGCAGAAGACTGCTTGGTGTTCTGTTCATGCTCATTAGTCATTACACTAGTGTCTAGGTTACTTTGGAGGACCCAGACGTCCTGCTTCGGAGGAATTGTTCTTCCATGGCGATGGGTCACAAGGAAGGAGTTCACAAGAAGTAGCTGTGAACACTATCTGGCAAGGAATTACTTTTCAGCTCTCGGGCTGTTGTTTTCTTCGCAGTCTTGTTTTAGGCTGATATGAGTAAGCCTATTTTGAGCTGCCCTTAAATGGATGTCACGTAGAGGACAGTCTTGTTAAAACTTGGGAGTTGCCTGCTCAGCACTTGGGTTCTGCGCTCTTGGCTGTGGTTGGAGGATACAGTAAATCCAGCTTTAGGGCACTGAGAACCAAACTAAGATCACGACTCTCCCATGAAGCAAAATACCAGCCCAGCAGCAAACACATTTTGCTGGTGAGGTGAGTTGAACATTTCTAAATGCGTTGCCTTTATGCAGGACCATGTGTTGTCTGCTCATACCACTCTGCTTTTATGCTGCATCATGTTCCTCATGTTTGAGTTGGTGTCCTGGTGAAGGAACCCGTATCGCTCCGTCCGCTGACTAATGCGGCGAGAACACAATCATGTGCCCCCGCCTGCTCTGGGCCAGCCTCTTATTAATGACTAATTGGTCTGCAGGGCCGAGTGTAAAGATCACGGGCTCGGGCTGCTCCTCACTGGCATCACCCGTCGAAGGCGAGGTGACAAGTGGGTCACTGTGACGCGTTGCTCTCACGAGCTGAGTGCATGGACGGGCGAGGGGCACCCGCAGGTGGTGCTTTGCTCTGTGCTCCAAAGTTTACAAAAATCCCCCTTTGCTTTCTCTGCAGGTGCTGCCGAGGGTGGGACTGTGTGGATGAGCTCTCTGTGGGCTGGTGGCCGTGGCAGTGAGGCACCCTCAGACTGTCTTTTACCCCAGTGGCTGCCAGTGCTCTTTAACAGCAGTTTCCTACCAACTTGCTCCTCCAATATTATGACATGAAGTTTTGAGGAGTGAAAGTTTTCCTGCCTGTGGGGGCAAGTCTAGTTAGCGATAGCCAGGGACCACACATACGTGGTGTTGTCACAACAGTGCGGTCACAGCCCCCAGAAGGCGCGGCAGATGCTCTCCTGGGGCAGGATCTGTGGCCGTGCAGAAGGCAGTCGTCACTTGCAGTCGTGTTTGTGCTGAGTGATCCTCGTGGGTGTCACTCGTGAGGGACCAGCATCCCTTGGGCCCTGTGGCTTGTGTAATCAGTGTTTTGGTGAGCACTTGGCGCTCCTGGGAGACAGAACGGCTCCCTGGGTCTGTGCTGCTGTGGGCTGTGACTTTCTTCTGGCTGGAGCCTAAATTGGTGGAAGTGATGAAATTCTTTATTTCAGTTTAGTCTCAGATGACTTTAAAATAACTTGGGTTTGCATTTCTCTCCCTTCTCTCCTCTCCGGAAATGTTGTTTCTTCATCTTCAGTAAACTTCCACTGGCTTGTGGTTTTGTGGGGGTTTTTTTATTACATTTTTGGGTTTTGCTGGCTTTTGTGTTTTGTTTTTCTTTCTTTTTTTTTTTTTTTTTTTACTTCCCAGTGCAGCCAGTGGAGGCAAGAAGGGAGTTTAGTTTGGAAGTTGGCTGTTTGCATTTCTGGCTCTCAGGTCTGCATTAGTTTTGAGTGACTGTTATTAAATTAGCGTTTGATGCATGCACCGGCACTGATGCCAGTGACCTTCCTCAGCAGAGATTTTGTCTTGTCACCCCAGGGAACTGCTGCTATAAAGTCTTCCAGATGAGCAGTTGGCACCCAAGTGAGGATGAGGTTGAAAGCCCACTGGTTTTCTTGCTTGTCTGATATTTTTTGGAGAAGTTTTTTCCTCTGCCTGAGTCGTGTGCGTGTGCTGGCATTCGGTTTTGGTAGGTATGACCTTCTGGTTTAGTTTTACACCTGTGTGCTCTGATCACACCTCTGTGGATGTGAGCTCAAGTGATATCATGTCCCATCTTACTTTGGAATAATTGCTCCAACATGGAAATATTGCAGATTTTCCAAAGACTGTCATCTAGTAACCAGGTAAAGTTTGCAGGATTTGGCAATAAGCGAACTTGGAGAATTTCCTGCCTGTGGAAGTGGTGAAGCAGTTTCCTGAAATCATCCCTGTTAAAAATATCCTTTATGCTGGATTATGTTTTTGAAACCAGCATATCGTGAAACCACGTCTCACGTCAGAACACTTAGAATTGGATCAGAAATGCTGTGCCTGCACTCTGGGAAGTGCTGAGAGTGCATTAGCTCCCTTGGCTGCTTCAGATACGTCCAAAATGTTTTATACAACAGGCTTTCCGCCTCTGCCAGCCGAGCTTTGTGCTGGATCAGGCCTTGCCTGTCCTCCTTGCAGCAGGAAGCCAGCACACTCTCTGTACCCGTGTTGCCATCGGTGGTCCAGAGCTTTGTGATGCTTTTAGAGTGACTTCACCATCTCAGAGGTGACTGGGGAGGTGATGGTGGGACAAGGCGCAGCTCTAGGAGTTGAGCATTTCGAAGTCTGAAGCCTGAGGGAAGGGAAAAGCTCCAAGCTGTAATTACAGAAGTGAAATTAAGCTATGAGCTGGTCTCACATGTTTTGTGGGTTGTGCTGGGGGTGATCACTATGGAGAACTTTCCCCCCCAAAGCAGTCACAGGGAAGGACAGGTGCGGGAGCTGCTTGCTGGGAAGCCAGGATCGAGCGTGCCGGGTTGTTTTCCCTGGAGAAAAGCAGTCCTGGGTGAGTGGTGCCATTGTCGCGCTGCCCCACCCTGCATTGTACACACTGCCTGTTCCTTTGCTCAGTGGTAAATGGACTTAAACCAGCACCTCCCATTCCAGATAGCCTTGTTCTTTTAAAGGCAGGACTGAGCTCTAACATCTTCATTTAGAGGTGGGAATCTGCCTCAGGACCAGGCTTCCCACGCCCTGCTTTTGGAGACTGAGTGGGCGATACATGGTAGATGCTGGAAAAAATTCCTACAGTTGCTGTTTCTTTGTCCAGGTTTCTACATAGGTGTATCCATATCTCCTGGCTATTCTGTACTTTGAAAGTTGCGTGCTGAGCTGATACACACTTGTGATGGTTCCCGGTCCTATGACACCACACACTTAGGCACAGATTCCCTGAAAAGAGCTCTTAACACCAGGCTGGAACAAGGAGCTGCTACTTTATAAACCAGGACTGGTTTCAAACAGACACAGGGTCAAGTAAGAAGTTGCCTCCAAGGCATAAAACTGTAACAAAAATGTTGCAGGACATGACATTGTCACGGTAATAAATAGCAAAAAATAGATCAGATGCCACAGGGTGGCTTGAAATAATAATTTTTAGGAAAAATCCACTACTGCTTGTGGGTATAAAACCTGACATTCTGCCTCTAGAGAAAGCTTTTTTTTTTTTTTTATTATTTCTGTTTCATGCTTTGCAGAAAATTAAGCTGTGAAAAATGTCTGGTTTATGTTATCCTCAAACAGATATATTCATAATATTTGCAGTCTGAAATCACTTCTTCCTGCGGATTCATCCCATTTGATTCCATCTCGCAAAGCTCCTGCGGAAGCGCAAGCCAGAATTCCTTTCAGGGTGTCTCTGTACCTTTTCCTGACTGTAGCTACATGAAATGTAGCAGATGGATGTGGGATGTGGCAGGAGCCAGGTGCTCAGCAGCAGAGGTTCACCCCGTCCCGCTGGAGAGAGGCTTGCACTGAGATCCTGTGATTCCCACGTGAAGCTGGAGTGCAGTACAGCCTTCTCTTTGCTGAGTCTCCAGTTCCAGCTCCATAGTTTCCTTGAGGAGAAGGAAATGAAAACAAAGAGGCAGCTGACTTTATCAGCTTTTATAGAGTTATGTCATTTTATGGTAAGTAATCTAAACATAATGAAACAAAGGCTTCAACTGTTACACCTGCCCCGGCATCCAGTGCCAGTGTTCTCCCTGTATTTTCCTGTGTTTTGATAGTGTTACTTTATTGTTTGTGCACAAGAAAACTGCAACTTCATTCGCTCCTAATTGCTTTTCCTAGGAGTTACTTCATTTTTGGAACGTATCCAACTTGAAAAGTTCTTGCAAAGTTGTCAGGGATTAAAATTGAAATCCAAATTATAAACTTATTTTGTCAACACAAACGCAAATGATTCTCATCTCGGTTTAAGGAAGGTGCTCTCTCAGGCTTCACCTATGAGTTGAGATAAACTTTTAAGAGTTCTTGACGTTCCAGTCTGTAAGAGTTTTTGAAAACAAGATTTAGTCAAGAACTGAGAGTCGTATTTAAATCCTATCATGGGACTTAGTTTCAATCCCTGAGAACACCTCCGTAGAGGGGAACATTTCACCTAATGAGGTGACTTAATTGGGAATTTATTTGGTGTATAAATATTACAGTGCAGGTTCTTTGTGCAGAAAGAAGGGGGTTCTGTCCTGCTCTGCTCAGGATGAGTACAGCTTTTTGCTGAGAAAGCTTGTAAATAAATGCTGCTTTAGAGCTGACAGGGGAAAATGCATCCAAGATAAATTTGGCAACGTGTTCCAAAAGTGCATCAACGAGGCCATGCTGAGTACAGTCAGAAGCTCATTTTTTCTGTGTGATAGGGCCCATATGCAAGTATGTGAGAAAACCAAAACACATCAGGGCTCTAAGAAGGAACGGGTTGCATTAGGTCTGTTTATTCAAGCGTTTGCGTATGGGCTGTGAGAGCATCAGCTGGGACCAAGTCTCCTTCTTGGTTTCCTGTTTACTTGGCCACTACAATTGCAGTATCCGAATGCTTCACAGGTTGCAGAGAAAAGGAATACTGTTATCTCTGTCTCTGTGCAGCCCCCTGACAGAAGCAACCTGTTTGGCTGACTGACTCATTCCCTTTGGGATGCACACTCGGCATCTAACCTGAGTGGCTTGGTGAGGGCACCGGCGTCATTGACAGGAAAGCCTTTGGTGGCACTTCAACCTGCTCAGGTCCAGGTGCCATCTGAGGGACACTCCAGGTCTGGCCAATGGTTATGCTGGTCCTTCTGTGGTTGAAGGTTGGATGATGTTGCTCATGAGAAGCAAGTTGGTTCCGCCTGTGGGGAGCAGTGTGGGGCTGTGGGTGTTCCTTACTGGAACAGTCTCCCCTTTTGTGTTTGGGAGCTACCTGGTGAGGGAAAGTGGTTTGTGTGTGGATTCAGGTGTAATCCTTGTGGGATTTGGGACCTGCCAAACAGCTCAACCCGTGATGCCCAGTACACTGTTTGCTTGGGTTTGTCTCTTCTCCCCCAGCATCCCTATCCACATACTCCCACTCCACTTTATGCACAGCAGTTTTCTGAGGGAAAAAATCTTAACAGGTCACTGGTGCTGGGCTCAGTGAAGCGGACGAGGGTGGTTGATTCTGCACACTCAGGAGGATCCGATTTGCCTTTGCCTTTCCCAGGAGTGTGGACAGCTTCCCCACAGCTGCCAGGCAGAACTGTGGCACAGGAGCTGCTGGCACTGCTGCTCCGTGACCTGACGCTCTCCCTCTTCCCTCAGCCCTTGCCCCACTCCACGCCCCGGCTCGTTGGGTTGCTCTTTAATGTGACTTTCACATGGCTGCACGTTACAGTGCTTCAGTTACGGAACTGGCTCAGTTTCTTTTTCCTCGTGCGATCCGGAGTTTGCTGCAGTTTCTTCCTGATTGCAAAAGCCGTTGGAAATGGGCAGAATCATAAAAGCTTATCAGCGAGCAGTAACTCTCCCCTCGTGCCTCCCCAGCTCTGTTAGGCATTTATTCACTCCAGCGAGTTGTAACTCAGCGCAACAACTCGTGTTGCCACATCAGTCCTTCTTTATTTACGCCAAACACCACTTTCCCTCTCTCCTGCCCTCAGTCTCCGAGTTCCACGGCTCCAGAGCTGTGCAGCCGGGCGGTGGCAGCACTCCATCTCCCGGGGGAGCTGGGGCTGGCCTCGAGTAGCACCGGGAACAGGAACTCTGAGGTTACTTGCTGCTTGGAAAATGCCTTGCAAGTGTTTGGTGCTGCAGCGCAGAGACCTTCGGAAAGATTTCCTGATGTAAGGAGCAAAACAAATGCTGGCAGATGAATGCAGCCATTAGGAAGTCCAGGACCCCTCTTAGTACTAAACTGGTCTTGTTCTTTCCGAGTAGTCTGGTGGAATATTTCTGTGAGCTGTATCTGCTGGTGCTCTGCAGATCCGAGTTGCTGTTGTGCCGGGTAGGCCGTGTGTGACTCTCGTTCAAAACCTATTGACACATAACATCATGTCTAAAAATATTTGGCACCGGTCTAATCATTGGCCCGGAGAGGCCAGTTACTCAAGCAGCTCGTGTTTTTTCACTGGAGTGTATTCTGTCAGATCTAGACCCTGAAAATAGAAACCCAGTATTTTTTTGATTTTTTTTTTTAGGTTTGTTTGCAAAACGTTCAGTAGCAGTCACAAGGATGTGAATCTAGATGAGAAGTGCCTGAATGTCCCTTTACTTACGACAAGGAGCTGGTAAACCAGACTTAACTGAAGGCATACCTCCTTTCAGAGGCCCTAAAATTATTTCCACCCTTTTTTCTCTCCCTATATCCTTTCGTGGGATGGTGACAATACCTGGTCTTGCTGAGGTGCTTCACTGACAGGACTTTGCCAGTTTTCCCCTAAAGACCCAACTGAAGATTTTCTTGTTTCATGTGATTTTTTTTTTTGGTAAAGTTTCTGCAACTCCCATTTCATGGTATTTCAAGAATTCCAGGGGGCTGAGACAGTTTCCCTGTGCAAATTGGTAAAGGATGTTTTCTTGCTAGATTTTGGCCCGCAGAAATGCTGTGTTAATCTGAGAAGGGCAGAAAAGACCAAGTCAAGGAGGGTGACGCTTGGAGTCTAATCACCAAACTCCTGCGGATTAGAGCTGGGGCGCCGTGCCAAGGCAACCCAAGCTCTATTCCTGGCCCTTTAAAACTCCCCAGCTCTTTCAGATCCGTGTTTCAGGGAAAGCACCAGCCTTGCAGTGTGTCCTAAGCAGTTTTCCAACCCTCTGGGGCTAGAAAGTGTGGCTGTTTAATGCGATAAACCCATTCCAGGTGCCGTTCCTGGGAGCGAGGGGGCCATTCCCGCTGCTGTGGGTGCTCAGTGCCCGGCAGGGTGACACTGGGAGGATGCTCTGCTGTTGTGGGCAGGTTGAGCAGACATTTCACCAGGGGATGGCACCTGCGAACTCTGAGCACCGTACCCCTCGCAGGCAGTGGAAATTGCTCCCTTCCTTTCCCTTTTTCCCCTCTACCAGACTGTAGATTCTCAGTTGCCCCATGCCTGGGCTGATGCTGCCTATGACAGAGGAACTGGCCTTGGGACACAGTGTTTGGGAGGGCTGTGGGACGCACAGGTGCATTATACACCTGCGTATGTGTCCATGCTCAGGGAACAGAGGTGAATCCCGGGGTAAGAACAGACTTTACTTGGGAATAAAGCGCCTGCGGTTTGTGTTGTGTCTGGAAATCCAGTCCCATCTGTTCCAGATGTTTCCAGTTGTGTTTATAGCAAGCTGCTACTGTGCTGCTTTGTGGGAAAAAATGATTAAAAAAAAAATATTGGGTTGTGCCTTCACAACCGTTGCAAACAGGCAAGGGCATCCATGGAATATGTTCCCTTTTGTTGCCTCAGAAAAGATGCATAAATAGTCTTGAATAATTGAGTGAAGAGCTGGAGCTTTCAGGGGAGGCTGGTGTGTGCCTGAGTGCTGGCTTGGCATGCTGTGCTGGCAGGGAGCACGTCCCACCCCTCTGTGCTCAGCAGCAGCTGCTTGGGGAATGGCACCTTTCCTAGCTCAGGGAAATTTCTGCTGGAAATCCTCTGGCTCCTGGGATTCGGGCAGGAGCAGCCTGTGCGAAGGGGAGCTGCGTGTGGACTGGACCTAAACTTGGGGGCTGGTGCTCACATGTGGTTTTGGGTACGGTGCTTTATTATTCATTGCCATCCAATAATCCAGATGAAAAATGTGTGTTTCCATAGGCTTTGGTAGTGGGTTTGAATCTGACCCATTTTTCTTCATTGTTTTTTTATCTGTGACACATTTGAGACTTGGTTTGGGGAGTTCAGCTGCAGACTAAGAGCCAAGGATGAGACCAGTGGTGGGTTAGAAAGGCACTTAGGGTGGAGGAAAACTTGGCAGAGGTGGCTCAGAGCTGCTGCTCAGAAAATGGGACTCTGATGCTTCCTTTTGTGATTGAGTTTTATTTTTTGTCTTTTATTTTTTACTTTCTATTCAAGTAGGTGTTGGCATGCAAGTTAGACACCCTAAGGCATTCTGCTTTCTTGGTATTCGTCTGTTCAGGTTTTACACTCGTGAATTTGAATGTTCTCTTAAAACATTCGTAAAATTAAGTGTTTGCTGCTACTGCTCTTGGAGGATCTTGCATGGAAGCAATATGGATGGGAAGAAGTTTTGAAGGCCTTGTCTCTTTCTGGGTCGAGTTTGTCTCTGTTCCACCAAGGGAATATAAGGAAAAGGTGTTTTATGCCTGGTTTTTGGTAGGGAAAACAGGTTACCATCCCAGTCCCAGTTGTATTTGCATAGAAAGCTCCCCCAGCGACTGCCCAGCAGTGAACAGCAAATGTGTGCTTAGCCTCTAAGGAGATTATTTAACACAGCTCCAATTTGTTTTTTTATTATTATTTTATTATTTTTGTGTTTGCTTGTCAAGAGTGGATTTGCAGATGTGCCCTTGGAGAGTGGGCAGGGTCTGATTTTGTGGGGGAAACAGCAGCAGGAGCTCTGGGCAGTGCTGCAGGAGCACAGCGATGGCCGAGGCGTGGAATTAGGAGTCTCTGTTGTCCACAGAAGCGGATGAGAGGTGGAGGGAAAAGGGGAGGGGAGGGAAAGGCAACTACTAAAACCCTTCCCCAAATGGATGAATGAATGGGTGACACACATAAATGGCTGCTGTGATGGTCTGACTTACTGTAGCTCAGTCTCGGGATAATCCTCATATGTCAGATTTCTGTAAGGCCAGCATGTGACACAAAGCTGGGCTCCCAGCAGACAAGTGTGCTGTGCTGGTATTAAGGGGCTGGCCGGAGCCGGGCTGTGCAGTGGAACGTGTGTCCGTGTGCGGGGTGCCTGCTCGCCTCCGGACGCGGCCCAGCCGCTGCCGCCTGCCAGGGGAGCTTGACAGGGAAGCTGGAATTCCACAAACTCTTGGCTATTGCATAGACAGCCCCCAACCTGCCTGGTTGGGGAAAAAAAGCCCCAACACAAGAAACAGGAAAACCCCCAAAGACTTGTAGCCGGGATTACCTTGCTCACACCTGTCACCGCTGATGTCCTCTCAAGGTCAGAATTCGAGCTACGTGAGGCCAGCTTAGAGCAAACGCCATGTGAAAGGAGCTCTATGAAGGAACAGCAGGCACTGGAAGGAGGACAGGAGTGCCCACAGGAACATGAACAACAGCTTGCAAGTTAACCTGCCCAGGACCTGGGCTGGTTCGAACAGCTCCCTCCAGGAGAAGTCTGAGCATTCCTTTTTTCTTTTCTATTACTATAGGATGGAGGACGAGGCAGTACTGGATAGAGGGGCTTCCTTCCTTAAACATGTATGTGATGAAGAAGAAGTGGAAGGTAAGAGACTCGGACTGCTGGGGAGGAAGGGTGCCTTTGCTGTGGTGTTTGTATGTAGTAAACTTGGTTGGGGCAGAACTAGCTTTTTAAAGAAATCCTCTCTTTCGGTTCAGGAGCGAACATTGTCGCATGTGCCGGCACACGCTGCCGCTGCCCCCAAAGTCCTGTTTGCTGTGTCTTGCACAGGGGCTGTGAAACACCTGAGCTGTTTGCTTTGCCTTCCTCTGGGAATAGAGTTTTGGCAACACTTGCCTATCACTGCTGCCCTGGGGAGTGCAGGAGTACAGAGGCAGGTGGAGAAGCCAAGTGGAAATAGCAGCAGAATTTGTACTGAGTGTTGGGGTGGACATTTGCCTGGGTTTTCCTCTGAGCTCGGGAGGCATAAAGACAAGGGTTTTCCCTTGAGGAAGAACTTGTTAACAGAGCAAACAATTTCCTCACTTTTTTAGGGAAAGAGTATACTCCTTTGGAAGTGTGTTTTTTTTCTCTCTGAAAATGTTGTGAAATCTCAAAGGTGAAAGGAATGTAAAGGAGTTTACTTTGAGGTTGTTCCTGGAAAATTCTGAAGCTGATAGGAGTGAATTATTTGCAGCAAATTCTCTTTTTCTCATTTTCTGAGAATCAGTTGACCATGGGCTTCATAAATTAGTGGGGGAGAAGGAAGGGACCATGATAGGGTAGGACTCTACTGGAAAGCAAAGGATGTCACCTCGCAGCACTATCCTTCCCCTCCTGACTTGAAGATATAATTTATTCTAATTTCTTTATTTGCAAACAAATGCCTATGGGTTTTAGGTTGAAAATGCTTTGAAAGGTGTAGGGTTACAGGCATGTCATTGTCACCGATAATGGACAGGAGAGGATCCAGCAGTAGGAGAGAAAATAAAATAATCTCCAAGAAGAGGAGTTAGAACACTTCCAGCAAACCAAGCCAGTCCTTTCCACGAAAAACCTGTTTTCTTGCTCTCTGGGATGAAGTAATCTGTGCTGAGTCGCTATAAATCATCACGTTGTATTTAATGAGGCCATTTGCTGTCTGCGGGGTCGGGTTTGTATTAGCCTTTTGCTGCTGGAATAATTGGCACTTTGGCACAGCAGAACCACTTGAGAGGGGAGAGAGGGAGAATATTTCTAATGTTTTATTGTCTTAAATGTTGCCACATGCTGTTGTGGTGTGTATTGCCCACGTGTGACACTCCAGGAATATAATGCAAGTGGTTGTTGGTGACGAGGAGTGTGGGAAGGTCCTTTTAACTGTCTGCAGGGGCTGTGAAAAACTTGTGGTTAATGCAGCAGTGGTGTGTTTATATCCCACGTTCCAATGTGCATATCCTCATTTGGTTTAGTTGGGCTAAGAGACCAGTTGCATCTCGCTGGGGGAAGGAGGAGAGGAGGTAAAACAAGTATTTCTAATTGCACATGACAGGCCTCTGGAGCTGGAGCCGCTCGGCTGAGCCTGTGGAGAGCCTCAGAGCTGTGTAGCCAGCTGATTCCCTGGAATGAATTGTAGACTCATAGCACTCTGGCTTGGAAGGGACCTTAAAGATGATCTGATTCCCACCCCCTGCCATAGGCAGGGACACCTTCCACTACACCAGGTTGTTCCAAGCCTTGTCCAACCTGGCCTGGAATGCTTCCGGGGATGGGGCAGCCACAGCTTCTCTGGGCAACCTGTGCCAGGGCCTCACCACCCTCACAGGGAAGAATTTTTTCCTAATATCTAATCTAACCCTGCCCTCGATCAGTTTAAGATCCAGTGGAAGAGCTAACACGTCAGAGTACAGACCTTTGGCTGACATTTGGTGCAGATGCTTTTAAGTCCCTGCTAGATTCCTGCACTGCCAGTGGAGTGTTTTCAAGGAGGAGAGCATCTATCTGGAGGCCTGGAGCCGTTAGCTCCAAAGTGCCCTCCATTACTGCCCCACTTTCATGCTGTGGTTTCAAGTTGCTGTTCTAAAAGGCTTTCAGGGGCTACATCCTCTGAAGGAGGTAACAGCAAGGGGAATTGTTACCTCCAGGTGTGTCTTATTTTTCTGATAGTTTATACTTTTAGCCTACTTTCATGAGGTAGCAACATACATATCCTGAAGTTGTTTGCCTCTCTTGCCTCTTCTTTCCATTCTTCTCCCAAGTATTTTTTTACTGTCAATATTGATTGAATTTCTTAGGAAGGCTCTTCATTCATTTAATTTCACTGAACTTGAGTGGAGAGACTGTTTTCTTTACCCTCTGTGAGGGAAAGGGGAGTTGTAACCTTTGTCAGAAGAGAGCTGATGGTGTAGTGATAGAGCAGTTGAACTTGGGGATTCCCTGGCTGCAGGAGTTTGCAGGAGAGAACAGGGAAAACCCTTCAGCAAAGCATTATAATGTGCCTTAAAACCAGGCTGCCTTTGCTGCTTGTGAGTCGGTTTGATTCCAGACAGGTGAACGCAGAATTTTGAAGTTGTCACCTGGAGCATCCCTCTTTGGCATGTTCTTGGGGAGAAGGGAGGAACATGCCTTGCTTGGTCAGTGATGCCCTCGGGTTATGCCTGTGGGAGGGAGATAGAAACTCTGAAAGACCACATCACCCACTGATTTGATTGTGTAACGATGCGGGAGAGAGGGAAGGACTTGGCTTTTTAAGGAGGGGAGGAAACGGGCATTTCTGGTCAGGAGGCTGTTGAGACATTTCAGCGTGGCACAATTGCGAAGTAAACGTAACGTTAACAGAAACTGTCCACACCTGACAGAAGTACGGCCCTGGCACTGCTCCCGGGGGGTTCACTGCCTCTCTCAGGTGGCACCTCAGCCTGGTCCTACGCTGGAATGTGTCACTGTTGACATTTGAAAATGACCCCCCCTACAGCCACTCCCTGCTGCCTGTCTCGGCGGGAGGGCTCTGTGGCGGGTTCCATACACGTTAGTTAGGAGGAGCTGCTTTGCTGGAGGTGCCCAGAAACGTGACCTGGCGAGACAAGGGGTCTGCCCAGGTCTGGGGCAGAGCGTGGAAGGAAAGCAAGTGCAAGTCAGCTTTCCTGGGGGAAATGAGGAAGAGGCACTGCCCTGAGCCATGTGAGAGAACCCTTCCCATTCATTTAGAGCACTGCACGTTCCTTTCCTTGAAGGTAACGCAGTGCTGCTGTAATGCCACTGCGAGGAGTGCTGGTATGTGTGACATAAACAGATTACTTAATAACCGATTCTGCAAGAGGGGAAAAGTAAAGCTCCACCTTATCCTCTGAGATAAGGTATTCTTGGCTCTCCGAGCGTAACTTCCCCCGGGCTCGCTGCCGCCCTGACTCCGTGGTGGGGTGGAGGATGCTGGGTTTCAAGTCTGCTGCAAAGCCTGAGGAGCACTCCAGCTCCACGTGTAGGAAACAGGGACCAGCACACCTGTCCTGCCCTCCAAATGATGGGCAAAGGAAAGGTTAGGATAGCATCTCTAAGATACCACTGCTGTAAGAGTGAATTCAGGAAAATATGCTGCTAGTGGAAACTTTCCCTGGATCCTGTTATCATTGTGGGATTTGCTGTTGTGCTGCAAACTCTGCAGAGAGGCTAAACCATGGATTTTGTAACAACATTCCATAACTACTTGTTCCATTTTAGCACTTTCCTCCTCCTTGCTTTCTATTCTGGACCGGGTTGTGTCACTGCACTTTGCTGGTAGAAAGCTGTGTGATGCCATAAGCCCAAGATTAGTCCTTGATGGTTGGATCAATGAGGAGAGAGGTTAAAAGGGCAAAAATATCTGTGAACATCTTTACCTTTATTAGCAGCGTGCAGACAGTAGGAGAAATGAGCTGTATTTACCCACTTAATTGATTTCTTTTTCTCCTCTCATCCCCACCCTCAGTCTTTGATCCGTGACTGCAGGCAGACCTCCTCCATTTTCAGAAACAACCACATGATCTGTTTCATATCAGAGTTTTTAATTGCTTCTAAAATAGATGTGATTAAAAAATTAGTCAGGTAAAATCTGATCACAGAGTGTACTTCATTAATATTCTTTGGTACCTTTAATTTATGTGTGGAGACAAACGAGGCTGTATTTTGCTGTGGTAAGGCTGAGTCAGGCTTTGCTCCTGCAAAAGCCAAACGCAGAGGACTCAGGCACTGCCTTTTTGCTCTCTTTCCATACAGCAGCTGGCACAACTTCCCTGCGAGGGTGGTGAGGCCCTGGCACAGGCTGCCCAGAGAAGCTGTGGCTGCCCCATCCCTGGCAGTGTCCAGGGCCAGGTTGGATGGGGCTTGGAGCAACCTGGGATAGTGGAAGGCATCCCTGCCCATGGCTGGGGATTGGAATGAGGTGATCTTGAAGGTCCCTTCCAACCCAAACCATTCTGGAATTGTATGAACTTGGGAATGGCAGGCTCAGGTTGGGACCTAATGCTGCTCCACACAGCTAATGAAAACGAGATGGGTGGTTTGGATCTTCCCAGCTTTGAAGCATCGGGATGAAAGATTTCAGATTTTCAGATTTTTTTTCTCTCCAGCTTTAATTCTCCATGGCACTTTGCAGGAGGCTGCTTATTCTTGGCAGTGTCCAGCAGGTCATTGCATGGGATACCATTCTGGGCACTGCCCTTGTCTGTCCTCTGCTGCCAGGAATCAGCCTTAGCTCTGGGCTTGTCGGGTGGGCTGAGGAGGTGTTGATTCCCGCCTGCTCTGTGCTGGGTGAGAAAAGCTACAATCCGAGTTCAGAGGGTGATAAACTGACTTTACACAAGGCAGTGATAAGTTGGCTGTGCAGGCAGGAGAAATGGAGAGGAGCAGCTGCGTCAATAGCTGGCGTGGTGGGGGAGAGGTGGTGGTTTCTTTTCAGTGATGATAAGTTTTGTGCCAACACATGCTCAGTGCGAGGTGAAGGAAGGTGTTTCCATACCATTCTGACAGTGACTGGCTTTTTTCCAGCTCCTATCAGTTTAGAATCACAGAATCATTTAACTTGGAAAAGACCTTTAAAGATGGTCAAGTCCAACCATTTGGAAACGGTCGTCAGCTCTCTGACCTGGCGGTGAGACTGATTTTGGTGAGGGTCTCACTTGGCGCCTTTCAGCCTTGGATGGGAGCAACTCTCTCTCAGGATTCAAGTCTAGGCTTGTTTGACTGCCTGCTCCCACCTTCCTCTGCCCAACAGTGCTTTTTTAAGGTACAGTAACTTTGGATATAACAGTTCACATGGAGATTGAAAAGCTGATACAACCTTTGCTCAGTCGTCAGTTGTGAGCCCCAGATGTGCCGATGACCCTTCCCGGGTTTTTCTGGGACATTTAAAATGAAAAGGTAACCCAAAGTGTGTTGGGGAGATCCAGTCATGTTGCCTGAGCTGGAGCTGGGTAACACAGGAATGTCCTTCCTTCTCTTAGCAGAACTGCTGGAGCTGAGCTTAACCTGGAAACTGGTGCTAGGGCTGTAGCTTGTAGGCTGGTTCAGGCATCATCCCAGCCTTCCTGGGGTTTTGTCCCTTCATTTCCTTCAGGTGATGTTCCTAGTCTGGTTGCACAACACTGGGCAAACTTAAATAGAGGCTGAGAGGGGACAAAGGGAACTCAAGGCACTTCCTGAAGGAAGCGTGTGCTGCTGGAGAGATGTCGGGAGCCTTTGTGTTTGCATTCCTTCTTGATGCCCTGCTGGCACCAGCTTGGCCTTCCGGGAAGCCCAGCTCCGGCCACCTTCCATGAAACACGTGTTTAATTATGACTGCAGCCTTGGAATCAAGGTTTGTTTGCAGGGGGCTGGTTTGGGGTTTTTCCCAGGGAATGGAGGCAGTGCTTGGATGCCTTAGTCATCATTCCACAGCTCTTTCTTCTCTTCAAGGGGGGGGTCTAAAATCCTACCTGCATCTGTGAACCTGATAGTGCCAAGTACAGCTTGGTACTCATTTAGTCAGCCTTGGTCATTAGTGAGATGGAAATACAGAAAATGAGGCCAAGATTTTCAGCCAAGATTGGTTATTTTGGGTGGTCATTTGGAGTGTTTCAGAAGGGGACAGCATTTTAAAGGATGCCAGAAAATCCAAAGGTGCCATGCTTCCAAAGAGCTAAATCCAACAGTCCAGCACAGCTCCCCTCCTCTGCCCTGTTCCCCAAAGCCTTGTGTTTTTAAAGTCTTCTTTGTCTTTCCATGGAAGCCAAGTAGTCCAGGCCAGATTAGATCAGATCACAGCAGGACAGGTTTGGTGGCTTTTGTAACCTCTCACAGCTCCAAAGAAGAGAAAGAAAAGCAGCTTACGGGGTTGTGGGTAAGAGTCTCGCAAGGGCTTATGTAAAGCTCGGGGAGAATACCCCCACCACATGTTCATTGTTCTGTCTGAACAATGTCCACCCCTGATTTCACTGCCACCCTCATGACTGACTTTGCTCCTTCTACACAAGCAGAGTTTGTAGGATCTTCAGGAAGTCAGTTGAAGGCCTCATTTCGTTTTGTTTTCATGTTCTTTTCCTGCTTAGATACTCTTGACTTCGCTTTATGTGAGCTCTGTCTTTTAAAGCCATCCTGTTGCTCAGGGCTAACTCCCCTTTTACACATGCTTCACTGGAGCGGCCTCTGGATCTTGTTAGGAATCCAACAGGTCCAGTCTGGGTCATCCATCAGCTGTTTGGAACAGAGGAGTGCAAGCTTTAGGCAGATGGCTGGGAAGACTTTCCCTCTGCCTAACCATGGTGGTGTTACTTGGGAACCTTTTGGAGGTCACTTTACATGAAGATGAATCTGACCTTTTGAAGATATTGAAGTTCTAGAAGTCTGATGTTAACAAAAGAAGAAAAAACCAGTCTCCAATTCCCATGCTGTCTTCCCCTGCACAGCTCATTCCTTGCCCCTTGTAGGAATTTCAGTCAGGGACTGCATGTTAGGATGTGAAGTGCAGTAATGCAAATATATAAAATGATCTTTGGACGAGTTCCCTCTTTGATTAACTGCATCTTCATTGCTGATGCTGGGTCCTCTCTTGAATCTTAGCCATGAATGTGGGGTTCTTTTGTCAGAGCTGGCAGACTTGAAAAGAATCCCTGTTGTTCTTATCTTGTCCCTTCTTCTCTCCTTTGTCCATGGCACAGTAGCTCAGGGTGGTCTCTCCTGAAGCCTCTTTTATATTTTGTCCTTTCCTGCCTTTCTCTCGGGGCAGGGTCCTCTCCTGATGGCATTTATCAGGCTTTGAAGCCCCCACTCAGCCTTATGGTGGTTGTTTCTCTTGCCTGATGGATTAACACTGACCCTTTTCCTTGGCAAACTGCCACATGCTGGAAGAATCAGTTCATTGCCTACTACTGTTGTTTATGGAAGAAGGGATTTGGATCTGATATATCTCCAACTGGTATGTTCAGATTTCCACAAAGTGATCAGTGAATCCTTCTGCTGTTTCCCTGATCGATGGGTTTTTACTTGCATGATAAATTGGTCCCCTGAATATCAGGATGTTCTGAAAATCCTATGGGGACTAGTGGGTGAGCCTGGGATTGTGCCAGGGCAGCCCATCTAGAGAACTGGTTATGGCTTGGTTTTCTTTGGAGTTTCAGTGTCTGTGTCCATGTGCATTAATGAGGGGAGATGGTCAGGATGTAGGCCCTGCATCTGCTCCTCTGCTGCCACCAGCACCTGTAATTCCTGTTAAAACCAGGTAGAGCTAAGGGCACCAGGCACGTGATGGCGTGGCCTTTTTATTCTTATTTCTTGAGCTGATTTGATACTAAGCAGGGCTTAGTTTGGGACTTCCTTAGCGCTACTTTTAGTATCTCCCCTTTAAAATGGATCATCCCTCTGATTTATTTGTCCTTCTGGGCCATCAGCTTTTTATGTCATTAATTTCCTTTGACTCTCACACAAAATGAGAAGCACCTTCTGCCGCCACCCCCCGGTTGGAAAAGCAGCCTGGCTGCGATCCCGGCAGCGTCCTGGCCAGTACCACATCTCTGGAGGCTTGGTGACGTGCCAACACCTTGGCCACAAAGCTGTGCCGTCTTCTGCTGACGAAGCATGTGGCAGGCTGTGTCCCCTGCCCCTCTTGTGTGCCTCCTCCCCAAGCAAAGCCCTTGGTGCAGGTGACCCAAAGCATCTGTCCCAGTCTTCCTGGAGAGCCTGGGGACAAGGAGGTGCCCACTGTGGGAGGGGGTGGGAGTGGCCAGAGCTGGTGGAGAAGGTTTTTGGCTCTGTGGACATGTCATGTGTAACCACGTGAGCCTGTTGCGGGCTCACCGGGTTTAATGTGACTCTCCCTGTTCAGTGGAAAGGAGCCTTGAAAGGAGGAACAAGGGCTGGGTGAAAACTGCTGATGCTCAGCTCATTTTCAGTCCTTTATGCATTTTTAATATTAGATTTTGATCTTGTTTCCTTCTGAGGTGCCTCTGTGAGATTCTTTATGAGCTGGTCTGACCAGGCTCTGAGTCTCAAGAACCCAGTCATGTGGAAGGGATTCCTTCTTAGATGCAGCAGGCAGACTTTATCTTTTGATCCTGTAACTTTTGGCTCCTTTCTCCAAGTGACCAAGTTTTGGTTTTGCTGAGCAAAAGCCATTCCACTGTCACCCTTTTCTTAAAAGAGTTAGTGCTTAAAAATGGAGAGGATGATAAATAAAGTGATCTTTCACAATGGTTTGGGGTTGGAAGGGACCTTAAAGATACCTAATTCCAACACCCTGCCATGGGCAGGGACATCTTTGACTAGACCAGATTGTTCCAAGCCCCATCCAAGCTGGCCTTGAGGAGGAGGACCAGATATTCCTGCAGGCAGGGAAGGGGAGGGAATGCTGCATTTCACAGAACTTCAGTTGGGTGACACATGAGTGAGTTTTCACCAGTAGAACTGACTCAAGGAGTTTGCTGTGCCCCAACTCCAAATCTGGGTGCTGAATCATGAACTGCTGTTCTTCAGCAGCTCTTAATGAAGCAAAAGATGTGGTTTCAACTGAATTTTTCCAGGAGGACCTCCCTGATGATGACTACTTCTTGCTTGATTAATAATCAGATGCAATGATTTTGCTGTGAGCTTGGTGCACAGTAAAGATTCTCCTTGGGCACAAACTTGAAGGGTTTTAGCAGCAGCTGGTGTAAGTCCGAGGAAGCCCAGCCCACCGCTGTCCCATAGAACAGAACCGGTGCCACCGGGACCTGCAGGTGGGGTTGGAGTGTTGTGAAATACATCCTGGTCAGCCAAAACAGCTCTAAAAATTAATGAGGTGCACACAGAGGGGAATGGATTCCCTGGGGAGAGCGGGGAGGGCGATGGGAGCAGCCCCTCCGGAGGAACTGTGTTGGGCGTACAAGGCGAAACTGTGGACCTGGATTAGCAGGAGCAGTTCAGCACTTGGCTCTGTGCTTCCCATCGTCCCCAAGCCGTAGGATCCCAGCCTGGTGCCTGTGTGCCACGTTACATTTCTCAGGCACTGCCTTTTGCAGCCAATGGTTCTCATGGGAAAGACTGGGCTCCCCCGGTGAGTCGGAAATGTCTCAGGAGCTCAGTGCATTGAGAGTATGTGTCAATTGTTTCCTTCCAGGCGCTTTGGGAAGGGAGCCTAGAAGTTTATCTCAGCGTTTGGAACAATATAAACAGATGCCAAGCACTTGAAGTACACAGAGGAGGAAAATGTCTTGCTTGGCCTCCCTGAACAGACTGGGAGGGGGCAGAGGGGGGACACGGAAAGCAACCTTAAATAAGTCTCTGCCTTCAGACCAGGGAAAAGCAGCAAAGTAATGCAGATGTTTGCCTGTGTATATACAACTGAGTTTCATGTTACCAAAATCTGTACTGTGCACACGTGGTCCAAAGATTAAAGAGATTGTCCAGTTCTGTTGGCAGCATATTAAAGTATTAAGACTACAGGCTTACTATGATGTGTTTCTATTATCAAGCTGACCACAGAATTCTAGTGATTCAGAGGAGGATGTCGTTTAATACAAATAACCTTTTGCATCAGGCTTCTGGATACAATCTTGGGTGTGAGAATCCCTTGGGAAGGGCTGTGTGTATCCGGGGTCACCCCCACCCTCCCTCTCCTGCTTGTGCTCCGATAAGATCTCCCCTTAGCTGTCCCTGTGCACGTTTAGGGGCCATCTGCCACGTTAAAGCTGATGTTTCCAGTTGCTGGAAGAGCTTTCTGGGTTTCCTTTGGCACGCAAGAGCTAAATCGGATCTTCAGGTGTCGATCCGAAGGTCTTGCTGCAGATGCCTCCGTGGCTCTGCCTGTTCCCTCTGTGGTGTGATCCCATTCCTTGGAGATGGCAGTGCTGGCACGCCAGGCTGGAGGCAGCACACGCAGGACTGTTCTCCTGTCACTGTTCTGCTGCCTGAGTTTGAACCCCGCTCAGCCCTGCACTTCTGTTTCTTCCATCCCTGGAAGTGTCCAAGGCCAGGTTGGATGGGGCAGGAGTGCAGAAAGCCCTGAAAATAGAACATTTTTATCAAACTCATCAACATAACAATTGGCAAATGTAGCTGCAGTGCTTTGGTTTGAAATGAGAGTCTCAGGGCAAGGGGAAAGGCATCCTCGGGGTTTACATGCAGCGTATGAAATTTGGCACTCGCTGCCTTACTAGTTAATTTTTGTTTTGGAAAGTGAGGAGTACTTAGGAATTGACAGGAACTTCTGTGAATAGTCCTTCCTCCTCTGCTGTGTTATAACAGCACCCTAATGGTACTTAGAACGTGGTAACTCTATAATGGCACCTGTATAAAGGTACCTAATGGTACTTTGACACTTCTTATACAATAGACTGCACAGTCAAGTGATGTAGATTTTGTTGGCCTAAGCTCTTCAATTAAGCTGAATCAGTTGGCACAAAGTAGTTGTTAAGTCCAGCTGATGTATTTGGCAAAACAAATGGAAAAATTAGTGTAGAATGTGTTTGAAGAGCACTCTAGTCAATATTACAAAATGAGTATGATGGCCTTCTGTTTTATATTTAAATGAGTCACAAGGACAAAAATTACCAGAGAGTCTGCACTGGCTTATGCTCTCAGAAATGAAGGTACAAAAAATACTTTTCCAAATGGAAGCTACAGAGGTCCAAGCTCACATTGGAAGGCAAGAAAAACTGGACTAATTAATGCTAGGCCAGCATAGAAGGATAGTTCACTTGCCTATTGGAGTGAAACAGTTATAGAACAAGGAGTAATGGGTTCAAACTGAAAGAGAGGAAATTTAGGTTAGATATATGGAACAAACCTTTCCCTATGAGGGTGAGGAGGCCCTGGCACAGGTTGCCCAGAGAAGCTGTGGCTGCCCCATCCCTGGAAGTGTCCGAGGCCAGGTTGGACAGGGCTTGGAGCAACCTGGTGTAGTGGAAGGTGTCCCTGCCTATGGCAGGGGGTGGGACTGGATGGGCTTTAAGGTCCGTTCCCACTCAAACCAGTCTGGGATTCTATGAAAGGCAGCATGAACTTTGATGACCAGTGATGCCGGGATTCTATGAAAGGCAGCATGAACTTTGATGACCAGTGATGCCCAAACTGCCCCGAGCTGGCATTAATACTTGTGTGCTTGTTTTTCCCAGGGCACCACACGATTTACATCGGGGTCCACGTGCCGAAGAGCTACAGGAGGAGGAGGCGTCATAGGAGAAGACCTGGGCACAAAGAAAAGAAAGAAAAGGAGAAAATCTCAGAGAACTACTCGGACAAATCAGACATAGAAAACGCCGATGAGACGAGCAGCAGCATCCTTAAACCACTCAGTAAGTCCTGCTTCAGTTGTCACACACTACAATGGTCTGTTGTCTAGGGATCTGCTCGTGGAGGAGGAAACTTGATCCATGAAAGCACTCGTCTCACGTTGCACTGTTGGAGTAGTCTTAGGCAGTTGCTGTGGAATGGTTGCTGTGGCTCGGAAAAGGCACAGGCTGGAGCAGGCATTTCATCCCTCTGTATCACCTGAGTTGGCTCCTGAGCGAACGTCAGCCAAGAACAGGCCAACTGTTTAAAAGCAATTTGACTCTGTGTGTAAAGAGATAGCAGGCAAAGGCAAAAACTGAGTAGGTGCCTGGGCAGATCTATTGCAGCTTCTGCCCTGGCTCTGGGGCACGCACCCGCTCTGGAATTCCAGCACCTCTTGCTTTTGGCTCTGTGTGTCACTGACTTGTGGTGCTAGTAACTTTTTTCCATCAGTAATTAACCAGTTTAAAGTTGTGCAGACAAAAAGAAGAACGAAATGTAGCATTGCTGTATGTTTGAGTATCTGTAGGGGTTGAATATCTGAATTTTGATAGGCAGGTGAGGTCTGGTTTGCATGCCCTGTTACTTTTTTCAGAGAGCAGCACCTGGAAAGGAAGGCAAGTCCCAGAATCCATTTGCTCTTCCTAGCTCTAGTTCCCTGGTTGTCCCAAGAAAGTTCTCTTGTCAGCACCCAGAAACCAGGAGTTGGTTTTACACCAAAAGACATAATGACCTGGCTTTGAGAATTCAAATATTTTAAGCTTAATTTTTATATTTATATCTCTGTTGTTCTTTGGTGTGCAGGTGACCCGGCCTGTAGAAATTCCTTTTTGGTTTCTGAGTGTATAATATCCTAAGGGATTTGCTTCCACAGGCTAATTGTGCCCGTGGTGGAAAGCCCATTTTTCCATCAGGTTTTCACGTTCTGCCATTCATTTCGTCCATCATTGTTTCTATGTCATTTGAGGAAGAGTTAATGGTGTTTTTTGTCTCTGTTGTTTCTATGCCTTAGTGTGTTCTCATCTACACTTATATCTGCATGTAAAAATGTGCAGTCTTTCCAGCTCTCTCCATCTGGGAATTTTCCTATCGTCTTTTCCCCTCTGACCTCTTTGCAGTGCAGATTTTTGGAATATGATCACATAAATAGCACTCAGTATTCCAGGTATCCCACATAACAGTGTTCATATCCCATCACTGGGACCTTTTCTCTGTTGTTCCCCATCTCACGTATCCGGATACTTTTCCAGGTCCTTGCAGGGACTTGCTGTTTCTCGCTGGTGGCCAGATCTTTTTACAAGCTGGCTCAGTTAGTTCAGAGCTCTGTAAAGGAGAGAGGTAGTTCAGATTACTGTGTTGAATTACAGCTTGCCTCATATTCCTGTTTTTTTTTCTCTTCTGAATCTCTTGTCTTCAGAGCTAACATGAACCGTGTGTTTCCTACCCTTTTTTGTTCACTTGCTCAGAAGCCTTTCTTCTCTATCCTCCTGCTGTATCACACAAGAGAGTCCAAGGGAAGTCCAGTTCTCTCCAGTGAGCACCTACCAGGTGTCCAGTACTGGCAATCCTGGCAAGAAATCCCAGTTAGAACCCCGGGTTTTTAATCTTCATCCCATAACAGGCATTGATTGAGGGGTAGGTGGCTCAAATTGAATTTCCAAAGGGAAATTAGAAACAAAGAGCTGGGAAATACTGAGCAGCAACTTTAGGTTGGGAGAAAGGTGGAGTGAACTATATTTCATATATCTGAGGCAGCTGTCAGTAGAGAGCATGGGGTACCAGAAGCTGAAATATGTGTAAAGGGCTGTGCAGAGCAGGAATGAAAGCGCTGTTGATGCAGTTGTTGGTGCTTGGATTTCATAGTCTGTCCCTAAGGACCACGATATCCTACCTGATTTGTCAGGTTCTTTGGTGAAAACTGCAGGTCCAGAAATGCAAGCCTCCCCTAGAAAAGTTTTGTCCCAGTTCTAAACTGGTCACGCTGCGCTTCTGTGTTTGGGAATTGGTGCAGCATGGAAACGTCAGTCATTTTTTTTTTTTTAATCTGTGGCCAGTTCAGTCAAACAAGCCAAACTACAGTAGTTTATAGACAACCTTCAGCTCTCCCATCTGGAGATCGAACGTGTACAGATCTGTTTTATCCTAAGGAAATTATTGCTTGGGAAAGATGCCTTCTTCACAAATCCAGACAGGGGTGCTGTGATAGACCGAGGAGGAGGCGGGAAGGCGATGTTCCCTCCGCAGAACCCTTTCAGGACATTCCAGGCCTGCAGGGGCTGTCTCTGCACTCACAGAACTTTGGCGTTCACGCCCTGGTTCTCAGGCAGGACTGCTGACGCTGCAGATGATGACAAATCCCTCTTCCAGGTGAAACATCCCAGCACCTCCTTTAACCAGCCTGGCCCTGGTTTCCACTTAGGGCCAGCAAGGAGGAAAAACCTTTTAGCAGTGGTTATCCTGCCTGGCGCTGCCTCATGGGGTTGGCCAGTGCTTACCTCAGCACGAAGAGGATGGTGTAGTTTGCTCCTGCTTGCAAGGGATGAGACAAGGGAGGAACAAGGAAGGCAGACAGAAGTTTCTCCGAGTCTGTTTCCCTCTTCCTCATTCTTTACTGCAGACATGCAGAGATTTTCCCATGAGGAAATGCATCTCTGCTTCATCTGGGAAGGGGTTTCTTCTCCTTGTGTGGTTGCCCTCCAGGTCAGTTTGGCTCACCTCCCTGGCCGAAACCCAGGGGCTGCAGTACTTTTACTGACTTTGTGCATCTGACAAATTGTTGCTGCCAAGGAATAGAATTCTCTCAGTGCTTACATCCCTGAAGAGAGTATACCCTGATTTTTGTCAGGAGTCAAAATGTTGCCAGGTGGATAAATATAACTGCAGAATCTAAATTTTGGAATCCCTAAAAGGAAAGATAAGAGGACCCATTTGGCAAGAGAGAGGGGAGGGACGATATGTTGTCCCATGAAAGGTTTGTAAAGGTTTTCAGTTGGCTCAGAGAATTCTTCTTCCACCCACCAGCAGTAGTTCTTGAGGGTTTTAGTGAAAAACCACTCTTAATCCCTCAGATGTGAGTTTGGAGGAGCATTTGCAGCAGTCATTTCAGTAAGAAGCTGTTTGAGGCTTGTGCTGCCCTTTTGGATGGAGCCTGTCCTGGTGAAGGTGAGGTTTGGGCTGGATGGATCAGGTTTGCGCTGGAGGCAAGTAAATGGCTGGTACTGCTTCCCAAACTCGGAGCTCCTGCCTTGCAGGAAAAAGTTATTGTGGGAATGTCCCAGTTGATAGGTTGCCCAAGGAAGTGGTGGATATCCCATCCCTGGAAGTGTCCAGGGCCAGTTTGGATGGGGCTTGGAGCAACCTGGGCTAGTGGAAGGTGTCCCTGCCCATGGCAGGGGGATGGAACTGGGTGATCTTTAATGTCCCTTCCAACCCAGGCCATTCTGTGATTCTGTGATTTCCAGTGAGGAGTGGAAGTTGCCAGTCTGACTGTGGAACCGTCCGTTCATAACAAGATTGAATTAATTGAACAAGGATATTTAAACATCAATTTAGGAAGGCTCAGGCTTGGTATCTACCTTGAAAGTTCATTAAGGCAGCAACTATAAATACTAGGAGACAGCTACAGGGTGGAAATAAATGAACCTACTTAGCAGAGCAGATGCAGCACAGGCTGAGCTGTGCCAAGAGTCTTCCTATTGGTGTTACTGGATTTTTCAGCCATCCAGTTTCTTTCCTGATTTTCCAGAAGCTTTTAGCTTCAGTTCACCACAGTGAGAGCAACAATTGTAGGTGAGAAGTACTAGGCAGGATGGCCAAAGAGCTTAGGTTTTTTTGTATCGGTGTTTACATAGGGAAGGTGGTCAGGGAGACTTTACCATAAATGCATGGGAGTTTTGGTGTTTTGGTCTTCAAGAACTGGTCAGCAGACTCGTGGATTGGTCCTGGGTGGCGAGGTCAGCTGAAGCAGGCCTTTTTCTGCCCTTCCAATGCTGCAGGGAGCGCCTTTAGGTCCCACATAGTGCAGTTGCAAAGGTAAATTAATTTAACACAGAACTAATTACTGCTTTGTTTGCAAACGTGCGTAGCTGGGGGCCTGTCGCGGAGGCTGTCGGGGTGCAGCTGGCTGTGTCCATGGGAAAGGGCATGGGAAGGTGCTCGGGGCAGGCAGGCTGTGGGAAGGGTGCAGGTGAGGAGGTGAGCCCTGCCTGCGGACACAGCCCTCCATCGGCTCCCACCCTGCCAGGGAAGGGTTACGTAATGCCAGGAGAGATGGCTGTTGCTGAGTCTGGATGTCAGCCTGGGATATGGCCTGGCCCTGCTTGGGTGGGCAGGGACCTGGTTGGAAGGGACCTTCAAGATCACCTCGTTCCAATCCCCTACCATGGGCAGAGACAGGTTCCACTATCCCAGGTTGCTCCAAGCCCTGTCCAACCTGGCCCTGGACACTGCCAGGGATGGGGCACAGCTTCTCTGGGTAACCTGTGCCAGAGCCTCACTGCCCTCACAGAAAGGATTTCTCCCTAGTATCTGATCTAGCCCTGCCCTATGTCAGTGTGAAGCTGTGAAGGTGCCGTTGATGGCAGTTAGAAGGACTACTTGAGGTGTTGGAGTGACAGGGAAGAGACACTTGTAGGGGAGAGGTACCTCAGCAGCAGCTAAAACTGACTTCCTTCCACCGTTATTTACTCCAGCTCTCATTTCAAGAGAAGGTCTGCACGGCATTTCTCTTGTTCCTGTGGCTCACTGCCAAACCCCACAGCTCCCAGTGAGGCCCTTGGGTGGGGTAAAGGCATGTGGTGTTACAAGGCTGGGCCTAGATGTGACCTGTCGCCCCAAGCAAAGACTTTCCTTTTCTTCTTGGCGAGAGTGCAGGGCTTTACTCAGACAGCTAATTAAAAAAATTGCTGTCTTTGCAACACCCCTTGCCTGAACTCCTGTTTTTTTTTTCTTTTTCACCTTGACTTGTGCATGTACTGATCCCATCAAGGATCTCTTGGGATTGCTTAAAACCATTTACACTTCTCTTGCACCGAACATACGCCTTCTTTAGGTAAACGGAGGGTGTACAGCACGGACCTTTTGTTCCATGCTTGTGATGGCTTGGAAAGGAGCTCAGGTTTGGATTTTTTTTATTCCCTTGGACAGTCCACATTTTGGGTGGGTGTGCTAAAAGGTAGAACTGAAGTCTTTCTCCCTTCTTAGGTGTGTCCTGAGTCTCCCACACAAAATAGGAGCAAATGCTCTGGTTGTTGAGGCAAATGTGGAGTGCCTCCAGTGCAGGGATTCATCCTCTTCTCTGCCCAGAAAAGTTGTGAGAGTTGGGATTTTTTTCCCTTTGGGGTCATTTCTGAAGTTGTTTTTGAGAGTGAGGGTTGGAGAAAAGAAACATTTGTCCCTGGATAAGTTAAGTGCACTTTAGGACTGACTGATAAAATATGGGCATGGCTGGAGTACCCGTAGGAAGCACATGGACATGCTCAGAGGTGGCATGTGGCGTCTGCCCTTCTGCCTGCCACCAGCTGCCCTCTGGCAAGTCCCGGGAGCTGGTGTTGAAAGTCTTCCAAGGGACAACTCTGTCAGGGATGTTGTGCGAGTGAAAATAAATCTCACTCAAATGCAGCAGCGCTTCCCACACTCTCTATCCTCCCTGGTCATTCCCCAGCCTCTGAAGTGCTACCAAAGTGTCCTTAGGAAAGGGCTGTTCAGCCACACAAACCAACCCAGTCCTATCTTTGCCACTGTGCGTGGTTCCTCAACAGAAGTCAGCGGTGCAGGCTGAAATTCCATCCTGCAGCCTGATACATTCCTGGTGTGTTGTGTTTCCAGTAGCGGTCGTGTCACTGGGTGTTCATGTCAGTCCCCTTCAGCTGTGGCGGGGCTGTGGGTGCTTCAGGAGGGCTGACTGGTGTTCCTGTAGGGTTTAGAAAGTGCCTTGTATTTCTAGGATTTCAGTGTTCCTTGGGTTGTGATGCTGTCAGACTGGTGCTGGAGGGCATGCTGTGAAGCTGTCGCAAACACCTGGGCCTGGAATATTGTAAATATGCAGGAGGGAATTTTCCACCTGTGGAGAGACCAGGATGAAATTGTTCAGATATGAATTCTGTGTTCAGAAATGGCTGGATGTGTCTGGCAGGAGCAGCCACTGGGGGAGGAAGGGGGAATGAATGCCATCGAGAAATGATAATGGGCTTTTGGTGAGGATTATTCCTGGGGCAGTGCATTTAAAGGCACAGTGTCAGCTCTTCAGGGAGCTTTTAAAACCTGCCTCCACTGTTTCCATCCTGAAAAACCAACCACAGCAGTTGCCATGGCAGTAACACCAGTATAGACAGCAGGGCTGTTGAGCAATTTCTCTTTGGTTGTTTACTTGAAGTGATCAAAATCCATGACCCTGAAGTAAAAAAATTAATTTGAGTAAGAAGTACAAACACTTCTTGCTGCCCTTTTGGCTCTGACACCCAAATGCTGTCACCCTTGGGCTACACCTTTCAGTTTTCCCTTCAGTTTGAGGAGCTGATACAAATAGGTTTTGATTGAGTGAAAGTTAAGATTCTTCTATGGCTGTAACTTCCCCTTGGGAGGGGGGTCAAAATGCTGTTGATTAATATTGAGTTAGTGGTGGCGAAGTTTGAGATAAAATAACGAGAATTATTTGATAAATGGGATCTGGGCAGAAAAGAAAAAATAACCTGCAGAGATGATCAGTCTCAAAATCTCTTGGTTTTGGGGAAGGTGTGAGTGACACTGAGCATTTTCATTTACTGGTGACTTCTGCCTTGATTAACTGCATCTTTGCTTGCAGCTCTACCACTAAGCCTTTCTTATTTAAGAATGGTCTTTGCTGCTTTTTTCCTGACCAGGCAATTTTCTTAGAAATCTCCCCTGGCCCAAGGCGACACAATTAGTCATGTAATTGTCGAAGAAAATAATTCAGTATAACCTTTATGTGGGGTTTAAAGCCACGGGGTGTGTAACTGTCTGCTTGGTGGATTGCAAGTGGTTCTTCAGCTTGAAACTTCTTCAGTGTTTAAGCACCAGCAAAAGCACCTCTGGGAATTTTTTATGGGGTCTGTGTTGCCACTTTGACATGGTAGGCTGTTCATGTTTTAGACAGACAGAGCAAAAAAGAGGCCAGTTCCTTTCCCAGTATGGGGAAAACCCTTTAACTGGGAGCTCGCTGTGCTAATCTTCTGTCTTGAACTGATAGCATGTGCCGCTATAATTACCTAAGCCACCTTAATTCTTTGCTTAATTCTGTTCCCTGTGTTCACGTGAAACTGCTAAGGGACAGAAAAGTCTAAGGAATTTACCATGCGGGGAAAAAAAAATCTCGTTCAGAAGCATTTTGATTTGAAGCCAGAGCTGTTTTTCTAGCTGACTTGGGGAGGTGATGTTTGGCACTGCAAAGCTGCCCTTTTTGGATTAAACTCCGTGCAAATCTGTTGGACAGTGTGGGAACAAGCCATCCCAAAGCTCTGCGTTCCTACGTACGTGCAAACAAGAGTTTGTTATCTAGTATCAGTATAACCAACACTTGGATTTTCTTCTCTGAGCCCTGCTTTGTGTTTTCAGTTGGCTCTTGTGAATCTCACCGAACTCCTCCTGTCGGGACCATTTCAAATGTTGATCCTTGGTCTGGTTGTTCTTGAGGCTCCTGTCCTTTTTTTAATTCCACATTCTAAAATCTGCTGCCCATCAGCAAAGCTGGGGTAGGTTTGCCTGTCACTTCTGGCATTTGCCCTGGAAAGGGGCACTTGGCCACTTTTGGGAGGGGCAGGAGAGGTGTTAGAGTGTCAGGACGGGTGGCAGAGGGGCTCTCGGTGCTTCCCGCAGCTTGGAACCGAGTCTCCTCTCATCGCAGGAGGGGCAGAGAATTATGCTCATGACCTACTAACCTCCTCCAGTTGGGATTGTGGGTTTGGGAAATGAGTGCACAGATGGCGGTTCTGGGATGGCAGCAGATGCTGCTGATCTAATGAGTGCGATCCATTGACGTTTTATCAGAGTCGTGGAAAGCAGTGTAGGAATGTCTGCAGAACTCCCCCATATCAGACCTTCCTGGGCCTTTCCCTTCTTCACTTGGCACCCCACATTCATCTTCTCCTCCAGATCGAGCTGGCACAATGATAATGCAGATAATTTTGATTGCACAGGGGAACTGTTAGGGAATTAGATGATGAGGAAACGTGGAGGGTGAACCAGAGATCTCGAGGCCAAAAACCTGCTTTACTTGAGTGCCAGCAGGCTGGAATGACCAAATGGGAGTGTTAAAAAAAAAAAAAGAGAAATCAATCAATTCCATACAGAATACCCAGCTGATAGCAACGGGCTCTCTCTGCATCCCTGTGGACATCGCTCCAATGTGGGCTTTCTGTAACTGGGAACCCTGAAATAAATACTTATCTGTCATCATTCATGAAAACCAAGCCTCAGTATGCCCTTACAAATGCTCTTGAGGCAAGACTTGTGTTCAGGCTTAGCCTTCTGCAGCTGTGGGTCATGTCCAAGGACCCACTCCAGGGTTTCTCTTTCTGCTGGGGTTATTTTGGGAATGATGATCTTGCTTCGAAGTTTGGAGCAGATGCTGTGTTGTGAACGTGTTCATGCCTTGAAGAAACAACAAGTTAATGAGAGGCAAGAGCTGCCTTTCTTTTATGTCTTCTGCCTTTTATCTCTCTGGCTTTGTGTTAAGCTAAAATTGACTCTTTTAGCTGTGACTTGAAGGACTGGCAGTCAAAGAGCCACCACCAAAGGAAATGGAAATTAAGATTTGCTTGTCATAAACCTGAAGAAAAAACAAGGTAGGGCAGAGAAGGCCTCAGCTCTGGGACATTGATCATTGCAAATTATTTCCTTTCCACTTTTTCAGCATCAACCCTTTCCCAGAAAAATGGTATATTTGGTAGAATAAATCTGTATGATATCTGAAAAGAAATCCTTGAGAGCTGTGGGCTGTTCTGCTCAGCTTTGAATCCTGATCCGACATCTGTTCAAGCAGGGGAGAGTCTTTGCTTGGATTTATTTGCTGATTTCTTACCCACTGGGTGAACTTTAAAATAATGATATTAAGTACATCAAAATTATGTGCAGGGAAGAGCTTGGTCATCTGCGAGCTGAAGAGGAAAGCAGATGTTAACAAAAACGTAAGCGGTTCTGGATAGATGTGTTTGAATTTGCTCGGCCAGATTTATGTCTCTAAAAAGGCAGAGCCCTTTTGGTGCCTTTTCCTTACAGCTTGGATATTCCCTGGAAGGGCACTGTAAACCTCAGCAGTTAAATGGAAATAGAAGTATGCATAAATCAGCACAGCCTTTCCTGCTCTGTGTGAGGAAACCTAGGAATGGACTAGTCCCATCCTGAATGCGGTATTGGGATGTGTTCAAGCCTTGCTTCCAACTGGAGACCTAAATATTTAAATATAGTAATGGGAACTGAGTTCATCCCATGTAACAGGGCTGTTTGGTTGGGCCCTGAGCTGTGGGGGTGGAAAACCCTGTGAATGACATGGCTGGGCATGAGAGGAGAGGTGCTCTGGGCATCCCTCTGGTGTATTCCTGCTCTGAGGGCAGTTCCATAATGCTGGGACTGACAAGCCTGGCCTTCAGGCTCTCACTGATAACCCAGCTCCACTGTGATCCACCAGAGAGCCACCCACCACCGTAGGAGTCTGCTTGGAGTGCCTGGCCCTGTGGGAGCTGGGAAGCCTGAGGGTGGTGGGGTGGATGATGCTGATAATGGATCAGGAAATAAGGACAGCAGTTGGCAGTGCTGTGGCGACAACGTGGTCCTTGGCTGCAGAGCACTGATGGCATTGTGGCTTTGGGGTAGTGGTGGGGGTGTCTTTAGAGCAGATAAGTAGCTCTTATGATGTGAGTCATCAGTCAGGAAAAAAGGACATGCACTGAAGAGCAGTCGGGAAGAGCTGGCTGGAGGCGGTGAAACGTGGTGTGCTTGGTGCAGAGAGGGCAGAAAAGCTGTTCTGAAACCACAAGATTTAGATATCAAGGCACTTGGCAAGTGTCTGGCACCACATCTGGGCAGAGATGGGTGTCACACAGGCTGGGAGAAGCTAAATGAAGGAATGAAGGTATTCTATGGGCTGTGGTCTAGGTGAGTGAGATGAGCCCCTGTGAATTCCCTGCCTGAGAGAGCTCTATCCCAGTAAGAGGGTGATAAGCATGCCCTGTGGGAGCAGTTGTATCCCACAGTCAGTCAGACACTCCATGGTGCCTGTGGAACAGGCTGTGTGAAAAGAACAAACTGGAGAGACGGCAAGTTATGGCTCCACAAAGTTTTGGGAGCTGTTTGGGGGCAGTTCGGTGGGTAGCAGGGATCGGTTCCTGACAAGGAGATGCGCTGACAGAAGTCACCCGGAACTGCTTGGTTTCAAGTCCACAAAGGCAACGGAAGCTTTGAGGCCAGAAAAGAGTTTCATGGATGTGGAAGGATTTCAGTGTGTGGTGTTTGGTCCTTGGGCCTCTCAGAACTTTCTGGGACACCTTGCAAACCCGTCGAGCTCCAGACGCTGAGGAGAAGGTGCTGCCTGCTCCTTGCTCCCAGGCAGAGTGCTGACTCAGCCGGGCACAGGCTCTGCCTTGTGCTTTGGGTATTCCTAGAGAACATGCCTGACCCCGTTTTGTTGGCCTTGCTCTTATTTGGGTTTCCCTTTATCTGTGTGGGACTTTTCTGCTTACTTTGTATATCATGGTTTTCTTGTCCCAGCGTGTTGCAAGGTAAATTGCCCGGGATGGGAAACTTCAGGAGGATGAGTCTGTAGCAAAAGAAGAAATACAGTCAAGTGATTTCATTCCAGCGTGCATTTCATCGTGGGAATGGGAGCTCATGCTGCAGAAAGAAACTGCTCACCATCAAACAGTATAAATGTATTTAGTGGCAACAATTGCTCCTTTGGCAAATGCCAGCTAAAGCTCTCCAGGGGGATTAGTCTAGGCTTTGCATTAAAGCCGGGCTTGAAACATACTCCACATTCCTAACGGCAGGAAAGTAGTGCCATCCAGAGCAGTTGTTTCGTGTCTGCTGCAAGAATTGGGGATTATTTGGGGATGGACTGGTTCAGATAAATGACTGTCACGACCTGTAGAATCCCGTTTGCTGGTTGGAGGCAAAAGAAACAGCTCTGGAACCATGGAATATGCTGATTTCCATTATTCACGTGGGGTTTTCCCAGTTACATTTTGTCAGCTGTAGAGTTCAGATATCAAGCCCACACTCTAAACTCCTAATATAGAGTAATCCTGGAGTCATTTAGACTTTCCTTTGGCCTGACCCGAGGGTTTTGCAGCATCTTGCAGCTCCCAGTGATGCATATCATGTGTGGGTGAGGGAGGGGGGAACAGGGAACTGCTAAAGGTCATGGGATGGGCAGCGTGCCTTGGGATCTGCCCCAGAAAAACAGTGCTGGGGGCTTTCTACTGGGCTCAGTCTGGTTTTTATTCCAGCTGTGTCAGTGGTGAAAAGGGAAGATTTCCAAATCCTTTACCTTGTCTACTTAAAATACATATGCGTGTATATGCAAAACAGGCAGTATTTTGTATGAATTGTTTGCCTTTGGAATGAGATTGCTCTTTGTCTTGTGGGTTCCTTTAGGGCTTTGGCAATAAATAAGAAGCTTCCAGCTGCAGACAAAACCACATTTGGGGTTGCATGCGAACAGTTTTTGATTGTTGGACATTCCAGCATCACCTCCTCTGAGGGTTTGGTCCTGCTTTGCTGTAGTGAGGGGAGGGACTGTGGTGGGACGAGGACAGGCTGCCAGGACACCTTGTGGCAGCACCTATAGAAACAGGGCTGGCAGAACGAGAACCGTGATCCAGGGCAGCACCAGGAACAAATTTAACCCAGAGCATATATTTAGCCTGGCTGCTTTCAAGAAGATTTAAAGCCATATTTAAAGCTGAGCATCTGCTGAAGTGCCGGGTGGATTGCTGATATAAATAGTTCCCCGGGCTGGAGCTGCTCTGGCTACGTGGGGAAACCTGGGAGCAGGCGAGATTTCGGGGAGCGTGTTTGGCTGCTCTACCATGCTGGCATGACTATTCCTGGTATTGATTCTCCCTGTCCTTTCCCCTTTCATTACCTCACTTTCTCAGGACCACAGGCTTTTGGAACCAAAGAATTCCCTTGGTCACAAGTGGGAGAAACAGAGCACAGATGGGACCAGGGTTGGACTTGGCAGATCCCTGCCCACCGCCCTGGCTGGCCCGGGAGTTGTGCGGCTTTCCCGAAGTGTGGCTCTGCTGGGAGCCTTCCCCCCTCATCGGGGCTTACTGTAAACGGATCCCGGGAGGATGAGCGGGGCTGTCTTCATGGCAAAGCTGCCACAGTCTCCGCACAGATTGTCCTGCTCTCCCTTTGGAAGTGGAGTAATGTGAAAGGGCTTTCTTCCCCCAGCAGTGCTTAGGAGGAGCGTTCCCATTTTCCCAATGCTTTTTATCCAGCTGTCACTAAATGGATTGCCAGATGTTTTCATAGTTTCTCCCTGTTGTTGTGAAAAAGGGCTTGTAAAAAAGGATCATTCCCGTGGGTTGGGATCTTTCTCAAGTCAGTTAGGGTGATGAGCAGCTCCCCTTGGAGTTCCCCTTCGAAGTGGTGATGCAGTTGCTGACCTTCCCCTTGAGTCACAAGTGAGCCAGGCTTCTTCCCACCTGTTGTAGGAGATCGGGTGCTGACTCTTATCCTACATGGAAAATGTCTGGCAAGAGCTGGCGGTGGTGGTCACAGCACCCTGCTCACCCCTCTGGCTGGAGCTGCCATGGACAACTGTGCCCATCCTGCTCCAAAAAACATTTCCTTTACGTTCAGGTTTCATTCCAGTCTCAAGATACCCTGTTTTTTCCATGTGAGAGTGGTAACACACGTGGATTTTTGTCCAAAGCCTGCGCCTGAGGAATACAGTGTTTTCTATGCTTACGGTGCTTCTTAAGTATTGGAGGGTTCAATATTAAAAAGCTGGAAAAGTCAGCAACTGGGCGTGGTTTGTGGATGAAGGTCTTGTTCCCCAGCTTCTGCCTTATGTCCTTCCCTGATCACTGGTGCAAAACAGGTTTTAGCAAACCATATCCTCCTGGATTCCTTCTGGAGAAACCAAGTCCTGTGAATGACTTGTGTGCTGTCACAGCTCACAGCTGGTACCAGCCCTGGAGAGGGTTGGCTTTCAGGACATCCCATATTTCACAACAGTTGGAGCTGTAGGCTTGTAACTGAAACTTGGCAGCGTCTGGGAAGCTGGGGATGTGTTTTCTTCCCCTTTATTTTCCCAAAAAGTGGATATAATACCTGTGAACGACGTAAGGGGCTTTTCTTTGGCCTTCTGGAGAAGAGGAGATAGATTGTTTGCAGTAAAAAAAAATTTCCAGTGGATCTGTTCCTTAGATTTCCTAAACCTGCAGACCTTCCTTTAGGCAACTTAATTCTCTCTCCGTGGCTAACTCCGATTGCTTTGGAGGACCGTAGATAACCCTCAAGTGCATTTGAGTGTTATTTTGGGGTTGTGAGAATATTTAGCACGCCTTCATTACATCTCCAGCTAATCCAAGGTTGGTGACTTGACTCTTTTCGCTGCAGTGCTGTGACTAATCTCATACTTCTGTTGTTTGTTAACATAATTATGTGCTTTTCTAAAAAGGGAAGAGTGCTGGGGCATTTGCTTCATCCCTCCACGGTGGTTACTGCACACGTTCGATGGCTAAAAACCCCTATTGATCAAAGTTCCCATGTTTATAGCCATTTTTGCCAAGGAATTTGGGACAGGTGTGAGCAGGGCAGAGAAGGGGAAGGTGTGATGCTTTGGGGAAGAACCTGTTAATTCTTGTTGTCAAAAGGGAATGTGGCTGCTTTGGAAGCCTTTGAAGATGGAGAGAACCGTCAGAAGGTGAAAGAATATTAATATGCAGTGGTAAGGAGCTACAGAGAAGGTTTCTGGCTGGAAGAGGGGTTGTGTGGTTTTGGATCGCAGGAATGCAGTGGGGTGCTTCCAGTGATACATGCTGATAGTGGCTCTTTATTTTCAAACTCTTGGGAACAATTATTTTACAACAACTTTGGGATTGTGAAGCTGAGACTGACCAGAAATGGTGTTTTTACTTCTTTTCTCCCATTTTCTTAAAACAGAGAGGTGCAGTATTTACTCTGGGGTTCCTTTGAAATTTGGAGTCTTGGGAAGTTGATCTTTTTGGTTGCAGCTGCTGGCCTTAGCACATTTTGGAAATGAGGGTGTGGATTTCCTCTGAGGTTCCATCTGGAAAAGAGGTTGCCAGGGGAGAGCTGTGGAAGTGGTGACTGTCTAAGCCTGCGATCCGGGCGTGTGCAGCCTCTGGTTATCTGCTGGAATTTTACATCCTTTAGCTCTGTGTGGGTCGGGCACATGGTGTTTATTGTGAGCCGATTCACTTGCTGCCTGTGCTTGTCTGAGGTGTCTGGAAGCCGTGGTGACACTGGGTTTTTTGTAAGTGTTTGAATTCTGTGCCCATGGGAAATGGAAAGGCAGAAGGTTTTTGCCTGGTCAGCAGATGGAATGAAATGGCCTTTAAGGTCCCCTCCAACCCAAATCATTCCTTGATTCTGTGGACGCTGCTCCCGCTGTAGCTTCAGGTTGTACGAGGAGAGGCCCTGGTGGGTACAAATTCTTAGAGAGCTTGAGGCCTTTTTAGGGGTGTGGGACAGCACTAGGCAGTATTTGCTGCTCCATCAGATATCCTTGATGTGAAAGTGGTGGATCTGTGAAGAACATCCTCCTGGCTCTGGAAGAGCCCTCATATCCAAGGCAGCACGTGGTGCAGAAGGGAAGATGCTCTTTTCTTAGAAGCCCACGGCTTCAGAAACATAAGGTCAGTGCTGAACTTGTTGTAAAAACATCCTCCTCCAATTAAATCTGGTGTGACATTTTTCTGAGGAATGTGGGTTTGATGTCCTTCGCTTGGGAAGAACAGACGGATTTTACACAGCAAAAGGAAGAGTAAATGTTTTGCAAGAAATATTTTGCTTCCTATCAAGGTCAAGTATTTTCTTTCAGTTATGCAAAGCATGTGCTTAAAATGGGAATCTCCACTGGAGGACAGCTTTCAAATCTTGGAAAAGAAATCCTTGAGGTTTATTGCTCACTATTTCCTGTCTCTTTGAGGGATAAAAAATGAGTATGTTTTGAAGAAAAGGCTTTTTTTTATCTACACCAGTGAGTTGAACTGTTCCTATCTGAGGCATTGTGGGCAGAGGTTTGACTTCATCTCAAAATCAAGCAGAAGAACTTGGGTTGGGGTTGAGGGGTCAGGTATATGGAAGAGCTGTTGAGAAATACCTGGAAAACCAGCCTTTTTTTCTACACCTTCTGTAGTTCCATTTTGGTAGCCAAGTTGCACTCTAAATATCCTTGGTTTAATTTGATATTGGAATCTGCAGGTATCCAGCATCCTAAATTTTGTGCATTAGAACGTACTAACCAATGCTCGGTTCGTGTCCAAAGCCTTCCTGCCGATGGCTGAGGTCAGGTGATCATGGTGTTATATCCACCTGGAGATGGAGAGGATGGAAATTGAAATTCCATTCCAAGGGGGAGGCTGCTTTTATTTGTATTGGTGCAACTACTTGGTGCAGTTAAAATCCCTTTAGGAATTAAAGGAAGTGGAGTTCTCTGTTCTCCCCAGATCTCATCTTCCCACCCCTTCTTTTTAGCTTGGAGAACTCTGGAGAAATAAACAACCTCTCCTGTTTTATCACCTCACATTGAATTTCTTTAATGAGCTGCATAGTTAAATAATGTAAACTGACAGTGATATTAAAATTATTTTAAAATATTAGATTATATTAAAAAGTTATTGAAACTGTGGGTGCTGGCAGGGCACGTCACGCTCCAGACCAAGGAGACACGTACCGTGTTACGTGACCAGGGTGCTGGCCTGGCCACAGGCACTGTCTGCAGGCACAGCCTCTATTAATAGAGCTGAGAACCAGATGATTCCCAGTGTTACGTGACTCTGACTCCGGAGATTACGGGGGAAGGTGGTTTGGGGTGGCAAGAAATCACCTCTGCGGGTGATTTTGCAAGGGGGCCGAAATTTCAGATGCTGCAGGCTTGAAACACAAAAGATGCAGGAGTATGATGGAGAGAGTTTGGATTTGAGGTACAAACTGATTAAACTCCTTTAAGGGCAGCGCAGAGCTATTCAGGACTCGGCAATGGAAGAAAAATATATGGGTATATATATATCCATATATATATATATATGGCTGGATATATATATCCAACCATAAATGCTGGATGTAATTCCAAGTAGGTACATTCATCCTTGCTCTAGCATTTTTTTTCATTGCCACCTAAGTCATATAAATCCAGGGAATTCTCCAAATTCGTGGCATCCAAGGAGCTATGAGTTCTTCTGTGAGCAGGGAAACCGTGCACTCGGACTTTCAGGGCCGTGGAGGATAAATTCAGAAGGACCATCAAGTCGTAGCAAAGGCAGTCTGAATATTGAAGCAGTTGGGAGATAGATTACTCACATCTCAGCCACCTATGCATTAAATATCACTCAAAACCAGTTTCTTAACTCTTTTCTTGTCATTTTGTGACAGAGGGCTCTTGGGTCTTTGCCAAAATGTAGTCGTTGGGCCTGGAGTTTTCCGTCCAGGTGTCTACCTTGAGCTCACATTTCTTGTGGGGAGGAGGAGGAGGAAGGAAAGCAGGGATAAATTTCTACTTAAAACCTGAGAAAATATTTCAAAGAATGTAACAAAAAAATCATCTAGTGATCCTCATCTCTGGAAAGAAGTTCCCACCTGTGTTTTACATCAGACAGCTGAAATTAGAACTGTTGGCTGTGTGTGCCAGGCAGTGCCCAGGCGAAAATTTGTCCAACCTACCCCAAAGTCGTGGGGTAGAAGTGCAGCAAGAAGTGGTGCAGTTCCCTTTGTTGGGAATTTCAGTGTTCACCTTGCTGGGGCCCTGAGTGATTAATGAAGGCCGTGCTTCCAGCACCAGGATGGAGCAGGTGATGTCCAGTGGGGTTCCTCCAGTCTCAGCTTTTCAGTCGTTCTGGGATCTGCAGGTGAGGATCTGGAAGAGAAGGGTTTGACTGGTGACGTGTGGCAGAGACGCTGCTGTTGTGAGCAGCGAAGCTGTTTCTGGGTTACACTACCTGTGTGAAATTTATAGATTATTTATTTTTCCATTGTGTTCATGCTAGAGCGAGGTTTCCCTGAAATGTCTGTATTCCCTTCAGTCTGCTCTTCTATCCCTGTAGTTGGAGTCAGAGGTGCAAATCTCTGGTTTCTGGGTGTCTCTCTGTCACAAAGTATAAGGATTTCCCATTTCACTTTGGTTTTGTGCAGAGAGCTGTGTGGATGGATGTGCTGGTTGTACTATTCCTCGATGGATACGGAAAGTTCAGGTTTGGTATCTCTGACAGGAGTTTTTCAAGGGGACTGATGTAATTTCTACCAAAAGGGTTTTTTTCAAACCCTTGGTCATTTAAATCTTTTGCAGTCATAGGTGTTACCTCTCTGAGCAATGTGCTGATCAGCATCATTATTCCAGCACCAGATCCTGAATGTAAAGTTTCTACACCTGTTATTCCTGTAAATTCTCTTTGGAAAGGCCAGTGTGGCTCAGTATGGAAAACTTCAAATTTTTTTAGGGTCACATTTCACTGGGAACGACTTGGTGAGTGGGACTTTGGCTTCCCTTAGTGCTGTCAAGTCTGTCCAGTGCCTCGTTACCTTATTTTACATCAGTCCTGTGCTTTGCCTGACTCCTGTGGGAATTGAGCAGGTCCAGGCGTAGGAGAGCGGCTGGTGGGATAGTTCAGCACCTCTTTGGCTGTAATGTTGTTTTCCTCGCTGTTGTCGCAGGTGTAATCTGTGGTTAATCCCCCCAAGTCTAAACCTGTGACTCCCCAGAGGACCTGAAGCCTTTTGTTGATTTTGATTTGCAGCCTTATTATAGACAAATTAATGTCTGTGAGTGACAGCAGGTCAGCCAGAGACGAGAAGAAAATGAGTAATTAACATATATTGGGTATTACTGATTGCTTTTATGATTATCTGGATTTTAAGGTATTAGCTGGAAAAATAGCTCCTAATCCCTTATTAAAGATAAAAGGCAAGTCATTAAAAGTAGGAGGTTGTTTTCAGTCCTGAGAAGCACTGGAAATATGTCTTGGCTCTGGCAGCAAACTAACCTTGAAAGCCTGTAATTCCAAGTTACTCAGCTTAGTTGTTCTCCTTGGCGAGGGAATTTCTGAAGTTTCCCATGTGCTGGGAGGTGGAGGGGATGCGAGACAAAGCGACCCTTGTCATGGGAGCAGCGGGCTTGGCACCGGGACAGGGCCCTTTCAATATCCTCGGCATTACCCGAGCCTGGCCCAGCTGCCGGGCTGGGAACATTCGACAGCTCCATGGGGGGTTATCCCAAACTTCAGGTTTCTGTCAGAGGCAGGTCTCCTGTACGGGGCTCCTGTCGCACCCCGACTCCTTTCTACCCTCCTCATATCATTGTGCCCATCTACCTGATTTCTTGCCCATCTAACTGGTTTTGTGGCTGTGCACTGAGCTGAATCAGCAAAACAGAGTGGTCCAAGCCCAGAGCACTGATCCCAGCGGGGAAGGGGGAATGAATGAGAGGCTGAAGTGCTGAGAAGGCACTAAAGCTGAGGAAGGGTGATGTTTCCCTCTTGCTGTTCTTAAACCCGGAGTGTGTGCGGGGTCAGGAGGAAAGCAACAGCATCCTTTGCTGAGTTATAATAATCATGTGCAGAAACTTGCCACACACTAAGTCATTCTTAATAATCAAGTATTTTTTGTTTTAAAACTAGTACCTTCCTTATTTCTGGGTAATGAAATTTGAGCACCAGTAAAACCACAGCCTTTTCAGATTTATTTCCTGTATTTTAACAGTTCTGTGTTTCAACACATCATGTTTATATACTTCTACTATACTTTCAAAAAGCAATTTAAAATGCACTGGGAGCAATTAAAAAGAAATAAAGATGGCATTTAACGACTTTAAGGAGATCAGTGCTTGTAAAGAGATTTACGTTGGAGGAAATGCTGTTCTGATGGAACATGGTTTGGGAAACACTGCTCACTTCTGCTTTGCCCTTTTCATCCCAAGTTGTTTAAAAGTTTATTGCTGTACCTGGCTCATTTGTTCCCCTTTTATGTTTTTTTTTCACTGTTTGGGGTTTTTTTTAAGTCCTGGGCAATGTTTAAGGCCAACTGTGCTGTTGGCTGCTCAGTGCTTTTGATGTTGAGATGCTGAAGCCAGTTTTGTGCTTGAGGAGGGATTTAAAAAGTAGAGGTAGATTTTGACTCCATATTGGGTTGGTCAGGGTTGATTCCCTGAATGCAAATGAAGCAGTGCAGCTTTGGGAATTGTTTTGCTGGTTTTCTCTGGTCTTCGTGGTGCTGGGGCAGCCTTTGTTGTTGGTAAATATCTTCTGATATGGAGTTGGGTTTTTGTTCCTTTCACTTCTGATCTCATCCTCCAGACCACGTTGCCAAGCAGATCATTAATCCCAACACGGGGTTTCCAGTCTCTCTTCATTACTACAAGTTGCTCTGAAAACCTGGCAAAGCACTCAGGTTTGGGCAGCAGATGGGATGGCTGGAGTGGAGATCAGCTATCTGGAATAGAATAAATGAGGTTGGAAGGCACCACCAGCAGGTCCAAACCTCTGCTCCAAGCAGGGCCAGCTTGGTAATTAAGTTATTAATATTGGGTTCTAAGTTGTGATATCGCGTCCGGAGCACTATGTCATTAGATTGAAGTGCAGGTGGCACAGAGCCCCAGGGAGACACACTGGTTATTTTTCCCTCTCATGGATATCTCTGGATCCTCGGGGCAGAGAATACTTGGATCTCCTGGGGCTCTCTTTAGGCGCAGGTGGTACAAAATTATTCTTGCCAAGCGCAAGGAATTGCATCTTCTCTCTCTCTTTTCCTGTGGTTTCATCCTCACCTGACATGCAGGAGATGAGTTCTGTTGTATCCTCCTCCTCAGAGGTAGAACACAGGAGGTGACATGACCCTGTAAAAGACACCACTCATCATGTTCTGCCACTTTGGGGCTACACAGGGGGTTGACCATTAGGAAGGTCAGTGCTTATGCAAAAATCCCCCCCAGCCATTCGGTTCAGTCCAAGCCATGCCCAAACCGACCTCCTACTTGTGTTTTCCTCCCAAATGTCTAATAATTAACAAGCTGCTTAATGCATGACAAAAGACCAATTAACCCTAAAGCATTTAGTGAACTACATGTAAATTAGTTGTAAAACGTGTCTGTAAACATTAAATGTTAGGCAATTACATAAACCAATAATTGCTAAAGTTGCATTTAGGAGCTTAAAAGAAAGAAAGAAAAAAAATCTGCTTAAGTAGTGCTTCAGAGAACTCTGCTAATGGTTTTGTTTTTAACTACAGCCACCCCGGTCCGGGTAAGTCCCAGCAGGCTGGGGCAGCTCAGATCCCATGTGTTTTTAGTCATGGAAGCAAAATAAAGGCATGGTAACCTTGTACACCTTTGGAAACTGCAATGAAAACCTCCAGAACCTGGAGTCTAGGAAGAAATGGCAGAAAGGTGGTAGGTGGTGTCCTGTTGGGTACCAGTTGCTGGTGATTTTGTGGATCGATTATTGTTTTCTTTGGTTTCGGGCTGTACGAAACATCCCAGACCTGGCAAAAACCTCAGGACTGGGCAGGGCTTGGTGAGGTGTGAGCACAAAGGACTTGGCCACTCATTGCTGTTGAGTTCACTCCATCTTCTCTTCCTCATTCTGCAGGCACCTGCCTCCCACGTTAGCCTTTGGAAAAGGCTAAGTGCCTTTCCACCCACCTATGTGCTGGAGTTTCACACAAAGCAGCTGGTTTGCTTTTCTGCACAATTTTTAATCCCCTTAATTGGCCACCTCACTTTGAGGTGGTCCGGGTTGCCCACTGCTTCTCAGGCTGCCGCTGCTAATGGTCTTAAATAATTCATTTTCCTTGTACTTATCCTCCAGGTTTTAGTGGAATCTTTCAGTATGGTATTTTTGCTTTGACCTCAGCTTATGTCGGACCCAGATGTTCCTAAATGGTGCAGTGAAGTGTGGCTTTGCCTTCTTATTCTGTGTATTTGTGCTTCCCTACTGCTTTAGAGCCTCTTTGTTGTTTTGGTAAAAGTATCTCTCTGTGTGGCTCATGTTGCATTCCAGAAGGAGTCTCCAAATGTGTCTCTAGATACCAGATTTCTCATTTTTCAGTGAAAAAACAAGTTGAGTTTGTTTGAACTCGCTTTCTTCCTCCCTCGGTTTTGACAGTAGCCTTTCCTGGAGTATCTTAATTACAGTGCAGTCACTTACTGAAAGCCAACCTATGCTTGGTTTTCCTGGATAAATCCATTGGATAATGGGCTTTTATTTTTCTTGCACACAATTTTACTAGTATAGATCCTGCTTGTGTTCCTTTCCTAAAAGTGGAAGTATTTTATACTTACGTTTGGTTGATTGAATTTACAGAAATTTGCTTGAAGCAGTAAAATCACCTTCCAGCGTGGGTGAGACCCCAGAAAATCCACTGGGTTTTTTTTTCCACAATAATCATGCTCTGTGGAGGTTTAGTGCTCATGTAAGGAGGTGGGGGTGAGTCTGTGAAGCTCGGAGGAAAAAAGAGGCAGAAGCTTGAACTCCACTTACCGTTGCAAGGGGAAACCAGTGAAGAGCAGGAGCTGCCCAAATGTCACCAGGCTTTTGAGAACAAGTTGAATCAGGAGTTTCTGGGAAGCCAGTTGGAAGGAGTGTGCTGCTGGCAGCCTGGAGCCATGCCGAGCCTGGAGTTAATGGTGGTTAATTTTTAAAGGCAGGGGCGAAACTGGTTATTGTGCCTGTGTCTCAATAGGGTCTTTCTGCTCCCGAAATGCCATTGCAAGAGCCCTTTTCTGAGTTGTCTTGACTCAGAGAGAAAAAGAAAATGCCCTCAGAGAAGTGATTTATCCTCCCAAAGCTTTGCTTTGCCACGCTGCTCACTGGCGGGGACAATTCCGTCAGGATGGTCGTAGCATCTCCGGGGATGCCAAGCCAGGGAAGTGCTGAAAGCAGGATTTTTATCAGGATGTAAAACATGGAATAAATGCAAGCACCCAAAGGGCAGGTCTGTAGAGATGGAGCTGCTTGATGGAGCTTGCTTTGCAGCAGCAGGGAAACGTGAGGAAAACCAGCATCCACACATGAAACCAACTGGTTTTATAACCACCCTGTCAGGCCAAGTCCTGGTCCTCTCCCAGTCAATGGAAGCATTGTCTGGATTCTCAGGCTGGCTTTGCAGCTTCTTAGATAAGTGGCTGTTAAACATTCCGAGCCAAAAGGGCAGTTTGTCATTGAATGAAGCTTTTCAGAAGGTGGTGGAAAAATAGAAAAGCGGTTTTCAAAGCATCTCAAAGGAGCCTGGCACCTTCCTCCTCCTGCTAGTCAAGGCGAGGTGGCTTCCTGGGCTCCAAATGGATTTAGGCTACCAAATTCACACATGAAAAAGTAGATGGAGACTCCCTTTTTACAAGGAGTCACATGGAAAAGACAAGGGGTAATGGGTGCAGCTTTCTCCTGGAGAGATTTTGATTAGACCCAAGAGGAAAATTTTTCACAATGAGAACAATCAGCCATTGGAATAATCCCCAGTGATGTTCTTTAAGGGTCCCTTTCAACCCAAACCATTCTGGGATTCTAGAAAATACCTATTTACACTGTGGCTTCTCTCTCCTGCATGGAGTTTGAAGTGGTGCAGGTGATCAGGAAGAAATACTGAACCTACAGAACCCTCCTCAACATGTGTGTCTTTTCCTCTTGTGCACCACTTGGTCCCTGCAGTGATGGTAAGGAATAATAACCCACATTTCTGTCCATGCCTGGCGTGACCGAGGTGTTTGGCAACAGGGAAAACAGAGGGGACAGAATGAAAAGAGCTGAAAGCAAAAAGTGTGGGTGCCAGAGAGCCAAGAGACATTCAGTTCTCCTTGAAATACTGCCTGGCAACGGAGGTGGGCTCCATTGCAGCCAGAGACATGGGACGAAGGGCTTGGCACCCATGGAAGTGGAGGGAATAAATAGGGAAAATCCTCGCCCGCCTGCGCGTGGCTTCCTCCCTCCGTGGGTGGGATCTGTCCCGCCGAGCCCCGTCACAGGAGACTTCCAGAAGTGCCGAAGCAGTCCGAGCTGCTGTGGAGATTGATTGAACGGGACAAATAGACAGTGATGAAACCCTGCTTGTGAGAAGAGCTTAATAGGCAGAAAATTGGCTCTTGCAGCCCGAGGGCTGGTTGGAAAGCGCAGAGAGGGAAGTTTCTTCTTGTCACTGCATGGAAGCTTAAACTCAGGAAAAGAGAGCCCAGAGTTGTTATAGCTGTGTCCTTAAAAATGTCCCTGTACCCTCCCCGTTATCTAAAAGAGGTAAGTGATCAGTGATAAACTGAATTATAGTTTGGCAGGATGGCTTGTGGCTGATGCAAGGAAATGACACCACTTATTCAGGGACTGCAGCACATCAAACCAGCTGTAAAATTGTCTTTGGGGAGCAACACTGCAGTGTTGGAAAAGAAAGTGGTGGGATTTTGTTGCTCACCAGAGGAGCAGGAGTTTTCTCCTGTGCTGTCTTATGAGGAGAAGTTGCTTTGTGCCCACGTGGTGTGGTTGATGCCGATGGAGGTATGGGAGGAGCTGTGAGTGATCACAAGTGATCTTACGATGTTTAAGATACCAAAACAGGACCCAGCAGGATCCCAGAGAGGTGGACAGCACCAGTCTCTGCAGGAGACTCTGAAAACCACACTGCTTTAAAAAGGGAAACAGGGAAAAGCCAAAGAAGAAGAAAAATGCTGAGAATTAGGGAGCGATCTTTGAACTCTGTTCTGTGTGGCAGCCACTGTGCTGCTGTTTCGCTGGTGACTGTTGTTCAGGTCCAAGGGAGGTGTGATGCCAGACAGCATCCCCTATCCATGTGACAGCGGGAAATGTTGCAGAGCTCCAAAGAAAGCCAGGCTTTCTCTAGATGCTGCTCTTTCTTTATTAACGTCTTCTTGGCAACTGCTCAGGAATAGCTCCTTAAAAATGTGCTGCCGTAGCAGTTTGACACAACTGGAAGTAAGATGGCTGATCTCCAGGACTAGGCCAAAAATCCCTTTGTTATCCATATTTTGTAAAGAATTGCTTGTGATGTAGTTTGTATCAGGCTTTGTAACCAGTAGGGTTTGGCACAAGGCACAGCCTATGGACTAATTGGTTCATAAAAATAAGGCATCACTGCCTTTGATACCATTAAAAATGACACTTGGAGAATCTAGAAAATTTAAAAACAAGTGATAAAGAAAGAGAAATTTCCTGTTTTTCTAGCAGTTTGGAAGCCAGTCACTGCTGTGACATCTGGCTCTGGCATCCTCACAGAGAATTGTTGGTCCATGTACACCTGATTCCACAGCCTTGGAATCAGGAGCCTGGCATTGATGTCAGCAGGCAGAGCCTTGCCTTGTTAATATTCAGTCTGGCTTATCCTGTGTCTGTGGGAGGCTATCCATACCCATTTCCTTGGGAATCTGCAGCTGCCTCTACTCCTGGCAGGTTATGCAGATATTATTGGTTTTGGCTGCAGCTGGAAAAAACAGGCAGTTTTCAAAGGCAGAGTCTCCCTCGAGTGGAACAACATTGCAAAAAGTTTGTTATTGGACTTGGGATATAGCATGTGGTGGTCTCTCCATCATAGCCATGTGGTTGGAATTGGCAGGCTGTGGTCTTCTATAGGTATTGCCTTTCAGGATAGTGATCACCAGCTTTTCATGAGATGATGCTGGCTGTGTTTAGAAGGTTCCCAGACAGATTGTTCACGTATCACACCTTGTCCCCATGAGCTGTCTGCTATAGGTGAGTTAATTTGAGACATTTTTGGAAGAAGGGTCCTTTTTCTCTCCCTGTATCTCCAGGGAATGTTTCAGTGAAGTGTCTGTAGGCATAGGTTTGGTGTGTGATCCTGGCAGCACCCATGGCCAAGGGAGCTGGGAACGCTCAGCAAATTGTTACGTAAATGCTGCCGCTCTTCTGGCACTTGAGGGAACGTGGTATTAGTAAGCATTTGTCTAATACTGAAGATTTTTTGCAGATCAAAGACTTAATATATGCCACATGCTGCAGAGGAGCTTACAGCAGAACATGTACAATCGTGCAGTCCAATAGTCCAGCAAAAATGGATTATTCCAGAGCCAGTCAGTGCTGTTCACTATGTCTGGGAAGGGGCAGGATCGAAGGATGGGGGAATATTTGCTTCAAGATGTGTCAAGCAGCTCGAGTAGAATTCTCTGCATCCTGTAGTTGTTGAAGAAGTAGCCAGGGTGGGATCCTGGTGGCACGGGGATCGTTCCCTCCCGACTGCCAAGTCCTGCCTGTGGACGAGTCTAATCTGCCTCCCAGCCAGCCTGCCCCAGCACGAGGTCAAAAAGTAATCGGTCCTAAGCAAAGCAGCAAAACAAGCAAAAGAGAAATTCTCACGCTTGCTTAGGGTGATTAGCTGGAGAGCGGATCACCCCGGGGGGGGGCTCTGTGGGACCCTGGGAAAGGCCGGTGTGTGGGAATAGCACGGAGAGTCTGTGCTCCAGAAATGCTGGGCAGTATTGCTGGTAAAGCAGGAGAGCACCCCTTGCCTTACCCTGTGGCCTTGGCCCAGTGTGTCAGATGCCATCCAGGAACTGGCAGAGGTGCCCACGAGGACGGTTTTCAGTGACTCCTGGTTTTAGGTGTGATTCCGTTCAGGTCTGTGTTTCGAGGAAGCTGGCACAACTGTGGGCCATCAGAGCCTCCCTGCTTGCCTTTATCTGGTGTTTTGTACTGACATTAATGCAGAGTTAAAATTGGTTTGGGTAATGGATGAATTTCAGAAAGAAAATGACTTTAAATGTGGTAGAAGTGTCTGCACAAGTGTTTCACTGCTCTGACTGTGGATGAATTTGAACTGAGCTTAGGCTGACTGAGGCGGCACCAGAAAGGAACCGGAGTATGATCATGTCCTGTTTTAATAAGCCTGCTTGGAAAGCCCGTTTGACAAACAGCCTTCCTCAATAACGTTGCCACAGGCTCTGGGCAGGGATTTGCACCAGGTCTCTCGGGGATTTCTGTAGCTGCCAATGCACTTGGAAGTAACAGAGAACTTCCTGCCCGATGGTCCCTTTGGCCCCGGGTGGAGGAAGCAGTTGACTGAGATGCAGTCCCAAGGGTCTTTAGAGGTGTCCCTGGTAACAGCACGCTGAAAAAGCAGGAGGAAAACTGTGTTGGTTGAGTGGAGAAGAGGTTGTTTTACTTGTACATCAACACAGATGGGTACCCCCAGTTCCCTCATCCCAAGGCAGCAGCGTACACCTAGAGGGCCAAGCTGAAACCACCTTCCATCCACCACCAGCCAGGGCCTTGGCACTGAAGCAGGAGGTGACTTTAGGATACAGGCCGATGCCACAAAGCCCCCCAGCACTTCCGTGTGTGGCTCTGCCATCGCATTGGACAGCGAGGGAGGGCTCCCATCAGAGCCATTTTTGGAGCAGGCCTGGGAAGTTCAGTTGTGCCTGATTTAGGTTGTCGTGCTAGAATGTGTCTCTCCCTATTTCTGAGCTCCCTGAGATTCCTCTCTGTTGATGGAGATTGATTTTTGCCTTTGGGAACCCGAGGGTATATACATTGTGCTCGGAATTGGCCTGAGCTGAACTAGGAGAAACTGCTGATGTGTTAGTTCCCTTCTGCAAGTGATGGATTTTATAAGCTGCCTCACGGACCACGTGTGGCTGAAAGGAACAGGAAAGGGAAGAGAGGGAAGTGAGACATCACCTGTGGATGGCATTACCCACATTGTGTTGGAGCATTTTACCCTCTCCAATTCACATCTAAATTCCTCTCCCATTCAGGGGAAAAATATAATCCCAGCCATCTACATCTGTGGATTAGCCTTTTCTCTGCTGCGTTTTTCTGCTGACCATCAGGTTGTTCTCTTGAATGAGGCAGCAAGGAAAACCATATAAACCAGCTTAAGCGGCAGCAGCCGCTCCTGGCATCAGCAGTGCTGGTTCCAGCAGCTCCCGAACTGGACGGATGAGGTAGAAGCGAAGGTGATGGCCAAGGCTGGGGCAGGCTGGATCGAAAGGTCGGGCAGGGGAGGGCTCCAGGGGTCACCCCCCGGGTTAATGACTCTCCAGTCCCTAAGCCCGCGCTGAGCACGAGGTGTTCGCCCGGAGATTAAGATGAAAGTATGTTCTCCTTGCTAAAGAGAGCACATAAACAACCCATAAACGGGCCCATTAACCCACAAAATTGCAATAAAGAACATGTGGTCAAGTGAGCCATCAGGGACCTGTGACCCAGCAAACTCCTTAATGGGATTGTGAACCTTATCATCGGTGCTGAACATGGATAATGGGAAATTATGGCAAGGAAAGAAAGAAGGGGTGTTGGGTGATGGGCACCCAGGTTTCAATGAGTAAAATGTTGTGGAATGGACATGTCGTGGGATGGAATATCAGGGTAACACTTTTTCATGTAATAAAACCACTTCAAAGTGACTCAAAAGAGAGAATTTTCCCATTGACTCCAGCAAATGCCTTCAGCAGCTCAGGAACCTGTGCTGTCCCTTCTCTTACAGCCTCTTCCATGTACCAGCCACTTCTGTGCTCCACGTTGCTTTTTGAAGCAATAGGATGGGCATTTACTTGTGTTCTATCTGTGATGTTTGAATTCTGTTTGAGTATAAAAGTTTATTGGGGGTCATTAGTGCAGTTTGAGCAGGAGGACGATGGAACACGCGTGATACAGGTGCTCTACCATCTCATTCACCCCCCCTGCCTTGGGCAGGGACACCTTCCACTAGCCCAGGTTGCTCCAAGCCCCGCCCAGCCTGACCTTGGACACTTCCAGGGATGGGGCAGCCACAACTTCTCTGAGCAACTCTGCCAGGCCCTCACCACCTCACAGGGAAGAATTTCTTCCCAATATCCCATCTAACCCTGCCTTCTGGCAGTGGGAAACCATTCCCCCTTGTCCTGTCACTCCAGGCCCTCGTCAGAAGTCCCTCTCCAACCCTTCTGGAGCCTGCAGGAAGATGAATGCCTCGTGATGGGAAGGCTGCTGTAGCAGTGGGACAGGGTACTTGGGTGCCCAGGGAATTCCAAGGGCATTTATGATCACAAATATACTTTCAATCAAAAAGAAATCTATATTATCTATGTTGCCCTAACTGATAAAGAAAGGAATTTGCATCAACCTTTGCTGAATAATTTAGGAAGAAAGCTATGAAAGTTTATTTAAGGAAAAAGCAAAGGAGGAAAGGGCATGTTTGTTACTGGTTCCTTTTTTCCCATTGCAAATTGAGATTCTGTTTACCCTGGAAAAATCAATGTGGTTGGACACCTGGTGTAATTAATTATTTTGCAAGAGACAGCTAGCTGATCTTTTGAAAAGAAAGGGGTTTTTAAGCAGGACTGTTCAAAGTTCATAGTCTGCTGTGTATCTCTAATGCTGATAAACATCCAGCAGAAAGGATGCCTGTCTTAAAATTTCCCATGGCCACACCTTCGTTTTAAGGTGATACCCTCAGAAAAAGGCTGTAGAGCCCAAGGAGCCCTCCAGCAAGGTGACTCCAGCGGCGTGGGCTCTGGTTGCCTTTGGGAGATGCCCTTAGGCCTTGGGAAGTGGACAGCAATGCTCGTGGGTTTGAATTTTGAATCACACATGGTTCTTAACCACGAAGGGGTTTCTGCTCCTTTTTCTTGAGCTCTTAATGCAAATAGACTTTGCTTGTGCTGTATGTTAAACTTTTCCCTAAGCGGGCAGTCTTTTCCAACTGGGACCAGTTGTTTCTTTTCAGTGCACTGGTGCCTGACTAAATGGCATTGGGTCGCATTCTTCATGTATAGATGAGACAACCCTCCTGTTAAATATTCCTGTGTTTTCCAGCGGTGGGCTGGGGAAGTTCCTGCCTGCCTTGCAGGCCAATGGCAACCCAAACCTGACTGCCAGGGAGGGAGGGGAGAGCCAGCAATGGGATGCTGTGCCAGCACGCCTCAAGTTGGTTTGGCCGGAACTGGTTTTAGGTCATATAAAAAAGTGGGTGAAGGCTCTGGGCTGCTCAGAGAGCAGCAGGTCCTCAGGCAGCGCCGTAGAGCACATTGGTTTTGAGCTCCTTAGCGCTTTTTTTTACAAGGGCTACAAATTGCTGTAACATAGTTAAGGTCTGTAGGAAGGGACAAGTTTTCCTGAACTTTACTCCCAGCTTGAACTTGTCAGAAGTTCAGTGAGAGGCAAGGAAGGGGAGAGAGAGAGAGAGAGATAGAGGCTCCCTCGCTCTCGCCCCTGCGTCCGCAGCGACGAGGATGTCAGATGGCAAAGGCAGCCTGGACAAACAGCTGAACGGCCTTGGGGAGCAGGGGAAGGAGAGGAGCCGCCTGTCCCTGGTCATCTCCCAGGCCCTTAACCGCAGTATTTTCACCTCTGCAGTCTCCCCCGCTGCTGAACGCATCCGCTTCATCCTCGGAGAGGAAGATGACAGCCCAGCGCCCCCGCAGCTCTTCACCGAGCTGGATGAACTCCTGGCCGTCGACGGACAGGAGATGGAATGGAAGGAGACTGCAAGGTGGGTTGGTTTTCCTTCACCCTGGATGGCGAGGGCAGCCAGCAGGACTCCCGTGGCAAATTCCTTTTTTTAGCATTGCATTGGGTAATACCTGTGCTGCAGGACCATGAGGGGTAGCCACAGAAAGGAGCCTGCATGGTTCAAATTACCTTTCTTTGATAAACAAGAGAACTGAGGGTTTGTTTAAATGTTCCTTTAAAACAAAAACTAGGAAAAAAACGGAGTGCCAGTTTGATTGGAGTAGATTGCCTGTGGAGAGACAACACTGGGCTTTGCACAGGGGGACATGTCTTCTGGCCAGAGTTGCCAGAAGTGAGTGCCTGAGTCAAAACTGCTTCAGCTCTATTGCCTCAAAGTAGCTCTTGAGCCCGGTCCCACTGCACACCACAAGCAGGGAAATTTTGGCTGTCACTCTCCTTCCTAATGGTGGGATTAATTTCAAATAGGAAAAGAAACTTTAAGGTTTTGCTTGTGAAGAAGTTATTCAAGGTGTGTGTTAAATGCTAGATTGGGTTGCCTGCTTTGAGTTCCTTGGTTCTGTTCTTTGATGCTGCTGTTTTTTTGGTCAAAAAACCATAAAAAAAAAAAAAGGGAGTGTTTTGGATCTGGTTGCCACAACTTACATGGAGTTTATTTCCAAATACCACTGAAAGAGGCATTGGATTGGTGACCTATTCCCACTCACCTTCAGTGAGCTTGGGGCTTTTCCTTTTCCTTTATGGTGTCTGGGCTAAGCTCTTTCCCTGCCTCCCACTGTTAAGGGCACCATCCTTGTTCATGGTTAGCCCATGTTTGGTTACCTTAATCTTTTTTACCTGCAGTTTAATGAGCCACTCCACCACATACCCATTTACCCCCTTATCCTTCATTTATACTTCTCAGTCACTTGGGGAACCTATTTAACAGCTTCTCACCTTTTGCTCTTTAACTTCTGACTTGTTGCTCATCCTTTTCTCCCTGTATTGCTTTTCTTCCCTCTTGTCATTAGTTCAGTACTTTCTGGGTTTGGGTGTTTTCACGGTTCTTTGGTAGAAGGGCTGCATGGAGCTGTGTGTGGGATTCTCTCTCAGGCTCTTCTCCCTAGTAACAAGTCATAGAATGAGAGGAAATGGCCTCAAGTTGTGCTTAGGGAGGTTTAGCATGGATGCTGGGAGAAATTTCTTCACCCAAAGGGTTGTCTGCCCAGGATAGTGGTGGAATCCCCATCCCTGGAGGGATTTAACGGGCACAAACCACCCTCTTGTGCCCCTTGGGCCCTGGAAACTGCACCGACAGCCCCAGCAAGGCTCCTCTGGCACTGGGCACTTCAGAACTAGGTACCTGTCAACACCAGTGGCTCCAAGGGGCTGAGATTTGCAAGAAAAATCTGTCCCCAGTGCACTTGGTGGGCTCCAGGATGATACCCCGTGCCCGGGAGCCATCGGCACGGTCCATGTGCTCTGGAGGCAGCTCGTATCTCTGCCAACCAGGATGCAGAAGGCATCTTTCATTTTGTATTTTTAGAGCTGCAGAATGGGTTGTGTGAATGGTGTGTTGATATTATCATGTGTAAAAGGGTGAAGGATATAAATGTACTGCCTGGCAGAGCTTACATAATTAAAAAAGGCCATAATAGAAGTTTAAAAAAAATGTCCACCACCCCACAGTCCTGTCATTGCCTTTTCTCTGTAATTCTATCACCTTCCTGCCATCTCCCTGTCTTGTAGAACAACGATCCCCACCCTACAGTGGCATCTTGGTCCCCAGAAGGTCCCACTGAGCCTCAGAACAGGCTGGGGGCCTCCAGCTGCTGCAGGTTTTTTCCGTTTCCTACTTTGCTTTGTATCCTGTGACTCCTCCTGGAATGCAGGCATTCCCAAGCTAGCGCAACCTGGTTAGTGGAAGGTGTCCCTGCCCATGGCAGGGGGTCGGAACTAGAAGAGCTTTGAGGTCCCTTCCAAGCCAAACCATCCTGTAATTCCTTGAATAGAGCAGGCATTAGTTCACCCAGGTTTGCAAGCTAATATTTGTTTTATTGTGTTGGTATTGTGGATTTCAGTGAGAAAAGTAAACAGAAAGCAAATATTGATAGTTGTGAGTAATCGCTTTCCCTGGAAGGACAAACAATTGGTAATTTGCAGCCTTCCTGCTGTTACAGGGTAAATATGTCTCAGTCCCACATCCCACAGAGCCCTGGAAATGCACAGATTTGCATCCCCCCAGGTCCCAAAGGTGTCCTAGGAAACACCTATTTTTTGTGAACTAGAAGAACTTTATTAATTGGAGATGAAAATCAATCTTTTAGCTTGAGTTAAAAAGCAGCTTTAAAAAAACCAAAGTCTCAAAAAGAGATTATTGCAATTGTAAAGCATAATTGATTAATCCCCAAGTAATACATTTTTCAGGATTAAATACAATTTACTTGCTGTTAATAATATTCTTTTGAAACCATTTATGAGCTTCCTTACCTTTACCTTTTTGTGTGGGTTTTGTCTTAGTAATCCCCTTATATTAGTCACTGGAATTTTCATTTTCCACATATATTAAAATGTGTCTGAAGAGGGGATTAAAAAGCACTTCTGCTTTTGCCATCAGGGGATATTGAAACACCTTCTCCTGTGCCCCCAGTTTACATCAAAGCCATTTCTGGGTGCTGTGGTAAAGGAAAAAGGTCTGGACCAGGTCCCAGCTGCCCATCCCTGCAGACTCCAGGCTGGGCACAGCAGAGCCAAGGGCAGGGTCAAGGCTGGAGGGGAGGTGGGGGTGGGCTGCAGCCTGGGGAGTTGGACTTGGTTTTAGGGGTGTAAGGTGTGTTTTGCTCAGACCAGGATTTAACCTTTGCTCTCACCTTCCACCAGAGATAAGCTTTCTGGGTTTTTCAGTCCTACTTGGTTAAATCATTAAACAGTGGCTGGAGGGAAAGAACGAACCCCTCAATTTGTGTCTTGTCCTTTGGTGGCTCACTTATTCTCTAAGAATACCTTCAGGTGTGGTTGGGATGTGCTCCTCTCCATGGTACAGCAGTATTCCATGCTGCAGAGTTCTGGCAGTGGCTGATTTCTGAATCCTTTAGGTTGGAAAAGCCCTCTAAGACAATCGAGTCCAGCCATTAACCAGCACTGCCAAGATACTCAAGGACAAGCCACCTTATTTCCAGAAATGCTGATGTATTTCCCTGCGAGGAGCCAGCAGCTTTAACCCAGTCCTGTTGCTCTGCCCTCTGTAGGTGGATCAAGTTTGAGGAGAAGGTGGAACAAGGTGGGGAGCGATGGAGCAAACCGCATGTGGCCACCTTGTCCCTGCACAGCTTGTTCGAGCTGAGGACGTGTATAGAGAAGGGCTCCATAATGCTGGACATGGAGGCCTCTTCCCTCCCGCAGGTGGTGGGTAAGTACACCTGCCTTGTCTCTTTCCCTTGGCCCTTCCCCACCAATTTTTTTAACCCTGATATGGTTTTATGTGTGGTTTTAATGTAAAAGCGCTGCTTTTTCAATAAAAGAGGAAAAGAAAGAATCCTCCAAGGAATAAGAGGGAAAACTAGAAAGCCCTAGGCTGTGTTTAGGATGGGGCACTCTCCCCTAGCAAGGGAGAGGGGAGAGCAGCCCCAGCACTAGCTGGAACTCCACCCCATGGAATTGGAGGGCAGGTTTCTTGCAGTCAAAATAGCTGTGGCCTGGGATGACGCTCAGTGACATTGCTGAGAGCCAGATCATGCTCCCCATGGCACGTGAGAACTCATAGAAAATAAACTTTCAAAGTGAGCCATCCAGTGGAGGGACCAAACCAAAATGCTGAGTTTAAAAGCCATTATGTGAGGAGGTGTAGAAGAGCTAAATGAAATATCTGCCTCCCCCCTCCCCCCCAAAAAAACCCAACTCAGTGCTTTGAATTATCTTCTCAGGAAGCAAGGTCAAAATTATCCTGGCATGGAATTGTCAAATACAAGGAGTTGCACTGGTTTGTAAGACCTGGAATTACAAAAGCTGCCTCTGGTGTTAAGTGCAGAGTTTTGAGCTTAGTTTTGTAAGTGCTTTGTCTTCCTTTGCTTTTGTGTCTGTGTATCCAAATGCACAGCTTTGGAAAGTTTAGCAAAATAAACCCCCCAAAACCTCTGAACTTTTAGGCTGAAGCTGAACCTGCTTCAGAAGCAGTAGCTGATGTCCGTGGTCTGGAACCTTAAACCCTCAGACATTAGATTTCCTTTTGAAGTCCCTTTGAGATGTCACCTTCAATCTCCTGCTTCAATTTCCAAATTAAATCTAATTCCTGGGAGATTAAATTACACATCAGTGATTGCTGTTGCTGTGACACTCTGACACCGTCCTGAGCAGGGTATTTTTGCCCCAGACCCTTAATAAGACAGGTAGGGATGTCCAGGACTGGATTTCCAGGATGATTTAATCACGATCACTTGGCTGGTGTCTGGTAGTGACACGTAGGAAAGGAAAACTCCAAAGAAAATCTCTTTGTTGTTTGTGCTATGTCAAGAAGAGGGAAGGGAAGATGCCAGATAGAGAAGGATAAACTTAATGAAGGTTCTGAAGAAAATATTCCAAAAATCACTAACCAAAGCCATGAACAAGAAAAGCTATAGCAAAATGACACTTTACAAAAATCAACCTTTTCCTGAACATTTTGTGTAAAGGTACCTATGTGCACGTACCCGCCCTGTCCTAATTTGGGAGGAACAACTAGTCTCTTCCCTAGGCATTTGGAGAGGCACTAATTCTTGGGCAGCACGCAGAGGATGACTTTCTGACTCAGTGAGTTAGCAAATGTGATGTATGTCCTGCCTCCCCCTTCCCATAACTTTTATTATTAGCACAAATAAAAGTTACCAGCAGACAAATAAGAGCTGCCACTTGCCCTCGGGGGACAGCGCGTGAATTCAAGTCATCAAGGAATGACTTCGTGTGAGATTTAATGCACAGTGGAGATCCTTCATACATCTGGTGACCTTTTTGCCTTTTTCCTCTGGGATAGGGCAGCAGAAAGGAGGGAATTGGTGGGAAGTGAGCAGACTTCGAGGGGCTTGGGAGCCTTTTCTGCTGGTGATTCTGTGAAAGACAAAGCCATGTAACTCATCCTGTGGCAATTAGAGCAAGTTCTGCCGCTTGTAGTTGCCATCACTTCAGTCCTGCAAGGGAATGATTTAATTAGTTGCTCATCTCCAGCATTTTTTCCTGTCCTGAGATTAGGTTTTATTGGGGGCCTGTGAGGTGAACTCAGGCCTTGTTGAATCTGATAGAAGTTTTTCCATGTGATTTTTGAGCTGATTCCCTTCCTGAACTAAGAACCAGCTGACCCTGGGTACAGGTGATTTGAAATAGGATTTGTGGCATGTAGGAAATAGCAAAGGGAGTCTCAGTGCAATACATGTGTGTTGGTGGCTCACGCTGGATGGAAATGCTTGTGTTACTTTTCCAAAGAAGTGTCTAAAAAAGACTCCCAGAAAAATAAAACCTGGTTTTGAGATGGGGAGCAAAGCCCTCAAAAAGGTGGGGTGAAAACGATCCTTCCCTCTCTCCCTGCTCTCCCTGGAAGCAGCTGAGTTTTGAGCTCTGTGGTTAATTTTGCCCTCCTCTCCCCTGCCCTTCCTGTGCCTGCCACAGAGATGATCGTTGACAATCAGATCGAGACGGGGCTGTTGAAACCTGAACTGAAGGACAAGGTCACCTACACGCTGCTCAGGAAGCACCGGCACCAGACCAAGAAATCCAACCTGCGCTCGCTGGCTGACATTGGAAAGACCGTCTCCAGTGCAAGTAGGATGTTTTCCAACCCCGATAATGGTAATGCAGAGGCTAAGTGGCTATAGCCTTCCCTGTCACGGCAACCCACCCAGCCCAGCCCAGAACTAACTGCGTGGCCCTGACGATGCTTCTCTAACCCTGAGTAGCGTAGTGAGACCCGTGCTGATGGCACATCAGCAGTGGGCTCTGGAGGCTGCTTTGGCCCTGGCACGGCATTCTAACCACATCTTCACTGGACTGAGAGGGACAGGAGGGCAGGAGGCAGCAGCTGGGGAAGGCAGAGAGATGCCCTTCCAGCTGCGTGTAGGAGATGATGTAGGAGCAGTGACAAGAAAGAGGGATTTACAAAAAACTCTGATGGGGACTGGACCTGAAAGGCCGATCACCTGAAATATTTGGGCAGAGATGAAACTGTAACAGACGGTGTCGGTGGCACTCCGAATCAAAAATGAGCTGGCAGTAACATCTAGCTTGCATTTTATTGCTGTACAATCATTGTCCAGTGGGGTAAAGCTGATTTCCATCTTGCTTTATTCGTCCTGAAATGGTTTTGTGGTGTGTGTCGTGACTATGTCTCTTTTTGTCTCTAAAAAGGGTGTAATAGGTAGTGCCTTGTTGGTAGTGGTGTCCCTAAATGAGTGTGTGTGTGTGTGTGTGTGTGGATGCAGACAGCTACAGAGGCCTGGGCACTGCCCCTGCATGGAGATTTGGGGTCTTATTACTCATGGTAATGAAAAAAGAGGAATTTTGAGCCTCTCAACTGTCTCCTGTGGCAGTCTGGAAATTGGGCTAAATGTTACCATTTTAAAATACCCAGGAATAAAGGCAAGTGAAGAAATTCTTTTCTTCTTGCTCCACCAAAGGCCTCTGAGCTTGCTGCATTCTGCTGCTACAACTCACCCTAACACCTCTCCCTAACCTATTATCACACTTCATTAATATTTCCTACTTTGGATCATCCTTTCCTTTTGCAACAGGAGTGTATGTGCCTGTGGAGAATATTTATTGCTCTTGATGATGCCTCTTGTCATGTATGAGTGCCTTGATAACGCAGTGATTGAGCGAATAACCTGAACATGCAATAATGTGAACCGAGGGAATGTTCTAGGTGAATATCCCTGCAGGAGGGACTGGGTTCTGGGAAGCACTGCAAGGAAATTCTGGCTCTGGGGAAGGGCTCAGCATGGCCAGATGAGCCCTCATGTTTTCACTCAGCTCTTGCTCATTTTTCATGGCTACAGGCATCCTTTACTTGGATTTTAGGTGATTTAAATTTAATTCATTTCTTATTCTTGTTTGAAAGGGCTTCGCAGGTCCTGGTTCAAGTTGGACTAATCTCCAGGAATTCTATCCTGACTCTGACCTTCAGCCACTCCTTTCATGTTGTTCTACCTCTGTTCCCCCACCTGGGATGTTTTTATATAACACATTATATTCCATGACAATTCAAGTGCTTTGATACTTTAGGAGGGCGAGACTGACATACAGAGAGAAATACCTCATGAATAGTTGTTACTGTTATTTATTATTTACACTTTAATGAAAAAGTAACTCCAGAACGTGTTTGATCAAGTTCTACCTCAGATTCAATGAGTGCCTCTCATGTCCTTTAGACAGATAAAAATTTAATGAGGCCAACAGGAGTGCAGCTGTCTCTCAACATGGCTAATCACCATAATGCACATGCCTCCAGCCCCAAGTGCTCCTAAATTTCCCTCGAGTTCTTTTCCAGGTAGGTGTTTGCTTTCACTTCAGTGTCAGTGAAGCTTCCATCCAATATTGATGCTACCTCTGGGTCTGTGGGACCCTCTGAGCATCCTCCTCCCCAGGTACAACAGCTTTATGGGCTGGTGTTGCTGCTGCCCGGCTCAGCAGGGACACCTTCCACCAGACCAGGCTGCTCCAAACCTGTCCAGCCTGGCCTTGGACACTTCCAGGGATGGGATCTGTTTGTTAGATCTGAAATCTGGAAATATCCCCTGGGCCATGGCTTTCGAAGATCCCGAGGTGCCTGTACCTCACTTAGTTCAGAGCACCTAAAGGACTGAAGTCTCAGGGGCTCCAAAATGTTCTTATTTACACATGTTGATTGTTCATGCTGATGGAACTCCTGCAGGGATTTTTGACAGGTGCATGTCTGGTTTTGTTGAGTGGCTTTGTACAAGTTCTTTGTGTCCCTTCCTGGCACAGCCCTTGTCCTGGAGCAGTACTTAACACCTGGGCTGGAGCTCTCCAGCTGGCACACCTTGGGCTTTGCCATGGTATAACATGGGCTGTGTGGTCACCGTCCCTTCTGCAGGTGCCCGAGGTCTGCCTGATCAATATTTACCAGCCTTCTGTGATGACATTTGCTATCCATTTTTGACATTTTTCTTCCAGAGCTTCGTGCATGCCAGCATTTTGTATAATTTAACACCTGTGGGAGCCTTTGGCAAGCGAGAAAACGATCCACTCCCACTAAACCCAAGCTGGCAGAGGCTGTAGAAAACTGTGATGTGTTTAAGTGTGCGTGTTTAACCACCATAAATAATGACACGGTCCCATTGCCGCGTGGGTGCTGCCTGTGCTGCCCAAACTCCTCCTGAGCCGTGTTAGTTCACACTGTGCTGACAGAGGGGTTTGGAAACACTTGACTTGAAATAACAGGCTGTCTGCACAGTGCTGGCTGATGCACAGAGAGGAGAGTACCTGGCTACAGGTGAAAACTTCTCTGAAGTCTGGATTCTGTGTATTCCACTATCCCAGGTTGCTCCAAGCCGTGTCCAACCTGAACTTGGACACTTCCAGGGATGGGGCAGCCACAGCTCCTCTGGGTTCAGCTTTAGTCAGTTCAGTGATGGGGTTTTTTTTCACATGAACTGCACCCTCAGTCCCTTTAGAGAGTTAACAATGGCACTAGCTGAATAATATCAGCACAGAGGAGAGGAGTTGAAGTCAGAAATGAGATGTTTTCCAAGGAATGCTTGGAAAACCCCTACCGGTGTATGTATTGATATGACTGGAAGCATTGCAGACTAAGGTGGGCATCTCCAAGCCCGGATTGGTGTGCCTGGTATGTATGCATGGGGTCAGGGTGCTCAAAGTTGGCTCCTACAGGGACATGATCTGATTTTTGTTGTCAAAAACCTGTTGTTACTGATGGTGCTGCATCCTGGGATGCTCAGCACCACCAGCTCTGCAGCTGCTCACTCGCTTCCTTGAGATCTGCTTCTGAGATGCCTCAATTTTAGACACCACAGATGCAAAGCTGGCTCCAGCCCAGCCAAGATGGAGCTGCGGAGGAGATGTTGGGATGTAAATGAGTGGGCTTTGATCACTGCAGTGTGCGCATCAAACTCTCTCCTTGCCTGGCTTCCCCTCTGCTGCTGCTCCAGCCTTTCTTCCTCGCATAATTTCATTTTCTTTTCTTTTAACTTTTCCCCTTTGCTCTCTTCCTGCTCTTTGCTGCTGCTCCTGTCTCCTGCTTGCCGGGCACAAGCACGCAGCCCGCTCGAGAGCTCCGTGCCCTGCCTGGCCACCCGCACCTTGGATGATGAACTGGGAGTGCAGCGCAGCCCCAGCGTGGGATGGCTCAGTAAGTCCCGGGCAGGGCTCAGGGCGGGCTCAGGGCTGGGGGCCAGGAGAGGAAGAGGGAACTTACCCCAGCCGGGCTCCTAACGCTTGCTGCCAAGCTGCACTAACCGTGGGAAGAGCATGGATGTGTTCCGTGGGGAATGGGGCTGCTCCAGCTGTTTGTGTTATCCCCACTGTCCTCTCCACTGCTCTGTTTTGCTCTATTTTCCTTTTTTCTTTCATCTGGAATGAAGCAGGTGGGTCAGGCCACCCTGCCCTTCCAAGGGGGGTCTAAGCTCTCCGGTGGCACTTTTTTCATCTAGAGAAGTATTCTTTGGCAGTTAGAGGGGTTTGAATATTTTAACTTCTGTATAAATTAACCTCAAAAATAGGCTGTCGGCTTGATCTCTCGGGGATGAGCTGGACTGTTCTGCCTTTTGTAACATCTGATTTATCTAATTGTGCTTGGCTTCAGCTGTGCCAATGTGCCAATGTTCCTGGATGTGGCAGGAACACACAGCAGGTATAGTGTGGTTCCAGGTGGCTCACAAGAAGGAATACTTTCAGTCTACCCATGTGTTGTAAAGAAAACCCAGCTCTGGGGAGTCCAGAACTTTTTCTTCCCACTCCTTTGGTTTTTCACTCCGGGTGCTGCTTTATTATTGAGTTTGTTTGTGCTTGGAGCTGATGAGCACTGAGAACTTGGACATTCCTTTTAGTGTGAATATTAAGTCAGTGTTGTCTCAAAACATATTTTTTTGTTGTTTGTTTGTGTTTTGGTGGATTTGGTTTTTTTTTTATTTATTTATTCTGCTGTGTCTCTGGGGATTGTCTTTGCCTCCCTTTCGAATTTGGTGTCAGGAATTGGTGACTTTTGTCCTGTCAGTGTGGTGCACACGTTGTTCTAATCAGTGCATTGCTTAAGGTTCATGAGCTTAGTTAATGGGCTCACTGGAGCGAGGGAGATGTTTATTAGGGGCTGTTGTGAAGGACCAGGAGCTGCCACTCTCCCTCTCTGTGTGAGCTGTGTACAGTGTCTGGGATGCTAAGGAGGGCAGGTGTCATCCACGTAGAAGAACTGAGGTGTGGGATTTGCACCCTTGGAAGGTCCCAGCCCTGTAGGGATGTATTTGTGGTGGGTCCTGGGTGACCCAGCACCATCAGTGTCAGCAGCCTGGTGCTGCTTTGCTTTTTGTCCCACAGGCAGGAGTTATGGTAGGTCATTGGACTCTTTTACTGTCCTGGGAGTCACAGGAACGCTGTGAGTCGGAGATGACGGAGCATTAGCATCTTAAATCTCCCATGTGCCACATCAAGGGACAGAAAGCAGCCTGTCAGGGTCTGGAATTCCCCCCATCAGCCTCCCAAGGAAAGGTGTTGCTGTAGCCTGAGCCTCTGTGTTCTGACCAGATCCAAACAGGTGCTTTAACTTGTGTTGGCCTTGTTCCTACAGGCAGCCCAGCCATGGCTCACCGAAACCTGACTTCCACCAGCCTGAACGACATCTCAGACAAGCCTGAGAAGGACCAGGTAAGCTCCAGGTCCAGCCTTCACTTGAGGATGTGTGTGGAGAGGAGCTGGGTGTTGGGGAAAGGGCTCTCTGTACCTTAGCACAGAAAAAGAAGAGGGTGAACAAGCGGTTTTGAGCCCTCTGACTGGGTCCTTCACTTTTTAAGCACCAGCCTTGAAAACAGCAGGTTAAACTCTCACAAGGTCTGAAGCAAGTGACACCACATACACTACCTCTTGCTGATAGCCATGAGAAAGGAGGGAAAATACCCAGGGACTGATGGAGTTTTGATCCTTTTCCTGCTGAAGGATTACAAGAGTCCTGCAGCACCCCAGGATGAGTGTTCACAGGGACTATGGGAGCACGCAGGGGGCATGCGTCCCTGCTACAGCAGCTGGGGGAACAGGGAAGGTGACTGTGCTGACAGGTAACATGGAAGAGCAGCTCCAAAGTGGAGTAATGAAGTTAAAATTGGCCTTTAGTACCGAGTCTCCATGGATCTGACCCCTTTCTTAGACTAGGGTAATGTTTGTGCTGTGGCGTACGGGCTGTCTTTGTGTGTGCTTCCGTCCTTTCCGAAGGCTGCCGGCTCTGAGGGGTAAGAGTGAGTTTATTCCAACTCTTAGAAAACTGGTGGCTGAATGAGGTCTCTGTGCAAGTTTCAAAAAACCTTTTGTCTGGGTTCAAAAAGTGGGTTATTCTCAAAGCCCGGCTGTTTCTTTCGGAGAATCCCTTTTTTTGCCCACGTCTTTCAGCATTCCCTAGTCCCATGGTGATTCTGAATGCAAATGAGAGTCCCTTTGGAAAATTATTTGGGTAACACAGCATTGCTGGCCAGTTGAGGATGACTCCAGTCCTTCAACAATGGCTGGTCACAACTGTCTGTAGGTACAACCTTAAAGGGACACAGCAACATAATCAAGGTAGAAAAGTGAGGTCAGAGTGATTAAATATTTTAAAAATAAATAGATATTCGCATAAATAAATATACTTTCATGGAAAGAGAAGGGGGGCAGCGTGTTTTGCACTGACCTCAGTGTTGTAGCCTCATCTGTACTGGCTGAGTTTCTAAAATACCCGTTTCCTTTAAATTCACATAGCCACACCTGGGGAAAGAGGAAGATTGTAAAACAGCTTTTTGTTGTTGGACAAACTGCTGGTTTATATTTTTAATCCCATTATAACTGGGGTTTTATAGCTAGACCAACCCAAAGCTGGGGCTGAACATTGCAGCAGCTTCACAGCTCTCAGCAGTGCAGACAGGCCTCATTGCCCCTCCTGCTCCAGTGTCTCTGGGCATACAGATAATGGACTTCTTGTGGAGAACTGGGTATAAAAATAGATGTTTTGGTAACACTAATAGGGAAATCTGTTAATAAATCCAGTTTGGGAGCACGCCCCAAGGTTTTTAACTTCCAATGTAGATAATGCCTGGCTGTTGGTCGTGAGAACCATTACTTGATAAGTGTCAAGTTCCAAAAAGCCTCTCAGTTAATTAGCCCGTGTCCTGCTGATGAACTTTGCACAGTGGGAGCCATGTCCCCTACGCCTTGAGAAATCACCTTAGAGATCAGTTTTTGTTGCTGACTGACTCAGACTCCTGCCTTGATAAAGTTTGTGGCATTGTGGTGATGCCTGGCAACTCCCTTGAGCAGAACTCAGCGTGCCGTACAGGGGGCACAGCAATAATCCATCATGTTTCCACAACAGGAGCTGGAAAGGGAACAGGTTTTCTTGCTTTGGCAGCAGAGCGACTGGCTTTTGTTATTTGGGCATCCCATCTGGGAACTGGACAGTTAGTGAGGCCATACAGGGAGGTGGGAGTCTGCTGGAGACACAGAATATTCCAATTTTTATTTATTCATGTGTATAAGAACTGCAACCGGTGAGGTCAGTTTACAGCAGTTGCCTGGAGCAGGACTGCCTTCCTACATCCTTAATCAATCCCTGGTTTTGCAGAGACAGAGGATTGTGTCCCCATGCTTTAAAGGAAGAAAGGCTTTGAGCTAACTTATCTGTACCTTTGGTAACTTTCCTGACTTCCTACATCCTTAATTTTAAGTTTTGCAACCTTTAATGCTATTTGGAATGGTGCAATTAACAGTATAGGTATTTTGTAGCCAGAATATTCCTTTAATCTGTGGCTTCCCTGCTCCTTTCCTCTGGATATGTTGTAAGGTTCAGGTTTCACATGGGCTCGTGCCCCTTGGACAGTTGCCTGTCAGAGATCTGATCTGTCAGAGAATCCTCCCGGACTCATCCCTCCCACTGCTCTCCCAGCAGTGCCAGGCAGCTCTGCCTGGCTCAGGGGTGTTATTTATGAATACTGAATCATGTAGTTTGCATCAGCCGGCTCTCTCCACCATGGGAATGATGACTTGATCCTTTGGGATTGCAAAGAGGCTGGCTCAGCATCCCCAGTGTCCTGCAGGAGCCGGCAGGGCCCTGACTCAAACCGCTCTGATGAGAAAGAGCTTCAGTAGCGGCCCACGGATTTGGGGGTTGCTGTTTTGTCATGTCTTTGCTTTGGGCTTGTTTGGAGTTTTATAAAGATAATTAGGGAAGAGGAGCTGTATTCCCTTTCATTGTGTTTGTGTTGGCAGAGCCTGCTCCTGAGGTTGCAGCACGGAGAAGGGATTTGCCTCCATTTGTTTTATTTTAGGAGATGTTGGCTGCAGGTAATGGCCTGGGCATTCGCAGCTGGAGCGACAAGTAGTGTCACTTTGGGACAATTTATTCTTCTCTTCTGTTTTCCAATTAATACATGAGCATCTAGGCTTCTTGCTCTCTCCTGGACTCCCAGCTCTCTACTGCCAGATGCATCAGTGGTGTCAGTGCCGTGTCCATAAAACCAGGACTTCTCACGGCAGTAGAATTCCTGTGGCTCTTGAAGGTCAAGCTCTTGGATCAAGTTTTTCTTTAACTCTGTATTCACAGAATCCCAGGCTGGTTTGAGTTGGAAGGGACCTTAAAGATCATCTTGTTCCGCAACCCTTCCGTGGGCAGGGACACATTCCATTATCCCAGGTTGCTCCAAGCCCCATCCAGCCTGGCCTTGGACGCTTCCAAGGATGGGGCAGTCACAGCTTAGTAATTCAAAAACATTTAAAACTCTTTTTTTTCAGCTTATATGTGAAGCAAAGGGGTTGAAAGGAGTCCTCTGGTGCCATGGTGCCAGCAGACCATAGGAGGCTGGGGAAGTTCCTACTGCTGTTCCCACTCCGGTCCCTCCTCCCGTGAGAAATCCTTTGGCTGTGCTCTATTAGAATGTCCTTGGCACCTCTGAGTGGCTGAACCACCAGGACTTCTCCAGTGCTCAACATGTAAAATGAAGGAACATGAAAGAAAATCTGTTTTCCCAGGGACCTGCTATTCCTGAGCTGATGCAACAGCATATAGAAAGGGAATGTATGTTGATAGAAGGGGAGTTTCCTGACATGGCGTTATCTCCGCTTCCCAAGGGCTTGGAAGTGGGACAAACCTGGCTCTGAATGAATGTGGTCAGTGAGAGGGAGGCACAAAACCCTCCCTATTTGTTGTGGTGTGGGCACTGTGTATTCAAACCGGTGTTTCCATATCAACAGGGGATCTGTGCCAAAGCCAGCACTGCAGTTAAAAAAGAAATTGACCTTGTTGAGAGAAACTCTCCTGCCTTTCCCGGGGACCAGTAGATGGGGAGGGCACTGGCAGGATCCCACTCTTGGGAATGCAGTCCAGTGATTGATAGTGGGAGCCATTCGCTGCTTTTCCTGTTTGAACATCTCCTCACCTCCACAGTTGCAAGCAGACATTCCCAATTTTGAGGTCTGTCAGCCTGGGTGACCTACTTTCACTCTGGAGCTCCAATGGAAATTACTGTTTTCCAGTACAGACCACTACCACCTTTCTGGAGAGAAGGAAGAATTCCTAGGAACTTTAGTTAGCTGGGATTTCCTTTAGTTTGGGCGTTTTTCATGATGCAGAGAGCAGTTTTGCTTGCCTGGTTTCTCCCCATATCCACAGTGCACTGCTAAAGTATCCCTGGGTGATGGAGCAGCCTGGAAGGTACCCCTTGAGGCAGGTGTTCATGGAATAAGTTATGGGAAAGACTGTAAGCTATATGTGAGCAGGTACAAAAAGCAGAGAGACAGAGGCAGGTTCAAATTCTTGGGGGAATTAACCTTCCTTAAGTGCTACTTAGGAGTGTGTACTTAGGAGCTGCTTTCATTTCCTATCGATCCGAAGTGATGATGATTGGAGTGTACATTTAAGGAAATTGGAATTTTCAGGTTACTGTGCCTTTTTGCAACTACAGTGCTGGGGACCTGCAGCCTTCAACATTAGTGGTCAGGTTGGAAGGATGCTCAATTTGGCAGAGTGCAGGGGAAGGTGAAGCTCCCTGCTCCCGGGTGCTGGTGAGGACTTAAATCTTTCCAAAGCTGCTTGGGAGGACGGTTCAAATGGATTTTAAGTGCTGACTGCACCCTTCCCATCACCTGTCTGATAAATGTTTTAAGAAAGTGGTGAGTGGTGCTGCAAAACTCATGTGGAGCTAAAAACCCCCACTATAATAGCAGCTCTTTGAAATTAGTCACGGTGGTTTGCTGTGCTGGGCAAGGGGAGACTGAAGGGGCTGGAGCCTTTGGCATTGGGAGCTGGGCAGTCACAGGAGTGGAGACTCTGCAGGTCACTTCTGGCTAGAAAATCACCTGGCTTTGGGCCATGTGTTCAAACCAGGCCTGGTGTTGCAGAACCATCCTTGTTCAGCAACATGGCCAAGTGGATTTGCCACCTTCCCATTGTTTTTTTAATCACCACTATCCTCCCAAACACCGTCTATGAAAGAACTGGTAGCACTTTTCCAGGCTTCCTCCACAGAGCTCCTTGATGCTTATTTACTATTTCCTCTGGTGGTGATCCTGACTGAAGCATGCAGGGGTAGGATGGTTCCAGCAGTTTCTTCCTGCTTAATCAATTGATGCCTTTTCCTGAGACTTTTTCCTTTTTTCTCCTTCCTTGAGTTGCCTGGCGCAGCTCATTAGGGATTCATAGCCCAGTTCAGTCCCTGCCCCCGTAGTGTTCCTGGCAGTACATCCTCCCTCTCCATTCACCCTTCGCCAGGCACACACAGAGCATCTCCAGAGGTCACCCAGGGAGAGAGGGCGGATTGGGAACCGGCTAAGGGCAGGGTTTTCAGAAGCCTCCAACTCCGAATTAGTTCTGCCGCTGCCGAAGTTCAAACAAAGGCGTCTTGCAGAGGCTGATTTTTAAAACTCAGTGGCTGCTGCTGCAGTGTTCTCCCATTCCCTGTTGATGACATTTCTCCAGAGTTGGAATTAGCTGACCTTTGTCAGCCTGAGGATGTGTGTTGCAGAGTGCGCGCACTTCGAGTACAGAGGTGCAGAGAAGCAGTACAGAAGTACGAGAAGCACATGCCTAACACCACTCAGTTTTCTTTTCCTTCCTCTTTCACTGCTGCAGCTGAAGAACAAATTCATGAAGAAGTTGCCCCGTGATGCTGAGGCCTCCAATGTGCTGGTGGGGGAGGTGGATTTCCTGGAGAGCCCCTTCATCGCCTTCGTGCGACTGCAGCAGGCCGTCATGCTGGGAGCGCTCACCGAGGTCCCCGTGCCCACCCGGTAAGGGAACCAGCCCCCAGGGACCTGCCTCTTAAAGTAAAAAACCTCTCACAGTGAAAACACCAGGCCAGAAGGAGGTCTTCTCCACTGCTTTCCGTCCTGTGACATGGATAACGGTCAGGATTGGTGGCGTAAAGTAACAAAACTCACTGATGCTGCTTCAGAATTTTCAGGTCTTGAGTTTGGTTATAAGTAAAACATTACAGAAACTTAGCAGCTCAGGTAAAGGGCACTATCAGTGTCACATTTAACACCTGGGACTTTCTTCCTGCTCCTTCTGTACGGATCTCAGATTCCCTCTGCACATTTTTGCTGTACATATTGTTCCTCTTTGGCTCAGATCAGATGAAGGATTCGGTTCTGTCCCTGCTGAGGCAAAAATATATTCGGATCATCTGGGACATACAATTCCATTGGGGCTGGTGGCTTTGTAATGCATAATGGCTGAGGGAAAAATGTCAGATAAATGTTTTATTTATTGTGACTTGTGTTGCAAGTTAATCTGAGTCTCACAAACCGCAATGTATCTTGTGTTCTTAAATATTTGAAGTCACTGCTTGAATATGCCTGGCTGTCTGAGCTGCCCTGTGTGAATTCGTAGCAATATCACAGCCCTTGCACGGAATGGAAGTTACGGGGCTCTTGGAATCTGTGCCTTGTTTCTGTGTACCAAACAAAGGGAAAAGAGGATCTAACCTTGCCCTTTAATTGTAGTAGCAGTGTTTGTATTTCTTGGATTTTCATGAAGTGGTTTCTTACAGCCACGTCAACAACTGTTTGCACACACTGGGTATTCAGGTAGGAGTGTGGGGACACAGAAGAGGTTTCATTTTGTAGCAGGTTACTTATTCCTCAGCATTCCTGGGCTCCGTGTGCTTCACTATTTCAGCTCCCAAGTGCAGTCCCACTGACTCTATTTTTTTAAACATGCCTCCGAGTGCTTTTCCACAGATGTAAAATTAGGTATTGTTTGCTGTGGTGGTGGGAGCTGGGAAGTTGAATCCAGGATTACTGGGCAGCCTCATGACTCAATAGCATTAATCAAGGCAATATGTCCTTCCATGCCAGCATTTTTCCCAGGAAATAGTATTATCCATTTGCTGTCCTCCAAAGCGAATGCTGGCCCTAATCAAAGCAGGGAGGCTCATTAGATGGCTTTCATGAGTGATGAAGAGCCATTTGCAATGGCTGCATCCTTCGAAATTCAATCAAGGAAATCCCCTCAGGGCCCGAGGAGCTGTGATGGAGCATCTCCTCCCGTGCCCGGTTCCTGCTGTGAACCTGCACTTAAAGCCCGCAGACTCCACAGGATGCTGGAACTGGAGCCTCTGGCATGCCCACCCCTCTCTCCCGTGGGGCTTCTCTTATCTTGTTAAATTATCGATTTCCTGGTAAAGTTGTGGACACCACACCATCCAAGCTGGGCACTTTTTTTCTTCATGCTTTCTTGCAAAGCATTTTAGGTATTTCCTTTACTTAAAAGCAAACTTTTACCTAAAAGAAACCAGGAAGATCTCACAAACTCTCCAGAAAAATTATCTCCACCAGGTGTTTTCATACAGCCCTAGTAATAAAAATCAGGGATATGCAATAGGAATTGAGATATCCCAACCTTTCCTGAGCTTTCTTTTTACTGGTCAGATTGATAAAAACCTTTTAAAACCTTTGGTTTTCTCATGTTGGATTTAATCCCACAGCACTCAGGACTCCTCGTTTGGAGAAGCCCTGAGCTTGCAGCATGGCTTGGGCATGGCTGCTGCCAAGACAGCACAAGAGAAGGAGCTTTGTGTTTTCCACAGAGAAATGGGCAGTCCTGCGTTCGAGGCTGCTGGTTAATGGAATGATAATGGGGAAAACGAAGGGGAATGAGCAAGGAGGAGATGTTTTGTGGAGATAAGCTGCATAGACTTGCACAGTCTGGTGTGCAGTGCTGGGAAAGGCCTGTGTCTGCAGGTCTCAGATGAAGTGAAGTAACTTGCCCAAAGGTCACCTGGGAAGCGTGTGGCAGATCCAGCATCAGGTTCTCCTCGCAGGCCTCCTGACTGAAGCTTTTCACTGCAAAGGCACCTTTCCTAGGACTTGTCTGAGATTCCTTTAACCCTTATGGAGTTGCTGCTTTTGCTGCAGGCTGGAGGCATGGATGAGCAGGCTGGACTCGGATCTTGGTTTAGTTGCTCTTTCTCTTTTTTTTTCTTGTTTTGGGGACAAGGACAAGGGGATGGGACATGGGACGACCCTGTCTCCTGGACTGACCATAGCAGGGTGTCCACCCCCTAATGCAAGGTTACTGGGCTTGTACATCCTATTGCTGAATTAGGACAAAGAATTCGGAAAATGCCACGTACTGCTTGTTTTCCAAGAGTGTTTTAGTAGTGCAGGAGCATTCAGGTGCTGCTGCTCTGTGCTGGAAGAGATCCAGCTGGTGGAATTATTGCAGAAGACTCTTATGAAAATACCGGGAGAATGCCAAGCAGCAACTCCTGAAGTTATGAACTCTTTTTTTAAAATTCATATATTTGGCTAAGTTGCATCCTGGAGTTTGGAAAGAGTTGGCTGAGGAACAGTTTGTCTTGAATGTTGTTTTATAATAACTGGTGAAACAGGGAAAGTTCCAGGAGGTGGGAGGAGAGCAGGGGACATAACCTGGGCGTGTGTGGCTTACTCACCTCCATGTGAACCTCAAGTAAAACACTTGAACGCCTTGTGAAGAACTCGAGTAAGAAGTGTTATGTAGTAATGCCAATCAGTATGTATTTATGGATCCTGTCCTATCGCTGCCTTTTTTTTTTTCGTAGGACTCTAAATTTTTTAAATAGAAAGTCTACTTGTTTGGATATAATACTCCTTATAAGCCATTTGACTTAGTACTTCACAATATTTTGATTTAGGGAGCTAAAATAATACTTAATCCAGTGCTTGGAATGGGAGAGGTATTTCTGGTGAGGTTATTTCATCTGTGTGTTTGCACTGACAAAGGTTTCGTACCATGGTGTTTTTCCAGCTCATCAGCAGTGACTTGGATGTAGTTGCCGTGCAAAGAGATTATGTAAGAAATTAAGTGTCCAAGGCCAAGTTGGATGGGGCTTGGAGCAACCTGGATTAGTGGAAGGTGTCAGGGGTTGGAACTAGATGGCATTTAGGTGATAAGAGAAACTTTACTCACGGTATCCCGGAGTGCCCAAATAAGGAGCAATATCATCTTAGAGAAGTCCTAGAGAATTAGATAAGGGATGTAACTCAAACAAACAGGATGCAAACTAAGCTCTGTGTACCCAAGCAAGATAAAGAACAAACGTTACTGTTTTTGGTGAAACACAGTGATGCTGTGCCTGCTCAAGAACTGAGATCCAGATGACAAAGTTTAAGACCCAGAAGGACCAAAAAAGGACTTCCAATAGGGATGTGACTATGTAAAGCAAACTAATGAATATGCATTAGTAAGCAAGACTATCTAATGAATATGTAAATACTTTGTGTAATAAAGAGTCCTGTCTATCTGTCATTTGGCATGTTCGATTAGAGAAGCTGTCCTCTGAACGTCCAGCACTGAACAAAGAATGCCCTTTTTAACACCCACAAATTGGTGTTAAGAAGTTTGTTTCTGCTGCTTTTCAGTATCATAGGGTCATTTCCACCCCAAACTATTCTGTGGTTCCATGAAACAAGTCCCTGTGAAGGTGGACAGGTGTTGTGTGTTGCACAGGACAGGATGGGCCGCAGGGTGTAACCTCTGCTCTCGAGGTAGCTGGAGGCTGCTGGCAGCCTCTGCATCCCTAACAAGAACCACAACTTTTTGAAGTTGTATTTCTGTCTAGATGTTGTATAAATAACAAGCAATTTGTTTTGCCATCCTAAATGGGAACAATCTCTTGGTTTTGTCAGATTTCTCTTCATTCTGCTGGGACCGAAGGGCAAAGCAAAGTCCTACCATGAGATCGGCCGAGCCATCGCCACACTGATGTCGGATGAGGTAGGTGTCTTGGCATCTCCCATGGAAAAAGGGTTCTCCCAGGTAATGATGTCCATTTCCCCAGGCTGGTCGACATGAATGAGCATTCACGTAAAGCTGGAATATCCAGATGTCACCTCCTGATTCCATCTGTGAACATAATTATTGCCTCTGGCCTCATGGTTTTGTAAAAGCGTGACTAGAGGAGGCGTTCGTGCACCGTGTGTGTTTTCCTGCTGGCAATCACTCTTGCAAATCAACTGTGAATTAATTGTTGAATTAATTCTGTCATGGTCTGTGCCTTGTGTCCCATTCCACCATCCCAGCATCCCACAGCCACGCTTCAGGTGGTGTCATTATTTCTGTGTCACAGAATTGAAAATGAACCTGGGTTTGATAGACTTAAGTAGGTGGCTTTGTAGAAGTGTCTTCTCAAATTGAAACTCTTTATGTAGAGGAAAACTCTTTTTTTGGATAAAGAAATACATGATTGCTTTAGTAATATTTTTAAAGGTTAGAAATGTATGTTTTGCTTAAAATTAGAAACATACCTGCAAGAAAGAATCTCTGTCATTGTCGAGCTGAAGGAAGGGGCTTTTCTGAGGGTCACACCTCCTCATGCCAAATGTCCTGATACTTCTTCAGAGGTTTTTGAGAAGGAATTAAGTTGGTATTGTAGAACATAACTAGGCAGCTGCCTCTGGAGCCTGGACTACAGAAAATGCAAACCTATTCCATATGAAATCTCTCTTTTCCTTGCAGGTATTCCACGACATTGCCTATAAAGCCAAGGACCGGCAGGACCTGATTGCGGGCATCGATGAGTTTCTGGATGAAGTCATTGTGCTCCCCCCTGGGGAATGGGATCCAGCCATTAGGATAGAGCCTCCCAAGTCTCTCCCTTCTTCAGATAAGAGGTAATAGCAGGAGACAGGGTCCATGATGAAGGACAGTGGGCATCGGGTCTGAAGAGGTGATGGGAAGAGCCGGTGCTTTGGTTGCACCAGGGGTATTTATTGAGTGACCTGCAGCTGTCTGTCCATATTTAGAAAGTCCTGGAGGTATTTTCAGGTCTTCCTTAGTAGCTGGAGGGAGGATGTTCCTGCAGTTCTGTACCTTTTAAGGTGATACAGGCACATAACAATGTAGCTGTGTTCTGCTTGGTCCTTCTGACACGCCGTGTTCTTGCCCAGGAAGAACATGTACTCGGGTGGGGAGAACCTGCAGATGAACGGGGACACCCCTCACGACGGAGGGCACGGCGGCGGGGGCCACGGGGACTGCGAGGAGCTGCAGCGCACGGGCAGGTGGGTCCAAGGATTAAAAAGTCATTAAAAAGGACAAAAGGTGACAGGTACCTGTCTGCCACCGTGTCAGAGCAGTCCTGGTGTTGGTGGGGAGCTGTGAGCAGGGGAACAAGAGGCTCAACAGAAACATGTTTCAAGCTGACAGTGTCAGAGCCACGTGGAGTTTATGAGAGTTAAATGCTGTCTTGTCTGGCATCGTACAAAAAGGCATGTCTGCAAGTGAGTTCCCTTGTTCTCCAAGATTATTTCCTGTGTGTTTTTACATCCAGTTCTTTTGCTGGTTAACAATTTGAAGCATTTTTCCGTATAGCAGATTGTTTGGCTCGCCCAGCCATGGTGTCTGCCATGTGGAGAAATTTAGTCAGGGATGTAGACCAGAGTTAATCTATTTTATTACATCAACTAATATAGTTGGAGAAAAAAAACCCCAACAGACAAGCTTCCTGAACTGCAAACTGTAGTGGTCTGTTTAGCAAGACTTGTGTTCCTGAAATTTGTCTCTTTCCAGCTGCATCACATGTTCAAGATATTATCTATCTTTACAACATTATCTCTGATATTCCTGGACCACCACAGCTGCAGTAAGACTGTGTGTAATGTGGTGATCTCACTCCTTTGAGATAATACCTCATTGCTGGCAGTGTCTCTGATGGCTTATCATGGTGACTTTCACTGTAAAACATTTTTCACGAGTCTCCTCTTTCTTGTCCTTGCAGATTCTGTGGGGGCTTGATCAAAGACATAAAGAGAAAAGCACCATTCTTCGCCAGCGACTTCTACGACGCTTTAAACATCCAGGCCCTCTCAGCCATCCTCTTTATCTACCTGGCCACTGTCACCAACGCCATCACTTTTGGGGGATTGCTTGGGGATGCTACGGAGAACATGCAGGTGAGCAAGAGCTTTCAGAACCAACAAACAGCATTTCATTCTTACTGTCCGGTCAGAGGAGCGTTTGGGCACCCACAGAGCTGGAATTCTGGATACAATAATGGAGTTGTCCTGTGTTTTTACTGCTTTCTCTGCTGTTGTTGGCTGTCCTTTGACAGATTGTACAGGAGTTACCTTAAATGGGGATTAAAAGCAGGCCAGGAGGTGGAGAAAGTGTTTGCTTCTTCTCTAGAGAGAATTTCCTCTGATCTGCTCTCAGTTGTACCATTTCAGTCCAAATAAGTTTGCTGAGTCTGATTCAGACTTTCCATGTCTGAATCCTCTGCCTGACTCCTACAATACCTGGGCTTCTGTCTCTGGTGAAAAGAACATCCTAAAATTGATAGGAAAGCGAGTAAATCAGGAGATGTGACACAGGAGAGAACGGTAAGGTCGTTAGAAAGATGAATTTTGAAGTAGTGGGAGATCCTGAGAACCAGCTGGCATATCCGTGGACGGGCTGGATCAGTGGACAAGGCAAGAGTTGGGGCTCCAAAGGATAGCTTGGGCTAAAGGAAAGGGATTCTGCATTAACAATGCCATAGGGGCTTCATGTTAGTGGAATAATAGGAAAAATAGGAGGTTGTATTTAGACAGATTCAGTGCAGCCACATCAAATCTCCTAACAATAATTAAGATTGTAGTGACAGTGACTAAATTACTAATTTAAGCAGGTTTAATTAAGTTAAACATGGAAAAGGAGGGTGTGTATCTGGAACTCTGTGCTTCCCTGTGATGAACTACAGGCTGGAGTAAGATCCAGCAGCCTGTGGAGTACCAAACTTCCTTCTCCCCTGTGCTAACAGTTTGCCTTTTCTGAGAGTCATGGAAGTCAGGAATTGAGGGGCCTCTGGGACCCATCAGTGAGCAGCACTGGGCTGTCACTAGGTAGCAGAGCAAAGCCTGTCTGCTCTGCTTCTGAATGAGGTGCAGTCTTTAAATTAGGAGGAGAAAGGGGGAGTGTTACCCAATTCCAAGTTTAGAATCACTTTATCGTGAGTGGCCAAAAGCCTCTTCCGTTACCTTTGTACCCCATGAACATGTATTATCAAGTAGCAAAAAAAGAAAAATGGTATTTTTGGGGCTACCACATCACAGTTCATGTGTCTCGTTGGCTGCAAAGAGTGATGTGACTGCTGCTGGGGCAGACCCTGAGCACGGCCTGTCCCTGCTGCCTGTCCCGGGAGCTGCTCCGGCCGGTGCTTCCTTAACAGCTCGCTCCAGAGTTCTGTGTTTCTGCGAAAAGACACTATTCTTAGCTTCAGACACGTGGAAGAATGCAGGGGAAAGAGATTCCAGATGCGCTGGCCGCAAGGGCCCTCTCCATGAGAAATGCCAGAGGAGTGGAGGGGATCGGCAGTGTGGATGCCGTTCCTCGCCCCGGGAGCAACCGGCTCATCCTCAGAAGTCCCCCAGAGGCAGCCAGCAAATATTACTTCCTTCAGTATAAACACTAATTTGTGTCTTTCCAAGGAAGAGAGACACAAAACTGGACTTAAATTCTTCACAATACCCCTGATAAGTCAGGAAAACTGCAACTCCATCCCTGCAGCGTGTCATGGATGGGAGGAAGGATCTGCGTGTGCTGTTAATTAACATGTGTGGCATTAATGAGGCTGCTGGTTCACACAACTCCAGCCATGCACATAAGCCCGGGGTTAAATCCACCCCTGGTTGTTGGGAACATGTTCCTGGAGAGGGTAATACTGATGGCTGCACGTCCTATTCAGTAGAAGATGATGCTCTTATTACTCCTTTAAAACTCAGTCAAGTGTAAATAGATTAGGAGTAAATGAGGTAAGATCAGCACGTTCTGCACACTCGGCCAGTAATCACATTTTATTGCCATTTATATTTCATCCACATTTTTCATTTTAAAAGTAGATATTGTCCAGCTACAGCTGGACATGAAAATGCAAGAATGCACCAAGTGTGCTGTTCTATCCTTCTCCAGCCAAGCTGCTTTGCCACGCGTGCCAAAGGTAATTGTAGAGCTCGTTAAGTATGGAATTTATGGCTTGCTGGTGACATCTGATGAAGTTGGGTCTTAACACGTGGCTGCTGGGTGAAACAACCTTACTTGGTGTGTGTCTTACTTACTAAACCAGTGACTTGAAAGAGAGGCAGGTTGTTTATCTAGAAAATGTCTGCTCAGTTGGAGAGAGAAAATATCCCACGTCCATTGTCCTACACTGTCCTACACACTCCTACAGCTGTTTGAGGAGTCCCGCAGACGTGTCTCTTTACTGTCAAAGACTTGGAAGATCATAGAATGATACAATGGTTTGGGTTGGAAGGAACCACAAAAGGATCTGGTTCCGACCTCTCTGCCACGGGCAGGGACGCCTTCCACTAGACCAGGTTTCTCCAAGCCCTGTCCAACCTGCCCTTGGATGTTCCAGGAGTTCTGAAATCCTTTAAATGGTCCTTGAAAATGCTCTCCCCCCCTTGTCAAATATAAAATATAGTATATAGCGTTGATAACCTGTGGAACTCAGATAACCAAGGGGGGTTGGTGGTTATATCCTGAGTAACTGTGGATTGTGTGGGACCAACACATCTCAGTGTGAGCTGCAGGAGAGGCAGAGGACGCTCTTCCCTTGCAGCCCATGGCCGGTCACCGACAGAACTGCTCATTTCGAAAGGGTTCTGCAGCAGAAGTGACCCCTGTGCCGTGTGTCCGCAGGGCGTGTTGGAGAGCTTCCTGGGCACGGCCGTCACCGGCGCCATATTTTGCCTTTTGGCTGGTCAGCCCCTCACCATTCTGAGCAGCACAGGGCCCGTCCTGGTCTTTGAGCGGCTCCTCTTCAACTTCAGCAAGTGAGTATGCGGGGGAAGAGGGCGGGGGGGAGGAATGTCCCATGGTAATGAAATCCCAGCCAGGGAATGAGCTGCCTGGCGGTGGGGAAGGAGGGGATTTAGTGCACAAAATGAAACATGTCGCTGTTCCCTCTTGAGATCCAGTGCAATCACATCAGGGATTTTCCCGGCACGCATGTCCCAGGGCGCTGCCCAGTGTGTGGCTGCCTGTCTCCGTGAGGCCTCCTGGAAAGAAATCCTTGACCAGTTCAGTCCTCCATGAGCAATTTGCTCTAGTTTACAGCGTGCTGCTCCTCCCAGCCACTGCTTCCCTGGCTGCTCTGGATTTCCCGTAGGAGCAAAGAAATCAATCCAGCTCTTCACTAACAAAACCCTGCAGGTCTCCAGGTTACCAAAAATTTGGCCTTAAATCTCTAATAGTTTGAAATAATCACTATCATTTGTGAAAGCAAAAGTACCTGTGATAGAAACAGCCCCCAGAATTCTGCAGTGGAGCTTTCCTGCAGTAGAGGCTCTTGGATTTTTTCCATTTAACAGGTATAAAGAGGTTCTACTCCCTCCCCTTTGTTGATAGCTGACACCCAGAGCCAAAGGGAGCCCATTTTGTTAGGTGTGCTCATTTACCAGTCCCACATCTGCAATACCAGGAAAATACACAGGAATCCCTAAGGGAATCAGTGGTGTTATGGATGATTTTATGCATAGGGCTGCTGATCCTTGGGCCTGTGTTTTGCAAGGAGATCGTTTTAGGTTACACAGAATACACCCCAAATCCCTTGCAACCCATGGTCGTGGCATTGCAGGTTGTGCGGGACTTGTGTTCCTACACATAGGGAGGGATAGGGGCTAGGAAGAATAGATGGAAAATTAGATGATTCCAGAGAGGGAAACTGTAAGCTGCCAAAGGGTTGCGAGCTCCACAGTGGAACAAGAGGGGAGCACCTTTCTTTTCTTCCTTTGGCTGGAATAAATGAATAGAGTCAGAAATGGGCATGGCTGCACCTGTTGGCATGTGGCAGGCATGGCACAGCCCAGGTGCAGCACACAGCAGGAAAAAAGCAAGATGGAAAAGCACTTTGTACTGTTTTGGGAGGGAGAAGGTGTTTATTTTTAACCTGAAAAGGAGGTGGTGCAATAAAAGCCATTGTCCTAACAACCTGCCGGAGCAGAAAGGCAGGAGTTTTCAAAGGGAGCCTTTCTCACAAGGAAATTGGAACCGAGGACTGTGATTTTTCTGTAATGCATTTGTGGTTGTTCCTATTCACAACGTGCTGTTCCCTCCTGTGAGCAAAATTAGAAAGACTTCCCATCTACTGACTCATTGGAAGTGTGACTCGTGTGTGTGCGTGTGCGTGCGTGCGTGTGTGTGTGTGTATGGAGGGATTCCTAAAAGCACCTCATGGACCCAGACATGTGCCTGGCTTTGGGTGCTCCGTGGTGCCATCATGGGGGGGTCGATGCTACAGGACACAGTGCTTTTCCACCTGCTCTGTCAGCTTCAGACATGCTGCAGGAATTTGAGGGGTAAAAGCCAAACTAATATAGTTTGAAAGTCTTTGAAGTTCTTCAGTGGTGTGGAGCCAGAGTGTACCTGGGCTCCTGCCAGCTGCCTTCACGTGGATGGCAGCTCCTGCCCCCTCAGGCACGGACTCCGGATATTTCAAAGCTGTCACTGGGGTCTTTTGTTATTATTTTTTTCTCCTTCTCTTTTTTTAAATCACTTTTTTTTTTCTTGCTGCTTACCCTCTCCCAGGCCAGGGCTTCTTGGCTTCCAGGGTTGGGACTGCCAGCCACAGCACCTCCCACTCCCTTTCCCAGAATAGACAGTAACCTCCCTGGCAGGTGCTTATCTGCACCAGTGTCCCCTTTTGGCACTTGTTCACTCCTAAAAGCCCACCTTTGGACTTTGTGCCTCCATGACACTGCAGCCTTGAGCAGCAAACACAGGGCCATCGTTCCCAGCAGGGAACAGTGCAGTTGGCTCCATGGTTCTCCTCAGCCTGCCAGTCCTGGCACCAGGGTTTGTCACAGAATCACAGAACATCCCAGGTTGGAAGAGACCCGCAAGGATCAACAAGTCCAACTCCGTGCTCCTGGCAGGACTACCTAAAACTAAACCATATGACTGAGAGCATTGTCCAGATGCTCCTTGAACTCTCTCAGGCTTGGTGCCATGACAGCTTCCCTGGGGAGCCTGTTCAGTGCCCGACCACCCTCTGGGGGGAGAACCTTTTCTTTATGTCCCATCTCAGCTTCCCCTGACCCAGCTTCATTCCACATAACATCTGCTTTCCTGATCTTGTCTTAACTCGATGTTTTCCTTTCTTGCCACCCCTGTCTTGTTGCAGGGACAATGACTTTGACTACCTGGAGTTCCGCCTCTGGATCGGCCTCTGGTCAGCCTTCCAGTGTCTCATTCTCGTGGCCACCGATGCCAGCTTCCTGGTCAAGTACTTCACCCGCTTCACTGAAGAAGGATTTTCCTCCCTGATCAGCTTCATCTTCATTTATGATGCTTTCAAGAAGATGATCAAACTGGCGGATCATTATCCCATCAACTCCGAGTTCAAGGTGGACTATATCACGCATTACTCTTGTGCCTGTAAACCAGTAGATCCAGGTAAGAGAGTGTTTCATTACCTCTCCAGTTTGCAGGTAGCAGGTGGCATTTGCTCTCTTTTTCCTTTGTGCTGCAACCCAGATAATAGGTAGATTATTCCTTCTTTATCGGCTGTCTTCAGATACCCTATCTTAGGTTTTTTTGGAAGCTGAGGGGTGAATTTCACTATATGTCCCAACTGGAATGCTGGTATAGCCAACTTTCCTGGGACTCCTCTTGTGAGCAGCATGATCAGTAAAGAAGCTTCTCTGCACCCTTGTCACCTTGCATCCCTCTGGCTGTCAGTTCCAAATGGCATTCCTCTGAGAATTCTGTGAAAGGGCAGAAGTGGTGGCCATGTCACTGCCATGGAGCTCAGGTCACTCCTGTTTCAAGTGCTGGAGCTGGATTTATTCAAGGTGTTACCCAAACATGGGTGGTTCCCACCTCCTGGTTGCATGGATGAGTGGGAAAGCACAAACAATTCCTCGCTAAGCGGAAGGGAAGTGTATCCAAAGGGTAGCCTATCTCCAGAGCGTGGGCTGCACGGCAAATAGAGCCTGTATGTATAGGTCTGGGTACACAGCCGGGAACAAAGGGAAACAAAACCCAAATCCAAACAGAGGGAACGCTGGCTGTATCATTAGGGAAGCAGGGACCACTCCTTGGATCCTACACACAATGAGGAGTGAGTAAGAAGCTTGGTCTTGTGCTCAAAGTAAACTGCAGGTTACCTCAGCACACCTGTCCAACAGGAAAAGCTGCTGGCTGCTCCTCGCAGGTGTCACGAGCCATTTCCCTGGGAGCCGGGTGCCTGCCTTATTTATTAAACACAGGATCTTGGCGAGCACATGGATGCTGCTCTGGTGCTGCCTCCATTGGAATGGCACAGTGTTTTCCTTTTCAGAGCCAGGACGGTGGGAATGGTCAATGCCAAGTCTCCACTTCCTATTGAAACACCTGTGGCTCTCCAGACAGCAAAGTAAAAAAAAGTTTATTTAGCAAAACCTCAGTAAAATGGAGGTGGTGAGCCTGTTTGCAGCAAGGACTGCATTCCTAAATGAAATTTCAAATCCATGATTCCTAATGCTGCAAAAGCCAGAGGAAAACGTGTCACTGCCACAGGGAATGCTGCTCCTTCTTTCAAAGGAATTATCCCCATCCTGTTGATTTCAATTACTTGCCATCTTTTTGTTTCTTTTAATTCAAAAAATGTGTTTGTGCTGGACGCTAAAATGCATTTTGCTTTTCTGGATATCTTGGGGGTTGTGCTTACATTTGAAATTAATCATTAGAGTGTTCTGTGGATATTTACTTTAATCCAGAAATCATTAGAAAAATATTGGAAACCCATCGAATGTTATATTGTCTGTCTGGTTTTCTGGTTTGTGTGGTTTTTCTTTTTTTTTTGTTTTTTTTAAACCATGAACTCCAAAAAAAACCTCAGTTAGGTTTGGATTATGTTTCACTTAACCTTTTCTTTCAGTTTTGTGAGTGATTAATGATTGAAGGCTTTTGAATCTCTCTGAAACAACACTTGTGACTCACTTTACTGGAGCAAAGAGGTGGCAAACAGCTTGATGGAGTCAAGAAATTACTTAATAATTGGAATTTTCTCTCCTCCCGAGCCGTTTCCTGCATCCTGCTCACCAAACACCCTTTTCTCTTCTCTCTTGCAGTTAATAGCTCGTTCTTTAACAGGACAGCGGTGCTGTCAGACGATGAGCTGGTCTATTCCTCCTCTGAAATGGTGAGTTCCCCTTGGGAGGGCACGGATTCCATGGGCTACAGTCTCACGGTGCTAATCCAGTGGCGAGCTTTGGATCATGAGAAAGAAGTGGAGCTTGATGGGTCACATTCATTTGTGGGGGACATGTGTGAAGGAAGTTGAGACACAGAATAGTAACTCCTTTTAGTCAGACACCAGCAGGAAAATGGTCTCACCCAAATCATTCTATGACTCCCTTTTATTCCTGCAGGACAACACCACCATTGACTGGGCTGCTCTGACAGCCAAAGAGTGCTTGAAATACGGGGGAAAACTTGAGGGCAACAGCTGTGGCTATGTCCCTGACATCACCCTCATGTCTTTCATCCTCTTCTTCGGCACTTACACCTGCTCCATGGCCCTCAAGAAATTCAAGACCAGTCGCTATTTTCCCACCACTGTAAGTATCTCCTTTCACCCGAGCAGTCTTCCCGAGGGCAAAGCTCAACCTTCCTTTTGGAGTAGCTGTCACGCACACAGGGAGGGGTGCTCTGCAGGGAAGCCAGGTTGGACTGGTTGGGATAAAAACATGGAACTGGTTAACCAAGGTATGCCCGGGATTGCTCCCAGTGGTTCTGGAGGGCACAGGTAAGGCACAGAAGAGCCAAGAGGAGCCATAATCTCTCCTGGGAATGTAGCAGGCATTTTAAAGGCACTGAAGACAACACTTCCAAACTTACAGGCACCTCTCAGGTGCATCTGCTTGTTTTGTCCCCTCAGGTGAGACTCCCACAGCAGGCGTGCAAGCCGGAGCTTTCCGTGTGTGCCAAACCCGTGTTTCTCTCTGAGACTTGCCCCATTTTTGGCATTCTGACACACAGGGATTTATCCTGCATGGATGTTTACTGTCCTGCTGTGTTACAATTGAACCTCTCTTACTTTTAATAAAAAGGAAACAAATTCCATCCGGGCTGGAATGCAGCTCAATTTGTCTGTAACCATGTGAACCCAGGAAACCAGGAAGGAACAATGGCCCTAGAAAGCTCACACAGTACCAGGCAAGCACAGTGGCTCCTGCACAGTTAAATTTTGGCGTCTGACCAGTGGCAGCTTTAAGTTGTCATATTCCAATGACTTCAGGAGAGCTGCAGTCTTAGGGATTTAGCTGAGAAGCCTGGTTTGTTTTCCTGTCAGCTTAGGTTGATTCATTACTTGAACAGCAAACAAGGTAATCTCTGCCAGAGTATCTCATTTGTGGAAGTTTGGGTCTTCCCATCTCCTAAAGGAAATTTTGTGACTTTCCATTGTGTTGTTTTCATGCTCCCATTTAGGCTTTCAGACACCACAGTAAAGTACCAAGGCACTTGTAGGCAAATGGCGCCAGACATGACAGTGGGCATCTTTGTGGAAGAAGGAATGCTGAGTTTGTCTTGCCACAAGGTCTTATGTAGACACTAAAGCGTGGGTGAAGCGGTGTTTCGTGGTGCTCACTCCTGCTGTTATGATACCACCTTCTCTTTCAGGCCCGGAAGCTCATCAGTGACTTTGCCATTATCCTGTCCATTTTGATTTTCTGTGGAATAGATGCCCTGGTTGGTGTGGACACACCAAAACTAATTGTGCCAAGTGAATTCAAGGTATGTAATTGTCAGACCTGTGGAAGAGGTTCACTTCCCCCCTACCTACCCTGTGTGGAATGACTTGCCCTCAAAATGGGAGCATAGTTAGTGCTCTGGAAAGGGCTGATTTACTCAGAGGATATCCTTTTTGTAGCATCATTTTGATTGGCTGATTAATATCCTAAATCCTGCCTCCATACTTGGAACCTTTCCTTGTTAGTGGGAAAGATGAAATTGTCACAAACCTCCAGTGTCTCCCTGTAGTCCCATTGCTGGAATTACGCCTGGTTTGGGGATGTCATCGCTCCTGTATTGCACCTCCAACAACAGCTTTCTTTTCCCTGTCCTTCGAAGCCAACCAGTCCCGAGAGGGGTTGGTTTATCCCACCTTTTGGAGGGAACCCGTGGTGGGTGTACCTGGCAGCAGCCATCCCTGCCCTGCTCGTGACCATCCTCATCTTCATGGACCAGCAGATCACCGCCGTCATCGTCAACAGGAAGGAGCACAAGCTCAAGGTGGGTGTGCTTTGTGTCTTGAGCGCTTGCAGGGGCTTTTCCTCCTACCACTTTGCTGCCTCACGGACATGAGCCTGTTCCCTGTCACTGGCTGCTGTTTTTAAGGAGGAGAAGTTGCTTTGTGGTCGCGGTCACGTTGCACAGTGCTGTCAAATACGAGCAATAAGCTGGAGAGATTTGGGACATACCAAGGGCATAGCCCCAGTTGGATGTTATTTAAAGAAGAGCTGACACGAAACAGCCTAGGATGTAGTTGTGTTTTTAAAATAAACTTTCCAGAGTGGTGCTATGCAGTTTTTCGTGCCTGTAGGGTTTTTCCTTTCCCTGCATGGTCAGTTCTATTGAAAAATATTACATTCCTGTAAAAGAAGACTCTCCCTTCCTGATAATAGAGCGTGTGGTGTGACCGGTGGGAGTAAAGACCCACTCAGAACACAGGTAATAGTGGGTCATTATTCAGATACCTACAGCTATAACCTTCATCAGTTACAGGGAGAGCTGTTGGAAATGGGAAGGGAGCTTTTGCTTTGAAAAGAGGAGGATGTTTCAATTGACGTGGTCACTGTGGACAAGTAACATGTGATTTAAGGCCATCCTGAGCCTGACCTGGAGGAGAGAGTCGGAGTACCAGGGAATGGGAAAGGTTTGTTGTGCACAGTGATGATGGCGCACAGATGCTGGCTCACAATTTAAAAAAAACCCCTCAGAACATCCCTGTTTGCCACCTTTGATACTGGGCCCTCATCTTCCTCAGGGCAGGCTGATTGTTGCCATGGTCTCAGTTTTAGGTCTGTCTCCTGCACCTAACTAAGCAGACATAGCATTTTGTTAACCACTGGGAGAATATATTCACTGTCCTTCCCCCATGAAAAAGAGACCCCTCATCTCTGCAGCTTATAAAGCTCATGAACCACACAACGTGGTTTTGCTGTCAGCCCTGGGTGTACTTTTTTAGTAACAAAGTTATAAACACTCCAGCAAAGTACTGTTAATATAAAAAATGTATTCCCTGCTTCCCTTGTTACATGTGAGCTCTGTGTTTATTGGAATTGGGGGTTCTCAAGTCCCATCCTGTTGCTTTGCACCAAAAAACACCTCTGTACATAAGATTTACTGAAAAAAAAAAGGTCAGGTTTTTTTCTGCTCATCCCTTGCTAAAGCCTTGGCAGAGTGTCACAGGGTGCCTGTCCCAGTGCCACCAGCCAGCCAAGGTAAGCAGTGCACGTGTGAGGAAAACAGTGAGGACTATTCAAGAGGAGCTGGGTTGCTTTCCCTCCTGGGTCATCCTAGGTCTGGGTTGGGGTTTTTTTCCAATAAAATCAAATTAAACAGGATTAAAAAAGAAGGCTAATCTGTTTTAAAATAACACACCTTAGAGGTCTGTCTGGTGTTTTTCTGAAAGTCCCTTTCTTTGGTGGTTCTTTTGTTTCTTCACTTCTCTTGGCGCTTGTGACCACTGGATTTCCTGTGTTAGTTCATGAAAGGATTTAAAAAATAGAGCATCAGGGGTCTTTGAAAAGGAGTCAGGAATGAGGGCAGCTTTCTGCTTTGGATAGGGAATGACCCTTCAGCTGTTCTTGTTGCATTCCATAAAAGGAACCTAGGATTGGGTGTTGAGGGAGTTGCTTCCAGCACCAGGCACCATCTGCAGAGCCCAGGCCCATTGAGAAGTCCTGACTAGGAGATCCTGCAGTTCAGACCTCACTCTGAGACAGCCAGTGTCACATGTTACCTTTAGGCAGGCACCATATGTCTGTAAGGTGGCTTTCTTCCTTAAGTCATCACACTGCAAGTTGTTGTTCAACAGCTGCTTCAAACTAAAATTAGGCTTTGGGCTGTTTTTTTAAAGGGTGGTTTGAGTGTTTAAAGCTCTGTAGGCATCCAAGCATCACTTACAAGGATGTGAGATGACTTGGGGCACAACCCATCTCTCTCTCTCTCTCAATCTCTCTCTCTGTCTATCTCTATATTTATTTTGAAAGCTTGCTATATATTTGTTTTGAAAGCTTGCTTATGCTGTTTACAAGATCCAATGTATATTTGGTGTTTGGCTCTGTTTGCCAAAAGAAATTGTAGAAGGAAATGCCACTTGTCCAGTGTGCCTGTGCCCCGCTCCGTAGGCACTTGGAATAATTCAGCTGAAGGTTGTTTGTCTCCCTTTCACAGAAAGGTGCTGGATATCATCTGGATTTGTTCTGGGTGGCCATTCTGATGATCGTCTGCTCCTTCATGGGGCTGCCCTGGTATGTGGCTGCTACCGTCATCTCCATCGCTCACATCGACAGCTTGAAGATGGAGACGGAGACTTCAGCCCCTGGAGAACAGCCCAAGTTTTTGGGAGTGAGGTATGTCCAACCAGAAAGGCCTTAATTACTGTGTTTGCCTGTAAAATCCTTTTGTACAAAGAATTTTGTGCTGCTCTCTCCCTATTTCCAAAGCCAGCCGTGAGATTCAGCAGCACAGGTCTCTGGCGATTCCTTGGGCAAACCCCAGGTGTGATTCCTCAGAAATTTATTTGGCCAGATCAGATGCAGTTTTCCAGTGTTAAAGAAGATAAATTTCCTGCAGATTTCTTTATCCATGGAAATGAGGCATTCCTTAGCAAATGTAATGGTCAGACATGCAAACCTGTTGTGCCTAGAGCAGTCAGCTCTACTTAATGGAGTTATTTTTTCTGTGTTTGGTTGCCTTAATTAAGTGGTCTGAAGTGCTTCCGATGGCAGCACTCCTGGAAATCAGGCTGCTTGTTTAGGCAACTAAATAGAAACTTAATGACCTGACTTACAGTGCTCAGAAACATTAGTGGCCAAGGTATTTTTGGAAGTGGGAAGCCCTATGGGCACTGATGAAGGCACAAGTTCAGCACCTCATGAAGGTCTCAACCATTTTTCCAAGCTGCTGGAGTGCTCTGAGCAGGACTCACAATATGTGACTGATCTAAGGGTGGTGAGCTAATGATTTTTTATCTCTCTAAGTACGGCCGTGTGGGGAATTTGGAGTGCTGGTTAATGGTCTGTAATGTTTAACATGCAAACACACCCCTCCTCACTCAGTAGCAGTGCTGTGTTGACCCCAAACAGCATAAAGAAACCAATCTGGGGTTTGAAAACAGGGCTGTGCAGGGCTTAGTCAGGATCCAGCCACATGTCTGATGCTGTAGGCTGAAAAACATGGCTGCAAAAGTGAGTTTTTGGGCTTTATGTTGCGTACTCAGAATATAAAACCAAAGCTATGCTCCTCACCCAGTGATGTTGTTTCAGGGAGCAGAGAGTCACTGGAGTCATTGTTTTCATCCTGACTGGGGTGTCTGTCTTCATGGCTCCCATCCTGAAGGTAAGGATGGTTTACAGTTTTTTGGAAGCTTAAATCCAAACCTTCTGGAAGGCAAACCCACCATGGTTGTAGTGTGCTGGAATAGTGACGAAGTTCAGGGCTGGGAATCTTGGGCACTGTGATTTTTTTTCATTTTAAGATTATTCTTCTGTGTTTGCATAAAGTTAAGTTTCCTTTTCTTTTATGATTCCTTTTGTACCTTTGCCATGCCTGCATTTTATGGAAAACGAATCACGGATAAAGCTCAAGAGTATGGAAAACATGTTTCTGGAGGAAATAGTGTAATTAAATGGCATTCCTTCATCCCCTGAATCTTTTTTTCCTGTGAGTTTAGCCAAGACTCTGGACAGATGTGCTGCTTGTGGATCTAGGTAGGTTGCTATTTTCCAAGACCAGAAATGTTTTGGCACGTAGCCACAGAGAAATGCATCCTTAGTGGATCATCAGATTGTAGAAGGGAACTGGAAAACCTGCTTATCCCTGTCTTGTGGAGGACACAGCCTACTCTGGGAATGGTGATGGAAGCAGTGCCAAGCACAGACATGCAGTCCAATGGGAAATGTCAGCTGCAGGTGTCCGTCTTCATGGATCCCAAGGCCGATGGTAGAAGCAGAACATGTCAAATCAGTGGCACCATGCATTATAACTCCAAGATGGAGCAGATGGGTGTCTGGAGGAGCATTTCTGGAGGAGGCAGAGGAGTTTTTGGAAACCACAGGGGCTGCGAGGCACAGTGAGATGTGAGCCTGAGGGGAGGAGGCAGGCAGGGAGCAGCAATGCTGCCTGTGGAGAGAGTGGAGACAGTGGCTTTCCAAAGCCAGCGTGTTTCTCTTCTTCATTTCTAAGGTTGTTTGTACGGCTCGAATTTTGATGTCTTGGTAACAGTTTCCGCCTCTGCACAAACAGGCACTTCCGTGCCCTTAATTTAATGCCTGATTGTGATAATCCTGTTTGTTAGTCCATGTGACCTTTCCCTGCAAGATCCCTCTTCCTCTGTTCCACTGGGGTCTATTATTTCCCCTGTTATTGCTTCAGTCATTAGTTCTTTGCTGTGCTTCCCCTAAGACAGCGTGTGGGGAAGATCCTCGCGGGAGGACGCCTGAGGATAAATAGGCACGCTCCTGGCCCACGTGCCAGCGGGAAGGACCTGGCAGCATTTCAGGACCTTTAGCAAATTCCAGTGGCAGGGTCCTGCTGGAGGGAGCTGCTCTGCTAAATGCATTGCAGAACATTTCAGTCTTCTGCCAGCGGCGAGTTGAACGCTGACGATCCCAAATTCAATAAACCAGGCAATGCATGGAATAATCCCAGCTTTGTTTTCTGGGGGTTTTGTGGTGATTGTGCTGGTTTTGGATGTCACTGGTGTTTCTGCTCAACTGTGGCAGATCTCCACAGAAACATCCTCGGCCCTGCTGAGAGAGTGACAGGCACTTTCCTATAAATACAGTTTTAATCCCCTTGGCCCACAGCAGGTTTGGTCGGAGTGCTGAAGCCAGCAACCCCATCATTGGGGAAGACTTTGCCAAGATAAAGTCTTCCAAAATGACAGCACCGCTTGCTGCTCTGCAGGATAATGTCCTGAGGTTTCACCTCGGGAGGATCTACGGGATTAATCATTGTGGAATGGAGAAATAATATCTGGGCATTTTTCTATTTTTAAAAAAACCCAACAGAAATAAGAAAAAGGGGAGGAGAGCAGTGGAAATGAGCTAGAAAGCTGAACTCTGATTTCTGGAGATGTTGTCTTGTCTTGTCTCATCCCTCAGATCCAGTGAGGGCTTTGAATCCTGGGGTCACCCACAGCTTTGTGAACCACACACTGGGTCCCCACCCCACCCACAGTGGTGATGGCAGATCCCCACTGTGGAGAAAACATTTGTCTTTTAATGGGCATTATCAACACGGCTCTCCAGAGGAAGGAAATAAATCCAAGAGAAGGATGAGTTAGCAAGCAAGAAGTGTGCAGGAGCTGATAGGGAATAAGACTCGGGAAGGAAGGAAAAATGTAGGCAGGAGAACTTTGAATGGCACGTGACCAGGTGACTTTGATGCTCATGTGCCCCCAGGGAAATGCTTGTAGGAAACAGATGAATAAGGTGGTGGGGAATACGCTAAAACACTGGATAGCTGCCCTGTTATTTGCCTCTTTCATGAGCTCTGTGCAGAGGTTGGAAGGGGAGTGTTCCCAGCACAGGAGTTCTGGGAACAGCACATGCTGTGGCTGTGCTGTGGCTGCCGTTCAGTGGCAGCCACCCGGCACTGCATGAGGGCTGTCCCTTGGAGCTTGTTCCATCCCCCTTGGGCTCCAGTAAATCCCACAAAGGCCGTTATTCAGCTCCTGCCTGTGGTTTGTTCCAAGCATCCCCGTTCCTGTCACACCAGGCTGGCTGCACAGTTCTGCTGGGGGGGACAGAGACTCGTTCTGAGGAGCGTGTGTGATGTTCCTCACTCCCACAGGAAGTGGAGGATGGAGGAATGGGCGGCACTTAGCACTCGAGGGAGCAGAAAGTGATGTTTGAAAGGACAGATCCTGGCAGTGAAGAAGGGAACTCTCAGTCCTGTATTTGGGATTAGTTAGGGATTAATGTGTGTGAGAGATGGAGCGGGCAGAGATTGGGTTGGCATGACTGTCATCGCTGAGGTGGGGCTCCAGAGAAGAGCCTTTCTGCACAGATTTGTATGACTTACTGACCCGGATGTGGAATCACAGGATTGTTTCAGTTGGAAAAGCCCTCCAAGATCACCCAGTCCAACCAGCACTGCCAAGCCCACCATTAAACCCTGTCCCCAGGTGCCTCGTCTACACAGCTTTTAAATTCCTCCAGGAATGCTGACTCCACCACTTCACAACCCTTTCCATGAAGAGATTTCTCCTAATATCCAGTCTAAACCTCCCCTGGCGCAACATTTCCACTTGTCCTGTCACTTGCTACCTGGGAAAACAGGATATACTTCAAACCACAGGATCACTCTGCCTTCTCTGCCTTCTGCTTCCAGTCTCATCACAAAGCCAGAGGTGAAAGGCAGTTTGCAGCTCATTGGAGCACGTTTCCCCACCTCCTCCTTAACTCGCTGACTGACTGCCGTCATTCCCTGTTGTTCTTGGCGAGACGTCCAAGTCCTGGTCAAGTGGGGGAGTGTGATTGCACAAATGTCCTTGTTGTCTCTCAGAACACAGCAGAAGGATCTATTTATTTGGCTTTGCTTTGCTTGATTATTTATATGGCTTTATTCCTCTGTGTTGTCCACTCATAGATGCAGTTTGAGTTGATCACAGGCTGGGACTGACATCCCACCACGTGTTGGCAGCGCACTGTGTACAGGGAGAGTTGTTCACCCGGTTTCTCCTGCTCTTCCTCCCGCAGTTCATTCCCATGCCTGTGCTCTATGGTGTCTTCCTCTACATGGGTGTCGCGTCCCTCAACGGCGTGCAGGTGAGTCCCTCCAACATCACGGAGAAGGTAGCAGTCATTAACCAGCACAGGGGCCCTCCCACAGCCCTCCAGCTTTTCACTTCTCCTTCACTGCCTCATCTTCCTTCCCAAGAAACCCAGGGAGGGTGGCAGCTGTCACAACCATTGCACAACCTGGGTGTCCTGAGGTGAAGACCGAGGGAGAGTGGCCAAGTCCGGGCACTGTCTGTGCCAGGGAGTGCTTTGTGAAGACCCAGGTCCATCCTGGGCCTTGGAGCAACCTGGTCTAGTGGAAGGTGTTCCTGCCTGTGGCAGGGGGATTGAAACAAGATGGTCCTTAAGATTCCTTCCAACCCAGACCGTTCCAGGATTCCACAGGCTTCCTCCCCAGCTCAGGCTCGCTCCCAGGGTGGTTTGGGTCCTCTGCCACAGACTGAAGGCAAACAAGGAGGATGATTTATGGCAGTGGGGTTATTCTGCAATGCTAACGAGCGGGAACATTGTTCTCTGGGGAGGGGAAGCCAAGCCCCTCTCTTTGTCGTTGAGGAAATCTTATGTAAGGAGCCGTTCTCATGGCCAGCGCCTGTAGCTGGCCCAAGGAAGCTGGAAGTGGTTTTGTTGCTTTCTGGCACCCTGTTAAATATGGCCTTTCTTTTATTGCTGGGTTGTGCCCTAAGGGGAAGGGACTGCCTGTTCTGTGAGCTCCAGGAGAATTCCCTCGGGGGTTCTGCAAAACAGCCCCAGGTTCCATTCACTGGTGCAGGATCCGTCTGGTCCTGGCAGTGGGCAGTGAGCCCACCTTGGGCAGGGGACAACAAGGGGATTGTCCTGTTGGCCCTGGGGCTGGCTCTCCCGGAGGGGATTTCCCCTGCTCCTGGTCCAGGTAGTCAGGGAACTGGGCAGATTGTTTTCCCCCCAGTCAAATGTGTTTTTCACTGCATGAGAAATCCCCATTTTGGTTTAGCTCCAAGTCCATCCGGTCCAGCACAGGGCAAAGGGGCACTACTGGGAAAGCTGCCCGTCTTCCTCGCTCTTCAGCGAGGTGCCGCTCTGTTCTCTGGCAGTGTGGTGTCTGCCCTCGCCTCTGCTGACCTCTGCTCCTGATTTATTTGGGGAAAAGAAAAGCACTGTTCCTAAATGCTGAATGTCTTTCCTTGGCAGGACTGGGGCAGGGGAGGGCAGCAGAAGTGCCCCAGAGTGTGATGCTGACCCTGGTTTGGGCATTCGTCTTGTTTTCTCTCTTTTTTGTGCATCGTGCATTTCATTTCACTGTCCCTTTCTTTTCTTTTGCAGTTCATGGATCGTCTAAAGCTGCTCTTGATGCCTCTAAAACATCAGCCTGACTTTATCTACCTGCGCCACGTCCCTCTGCGCAGGGTCCACCTCTTCACCTTCCTGCAGGTGGTGTGCCTGGCCCTCCTCTGGATCCTCAAATCCACCGTGGCTGCTATCATATTCCCTGTCATGGTAGGTGACGCCCTCCATCACATCTCTCCCTCCCTCCCTTCTCCCTCACATCCCTCCCTTTCACAGCCTGCACCTTCCGCAGTCATTCCCTCCCATAAATGGGTAAATACAACCTCTCCCTGCCAAATGCCTGGCTCAGGGCTCTGCTCATGGGTCTGGTGTAGGACTGCATGGGGTCAATGTGGCTGTGCCTGCCTTTACATAAATCCTCTGGAGGAAAACGAGCCTGGAAAGTTAATTTTTTCCCAGAAAGGTGTAGTTAGTGTTGACCGTTCCTGGCTGCCAAGGTTAGATTTGCCATGGTTTCTCCTTGAGCTGCATGAACCAGGGAGAGGAGCAGTTTTCCTGTTTTAGTCCACGCTAATTACCGGATACAAAATGTCTCCCTGGCTTTTAAATAGCACAAATTGACAAAACCAAGAAGGAGACTCAGTGCTAAGAGGGGTGCCAGAGGGAGGGAAAGGATTAGAGGAAAAAAAGGAATGTCTCTTTTCCTTGAACTTGAGTAAAAAGGCCCTAATGTTGTTTCATATCAGAGGGTGATTATTCAGATCATTACTGGAGCTACAGACACAGGCTCCCTCTGGCTTGGAGATAGGTCAGACTGCTGCAAAGGCAAAGCTTTATGAAACTCCTGAGTAAATTTGGACCCCCCAGGTCACCTGATTTCAGGTTTATGGACAAGTAAAATCTCAGTTGTGGGGGCAGGTCCTTGCAGTGCTTATTTAAGGGGCAGAAGGAGGGAGGGCAGAACCCAGATCGAGGACAAGCTGGTGAAATGAGAAAAGATGATGCAAGTAAAAAAATCCTCCAAATGTTCCCTCTGGGACACATGCTTCTGTAAAAAGCGTTAAAAATCAGCAGTTCCCACTCTTTCAGTTCCATCACTTTTCCATGTCTGTGTTGGAAGCTGAATCTAAAATCTCTTTGCCCATAATAGAATCTGAGTGAACCCCAAGTCTGCTAGACTTTGTTTTAATAGTGCAAACTCAGGGAAGGCACAGCCACAGCTCTGATGGAGCTGAATCTGGTGGCAAAACCTCACTTACCTGCACTCAGGAACTAAATTACTGTGAACTCCCAATTTGTGAGGATCCAGACAGTAGCCAACTCTCTGTTTATTTGGAGGAAAGGCATTTCAACACGGCAGTAATTCATAGTGGGATGATCACGGGTGTCTGCGTGGCATCTTTCCACCCCCTGAGTAATTCCTCACGTCTGTAATCGTGTCTTAAGTTATGCAAGTCAAAGCTTGAGATCTTTTCCTGGGAATTGTTTGTGCTGTTGATCACCATTGCTTGGCACAAACTTTTCCTTGAAGGCAGCCTGTTGGGAATGGGCTACAGCTTCCAGCCTGTCCGTGTGCCCCTTGGCAAAACCTGTGTGGGATCTGATGGACGTGTCAGACCCAGCATCCATGTAAACACCCATTTGAGACACGTCCCTTCCTTTTTTCCCAGTGCCTTCGATTGCAGGGTTGCACAGAACAAGCTTTTCCTCCAGTTCCCTGCAGCCATAATTTGAGTAAACTTTATTCTGCAAACTCTGGGGGCACAGATTGGCCCTTGTCTGATTTCTAAACAGCCCCTGCATCTGGGGAAGTGGTGAGAAATAAGGCCAGTAATAAAACTCAGACTGCCCTGCAAACCTACATCCAAAAGTAAATGAAAACACTCATTTTTTGTCTCTTTATTATTTATAATACAGGAGTATTGAGTGACTATGGTACTGTTTTGTGTCCATTGTTTATTCTGATGTGAAGCAGTCACAGCTCAGCCTTTGCAGTCGACAGATGTGTCCCAGGTGTTCACCACCTTATCTGTATGTTCATTTGCAGCCAGAATTCAAGTGGCTTAGAAGCAGCATTGAGAGGAAAGTGTTCCCAGTGAAAGGTAAAATGTGACTGGGAATCCCTCTCTGCCTTTGCAGATCCTGGCCCTGGTAGCAGTCAGAAAAGCCATGGACTACCTCTTCTCCCAGCATGACTTAAGCTTTCTTGACGACGTCATTCCAGAAAAGGACAAGAAGAAAAAAGAGGACGAGAAGAAGAAGAAAAAGAAGAAGGGCAGTATGGATAGTGACAATGATGATGTAAGGAGCTTTCTGCTCTTGTCACATTCCTCCTTCCTAGCTATCTAACCTCGGGCACAGTCTGTGCCCCTGCCCAGTGCTCTCTTGGAGCTGACAGCTCAGTCTTTTGCTGCTGCAGCAAACGGATCGCAAAGAAAACTTCTTTCCTACGTTGCCTTCCCTTTTCCAACCTGTGGTGGGGTGGTTTGTGCATTGCCAGGAATGAGATCACACTTGCCAAGAGCAGTAGGTACCTGCTGGGATGTCATGCCCCTTGCTAGAATGCCTCTCATCACCCTGCCTCCTCCAGCTTCCCTCCTCTGCCTTTCTCCCTGTCGTTGTCCCTTACATTTTAGGAGGAGAATGCTTTTCACCAGCACCTTTGGTCCTTCTGGTTTTCTTTTTTTATTATTTTTTAAAAATTATTATTATTTTTTTATTTTTGTAATGGCTCTTTTTTTTTGAAAGCACAAAAAAAGATGTGACTGCTTTCTGTTGGTAATACTCATCATCTAAATATTTCCTGAGCATCTGTGCCCTCTGCTGTACACTCTGGTCCTACCTCAGGTTGCAGCATATCCTGAAATAGCAAAAAGTGACCTGACTAGACCAGACCCACGTGCCTTTGACTCTTCTGTTTTTTACTGTATATATCAGAAGAAGAAATATAGTCCTGGTGCCTTCAAATGTTAATGTTATCCTGCTCAGGTCTAACTCAAATCCTTTAAATTTATACTGAAGTGCTAAACACACTCCACGGGGAGTCCAAAGCACGACATCACCACTTCTGCTCGTGTATCCACCCAGGGTCCATGAAGAAGGGCTTTCCCTGGGATGTAGGGAGAGGTAAGGTCCCCTGAAGCTGGAAAAGAATCCCATTTTGGCACGGCAGGAAAAACAGCTGGGAGGATTGGCTCTTACTTCAGACAGCAAGCTCCCCTGTCCCATCATTCCTCCAGTTCCCAGGGTGAGGGTTTCCTTCAGCACCTAAATTTGTGCAAACCAAAATGAGATTAAAAGAGGCCCTGCTGAGTAATCAGCAAAGGTTTGATTCCATCCCCTCCTCTTGACTGGTGTGCATCCAGCAGCTCCAGCCATGGCTCCCCTCTGTCCTGTATGTTTTAAGCTATCTCCTCTCTTCCCAGGCTTTTCCTGAATTCCAGGTACAGTAATTAATCTAGTGAGTAAGAGATTTTATGCAAAATGTTGGTTCTTAACTCTTGTTGGGTTTTTTTCAGCGCTTGCTTTTACCAGCTTCCTGAACGTAGAGCTCTGGGCATTACTGGTTGGATTACTTTCCTTCTTTCCCTTCCAGAAATATCCACCCCCAGGGTTAATCCTGTGGGATTTGGGGGGCAGTTCACGGGTCTGAGTTCAGCCAAGGGAACTGCTAGGCGTTGCTAATGCTTTATTTGAGTTATGCTTGTCCCTCAGCCTCATAAAAATAGTCCCAAGGAAACATCTTGCTGTTGGGAGTATGAAATGAGGCACTGGATGTCAGTTATGTTAAAAAATAATTTAAAATAAGAATAATAATCCAAGGAGAGCAATTCTCTGGCCTCCCTAGTGTTTTCCTGCCCTGACTGGAAGGTCTCCTCCCTCCACCCTGGCATTGTGGGTCTGGTTCTCTTCAGGAACAAAGATGTCCCAATGTTTCTTGCAAATCCCACCTTCCTGCCTTTGCCAAGTTAGGCAATATCAGCCTTTCCTTGGCTATGAGAAGTTCCCTTTATTTTTAAAAAAGCAGAATAATTCCAAGTACCGTCTGCTAAGCATTAGCAGGTGGGTGATAGAAGGCAGTGGGCTGTAAGCCCTGCTGGTACCCCAGCTTTTCCCTTTGCCTCTTCCTGACCTGGTTGCTGTTTCTCCTGCCAGGCCAGGGATACTGAATCCTTCCGAGGGTCCTGGAATTGATGAACTAGAGGTGTAACTGAGGCTGGGTTTTACCCAAATTAAAGAGGGGTTGCTGAGCCAGCCCAGCATATGGAACCTCTGCCCTCGTAGAGCAACTGGGAACAATTAAGGGGTTTTACAGAAATCCCACTAGGATAAAAGGTTTGGATGAGCTTTCCCAGCAGTCAGTGCCCTGCTATGTCTGCCCACAGATCCGTTTTCTGTCTGTATTTCCTGCAGCCGACTCCAAGCAGAATGGGATGGTGTCTTAAAAGCTGGTGGGGTGGGAAAGGGGAAGATTTATGTTAATTTGCAATTCCACAAGATTATCCTTTCAGTCTGTTTGACTTTTGGAGTGTGAAGGACAAGGGGAAGTGGGGTGCAGTGGGGAACCAGTGGAATCCACCAGGCAACTAAAACTAAGCTGGACGATGCTTTTCTCTTTTTCCTTCTTTTCTTTTCCCCGTTCCTACAGAAACTATGTGAAGGATAATTTTAATGTGTGGGAGACGATAAGAGAGAGAGCAGTGGGAATGTTCTAAGACCTTTTACACGTTTCTTTCACAGTCTGACTGCCCCTACTCAGAAAAAGTCCCAAGTATTAAAATCCCAATGGACATCATGGAGCAGGAACCTTTCCTAAGTGATAGCAAACCTGCCGACAGTGAGTAGAACTAACCTCTTGCATGCCTGCTTGACTCTGACTTGCACTACAAATATATATATATATTTAGAGTGATTTTTTTTTTATTTTTTAATCTTTCCTTTTACTTGAGAAGTACTTTTTCTTGTTCTGTTTTTTTTCCTCTCTTTTTTAATTTCCAGGCCTCTGCTTTATGACAGATTTTGCTTTTGTGAGCTTTTTGTTTTGTTTTTTTTTTTTCCTTTGCTGGTTACAAAATCAATGTTGTTCTTTCTGGTGCCTCCAGCTTAAGTGCTTTTCTCCAGCTCCTGACAGGTCTCCTGGCCACCCACTCTCTCCTCTCCTCTCTCCCTCTCCCCCTTGGTGTTAACCTGCTGATGGTGGGATTTATTTTTTTCCTCTGAGCCTGGTGTTCTGGATTTGCAGCTCTGTCCTTGTCACTGTTTGTTCCCTTAGGTGCCAAGCAGTTGCAAAAAAAATCAGCACTTAACAGAGTAATTAATTATTTGTGTCATTAAGCTGCCCAGGCAGGGATCAGTTGGTCATTAACTTATTTCCCTTCTTAGGTGATTTGCTTTTGTGCTCTTCTCTTGGTTTTAATTTCTCATGTTAATATCCATAATTGCTGATTGTAATCTTTATTTTCAGTCATTCCCACTTAACATTTTCCTCTTTTAAGTGAGGAATCACAGCTGACCTTGGCTTTTTTGCCTTTGGGCTGACTTTTTAGTATACTAAGGGTGTCATATGCTGTTTTGTTGTGAGATGGGAGGGGAGAAATACAAATTAGAGTAATAAATTAGTGCTGCTGCCAGACTGGCAGACCTGGGGGTAGGACCTAAACCCTTAGATGATAAATCCTTAAATTATCCTTAGGGTTTAAGAGCTGGAACCCAAGTCCCTTTCCTTTTGGTGGCATAGAGAGGCCTTGGGCAACACGGAGCATTGCTCTGTGGGTTTTAGATACAGAAGCACTTAGAGATTGGGGATTATAAAACAAAAGTAATGGAAAAGAGACATTTTCCTGGTTATTTAGATATCGTCAGTGTTTTGCTGATATCAGCAAACAATCCAAAATCAGCCTCAGGCAACAACACATCCTCCTCATTCTGTGAAAACACTCTGATATGCTAAAAGCAAATTGCATCCTAAATATTGTTCCACAGGATTTTAGGATCAGATGCCCTGTTTTTAACATTTTTATGGCTACAACAGTTAGGGAAAAGTTAATTCTGCCATGTTGGAATGCCCTTGGAGATGGCACAGGGTAAATCACCCATGAGCCAAGCTGTAGTTGGTTTGTGTATCGGTACATTTCTGTAATCAAGTATTTGATTTGTTGGTTTTTAATTAGAAATAATGCGAAAAAAAATTAAACCTATCAGGCCATTGGAACAGAAAAAACAGCCAGAATTCAGTACCACTTGGTGTTGTCCTTGGATATAACTGTGCTCTGCGATCCAAAGTATATTCCTAATAATACCACTAACATCAGCTTTCCTCCAGCAAGAGGAATAGGGCTGTTATTCCCAGAGAAATAACACAGGGTCAGGAGAGAGAAGCCAGTCCAGGCAACAAGCCACCCTATTTCTCCCAAGGAATGTGGGTGTGACAGTGGGAGCACAGGGTAACTGAGAGGAGTAGATCCAAGGTAAGTGTCCAGCCCTAAAAGTGGGCAAACTCCTGGGAAACTGGGCCTGTTGGCACCGCAAGGATTTTTATCTTGGAGGAGAGAGAGAGAGAGAGAGAGAGAGAGGAGTGAAGTGAATCCATCTGACAGGCAGCAGGAAAAGAGCTTTGCCAATGGATGAGGGTTGGAGAAACTGAGGCAGGGCTGGAGGAGCCATCAGTGCTGCAGCAATGACAGCCCAGGCTTTCTTCCTCCCCTCAGGAGAAAAATCACCAACATTCCTTGAACGCCACACGTCTTGCTGATACAATTCCTTTCCTTCAATCACACGCCATGCCAAGGTAAGCACCTGGAAAATGTGCTTTGGAATCATCCCAGAAAAGTATCTCTGCTCCCCCTCAGCACACCCAAAGTTTGCTGTAGGGAATTCTTGAAAAAAAGCACTTGGAGAACATTCCCCACCTTGGATTGCAGCATCCTGAAGTGATTATGAACAAGTTGATTCCATAATTATTCCAGCCCTCGCAGTGCTTGGGATGGGAAGTGGAGAACCTGTGGGAGATGTGAAGGCTTCACTGGCCTTGGATAGACCCTGGCTGCAGCACTGAGGACTGGTTTGGGAGCCAGACCAGGAGAAAGAGAGAAAGACTCCCCCTGGGAGGAGTCAAGAGGGGCAGTGCTAAGGGGAAATAATCCATTTTCCCATATCTGTGGTGGAAAATAGAGTACATAATAACCTTAAATTGCAGCAAGGAGGAGTTAAGTAACAGTTCCTCAGAGTTCAGTCCCTTGGGGCCACGTGGGACTTCCCAGCACCAGGAGTTGGATCTGGACCAAGGCAAGGATAGTCCTCTGAAATGCCAAAGATGTGTTTGTGCTTCCAGGTGTTAGAGAGAGTCTGAAATTCAACCCAGTGGCGATATCTGGATTATTTCAATGGCAGTTTAGGAGTGTTGCCACAGCACGGGGTGAATGACCAAGATGTCCCATCCCCAGAAGTGGTCAAGGCCAGGCTGGACAGGGCTTGGAGCGACCTGGCCTAGTGGAAGGTGTCCCTGCCCATGGCAGGCACTTGGAACTGGATGATCTTTAAGGTCCCTTCCAACCCCAACCGTTCTGGGATTCTATGAGGCACAAAGTGCTGGACACTTGGAGCTCCTCAGTCAGTGAAATGGGTGATTTTGTCTCCTGCCATGGGCATTGTTCAGAGCAACTCATTCAGACTGCCTTATGTGATGTGTGGAGCTTATCTTAAATTCAACTGTGCAGAGTTTGTCCCACACTGACCTTGTCTTCCTTCTTCTTCGCAGCCCTCCACGAACTCCAGTAAAAGTTGTGCCTCAAATTAGAATAGAACTTGAGCCTGAAGACAATGGTTATTTCTGGAGGAGCAAGGGAACAGAAACTACTTTGTAATTTGTCTGTCTGTCCAATCTTCTATGGAATTTATTTTGTCACTAGCCAAATATTAAAAAGCTCCCTGCTCCCCGCTGGCAAAGGTAAATGAGCCACCCCTCTGCCCATGCCCCCCAGGTCCCTCCGGGCCCCCCCACGCCGACACCAGGACTCGGATTGCCTTCTCCAAAGTGTCTCCCGTTGCAACGAGGGCAGGAGCAGTTAAGGATGTCACGTGGTACCTGTGGGAAGTGCCAGAGGCGCCGTGGTGATCGTGCACCCGTCGCTTGTCTGGCAGAACAAAGCTGACCTCCAGGCTGATTCCGTGTCTGCTCCCACTGCTCGGGGATGCTGGAACGTGCTGCTAACCCTCACGCTCTCACCTGTAGTTAAAAGGAGAAGGTACTTCACTCCCAGCACAGACAGACCGTTGCCATTGCTGTAGCATGTTTGGAAATGTCCCTTTCCTATGCAATTTTTTTTTAAAGAAACACTTTAATGGACTTAATCCGTCAGGTACATGGAAGAGTGTTATTTTCCTAGATTATTTTGTTTAAATTATGGGGGCCTAACCTATGACTTCTTTTTTTTTTGTCAATTTTTTTAACCTTTTTTTAATTACTGTAAAGAAAAATGAATTTTTTTCCTGCAGCAGGAAACGTATAGTTATGAGTAGTTCTACCTCTTATTTTTAGATGCCAGGCTTTCTGTAAAAAATGTATTGTACCATATATAATGTGATTTTTACAAAAAAACAAACCCACCACACCACAATCTCCAGGACATGGCACAGGGCTGGATCGGTTCCATTAACACCTTCTGCTCCGAAGCATCTGGCTTTTTTAAGGGTTATGTTGGTTTTATGGGTTTTATTTTTTATGAGTAATCTTTGCTGTGAAGGAGACGGGATGTGATCCGCATCCTCCTGCATCCCACACCGTCAGCTGTGGAATTTACCCGAAATCTTTGCTACCCAGCTTCTCAGCCCCAGACCCAGCAGTGCAGCAGGACCAAGCAGGCCAGGATTTTGGGGTGGAACCAAGTAAGCATCACCTCAGGAGAGGATTTTCTCTCTGTAGTGTGTTTATACTGGTGTGTGCATCTAAACAAGCCTTTGGGAAACTGGGCTTCACCAGGACATGAGGGAACACACTAAAAGCTTCATCCAAAAATTAAAATAAGAAGAAAGAATCCCCGAGCTGTCCAGGCGAATTCCCTGATGGAGACAACCCCACCGCAGAGGAAGGGCACGTGCTGCCGCTTGGTCCTTGTGAAACCAAAGTTCCTGTTGGTGAAGTCGAGAGGATTTTCTGATGGTGCTGAGACCTTAAATGCCAAATTTTAGCATCTGCTCCCACGAAGGAGCCGTCACCTCCGTACATCCCCTGCTCACTCTCGAGGGGTCTTCGCTTCCGTTTCCATGAAAGTTGTGTTGTGTATCACAGGAACGCAGCTGAAACCTCCTCTGAGAAGGCTGGAGAGACATGGGAAAAGGCCTGAAGAGGAGCAGCTCAATCCAAATTGGGTATTTCGTAGGAAAAGCCTGTGTGGGCGCTTCAGGGAATAGGTGTGGAGGCTGACCCAAAGCCCTCTGAGATCAGTCGGCTGTCAACAACGACCTTCCCCTTGGAAATCCAAGGTCCCAGCTCCCGGTGGGACCTGTGATGGCCACCAACCACAGCCAGCTTTGTCCCAGCTCCGGGAACACGGTGGCCACCAGCCTCTGGCCTGCTGATACACCTTTGTATTTGTATTTTTATTTTGAATCAACAGCACTTTCAGCTACTTTTACTATTGTTTTTAATTCTCCTAAGTCTGTATTTGCTTTGGAGGAGAGAATGAAAACTTGGGATGAAATGAAGTGGATCGGGATGGTGGAACAAAAAGGAAAAAAGCAGAAAACATTTCAAATATTATTAAAGTGATTTTTTTTTCCAGTAATATAAAACATGAAATTCCTTATAACATTATAGTATTTTACAGTTTTATGAAGCTTTCTATTGTGACTTTTATGGAATCAAAAGATGAAGATGATGAGATATTTTAGCATTTATATTTTTCAAAATTAAATGTATACTGAAAATAAAGTAACTTTATGCATTTATGGGAGAGTTCATGTCTATTTTCGCTCATTATGTGTCGAGTCTTGTCTGATTGAATTGAGATCTGAGGATCACTGTGGTGGAATGGGAGATTTAGGGGTGTTGGGGCTACCCGGGGATGGGAACCCTCTCCAGCTACCGGGAACGGCGAGTCCGCACTGCAGGACTTGACCGACAGGGCCGAGGACTGCGGGAGGGACAAGGGGTTGTGGCCACACACCACATACCATCTCATCCCACCCCTGGTTTGGGGTCCATCACCCGCTTTAGGTCAGTCTCTCCTCGGTGCTCCGGCACCGGGGCAGGGTCGCGCCCCGGGGCTGCAGTACCGGCCGTGCCCACCGGAGGGCACCGCTCTCCCGTGCCGCGGCACAGCTCCGGCTCCCCCGGCCCGAGCGGGACCGTGTCCCGTTCCCTGGTGGGATCCCAGCCCCGCTATGGCCGCAGCGGTCCCCATCCAAGCCCCAGTCACACCTCGGTCCTGCGGCCGTGGGACCCGCACCCCGCCCGCCGAGCGAGAGGCGGCACCGGCTGGAACCTGCAGCGGGCACGGGCAGGATCCGGGAACGAGCCCCAGGAACAAACCCCCAGGAACGAGCCCCCGGATTTAATAGTAATGGGTTTGAAATCCTCAAAAGCTCAGTGATGACAGAACAGTGTCACTTTCTTTATCAGCTCATCTCTAAATTTGATATGTCACAAGAAGCTGTGCAGAAATACCCGTCTCAACAAAGATCTCCCAGAGCAGCCCGAATCCAAGTGTGCTTCACTTCAGCTGTGCACAAGCACCACTCCTGCTCACCTCCGTGCTGTGTTTGACAGAGTCTGACAGAACATTCCTTTTGGGAACGTGCTGGTTCCTGCTCACGAGGAGGCTGATACACCAGACTTACTGCCTGAGGTACAAAACACTCTCCGGAGTAATCACCCCAACAACTGTATCAGATAGAAACACATACTTAGAAATAACAATTGTGATGCCAAGGTTTCATGTTTTAAATGTTCTCTCTCTCCCTCCAGAGTTCTCCTGGGAATGTAGGGATGGTGTTTAAGAGCAGCATAAGGAGAACTGACAGTCACTGTTCCTCACTTTTCAGGACAGCAACACAGCCAAACTGAGCTTGTAACATAGGCACTCCCAGGATAATTTGTATATCTCATTAACATGGTTTGACACTAATGCTAATTCTTCATTAGAAGAATCAGGACAGGGAGGCTGATTTAACACCTAGAGGGATTTGTGGGCTACAATGAGGACACTGAACACAAGTCTGGTGCTCCTGAAAAGAGCAAGTATTGACCTGACAAGTGCCTCAGATCGATCTGTGACAAGAAGTGGGAGGTGGAGTTGGTACCAGTCACTGTCCCTTCACACACAGTCACTGGCCTGCAGAAAAGAAGGGGGTTCCTGCCTGCTGCTCTCCCCTGTCACTGCCCCGTTCCCTGGGAAAGTGCAGCTCTTGTCACTGCAGTGTAAAGGTGGGGAAAAGGTAGCAAGAGAAAGGCAGCCCAGCTTGGGGGGTGACCCTCCCTTCCTTCAGCTGCTGGGAAAGGTGGCCGGGGGTCCCTCAGAGCCACTCCAGCTGAGGAGCTGCACCATCGCCAGAGGGACTGGGCAGTGATGGGGCAAGGACAGCTCCTAAAATGCCAAGCTGGAGGAACGAGCTGCCCAGGCCTCCGCACCAAGCCCTGTGAAGGGCATTTGGGCTGCTGGAGAACGGCCCAGCAGAGAGGTTCTGCTCCTGCCAGCCCAGCTGTTGCTTCCAACCGCATAGGAGGGGAGGTATTTTATCAGGACAGTCGCTCATGGAACGGGTTGCCTAGGGAGGTTGTGGTATCCCTATCCGTGGAATTTTTCAAAACATGACTGGATCCCTTCCTAAGCAGCCCAGTCCGATCCCATTGGTGACTGTGGCCTGAGCAGGAGGTCAGACCTAGAGACCTTTAACTGTCTCTTCTGACCCAGATTCCTCTACAGTCCTGCGGCAGTTCTGGCTTTTTACAGTCCCTGAGACCTGTTGGTTCCACGGTCTGCAGAGAAGCTCCTTTGCCCAGCAGGCAGTCCTGGAATGCTCAGACATCCATGGCAGAGATTCCCAGAGCTGCCATGTGCCCCAGCTGTCCCTGAGCCCCAGCTTTGGCTTTGGCACTGAAACGCTGCCGGGACCTGTCCCTGCTGTGCAGGTCCATGGGGCTGCGGGACACGGTGTCACGCAGCACACACGGCCACCGGGCCCTGCCAGCTCCTCCAGCCTGTGCTTCCTGATTGCCAGAGATTTTAGGGGCCGCCTGTCTCCGGGGATGGGCGGAGAAGCAGAGATTTCCTGTGACTGGGAGCAACACAGGGCCTTGGCAAGGCAAGAAAATCGCCCCGGCTTCAGATCACCGTGTGCAATTCCATATCCAGGTTTTCTCACACAACAGCAGGTTCTTGTCAGTTCCCAATATCCCCAAGCTGAGCGGGCGGGGCGGGGCCACAGGGACAGGCGGGCTGGGATTGGGCGGAGGCGCTCGAGTGCTGATTGGGCAGCGGCTGCGGCCCGCGCTATATAAGGTTGGGCGGGGCAGGTGCGGCTGGTTGTGTGTGAGGGGTGAGGGTGCGGCCCCGCTGCTGCCCGGGCTGCGGAGGTGAGAGCGCCTTGTCCGCTGTGTTTATGGACTGGGAGAGCTGGGGGGCGTTTAGGGGCGCGTTGTGTTGGGCAGCGGGGGCCGGGTAAACCCCTTACCTGCCGGGTGAGCCCGGGGGGAGCCGTGGCTGGGCTGCGGGGCTGTTGCTCTCTGGGTGTCTCAGGGTTTGCCTCGGAATCCCAAAGCCTTTCCCTGTGCAGGGTTCCGAGGCAAAGACTGCTTTAACTTGGTTTTTTGGTGCTGCATTAATGCTTTTTGCTCGTTCTGTGTCAATTTGCAGCCTGGCTCGTGGTTTCTCCTGGTGCTGGCGGAGTGGAGGTGAGTTGTGCTTCCTGCTGGGAGAGAGAAGGGCCTGGGGAAGCTGCTCCGTGAACCACAGCTGTGCCGAGCCTGGGAGTCTGTCCAGGTAAGAGCAGGGCTTATACTGCCAGTGAGGAGCTGGGTTTTGCTGTGGGAAGATAGAATATGCACGTGCCTTTAAATGCAAGGACAGGCAGAAGCTGGGAGGGACCCTGAGCAGGTTTGGTGGCACGACAGCAGTTTTAAGAGACCTTGAGTGTGGGGGAAGTGTCCAGGAAAAATGATTCCTTTTTTGCAGAGAGGCAGTTTGCAAGAACAGAGAGGTTGCTGTGCTCTCTAGCAAAAATACTCTCTAGCAAAAATACTCCCTTTGGGATGTACAGGGTGAGGAAATCTTGGCCACGTGTGGGCTGGAGAAAAGGTGTGTGGGTGCCTGTGTGTGACACCCGTGTGTGTGCAGGAAGGGGGTTCTGGTGCCATTGGAGCTGCCAGGGAGCCAAAAAGGGCACAGTTGTTTGAAAAAGGCAAAAAGTCTCAGCTGCTGTTGACACCTGCACCAAAGGAGATGCAAATTTTCCCCGTCTTTGGTCGCAGGCTTCACAAAGCTCCCAGGAAAGAAAGTTTTAGATTCCAACTCACCTTTATGCTAAAGGTTTCCTTGCTTTCTCAGCAGGATGTCGAGTGCCACCGTGTCCCTGAGGTCACCCTTTCTGCTGTTGGGAGAGCACGAGGTGGATGGAGAGGATCCCCAGGCATCTGCAGGCACAAGGGACTCAAACTGCGATTTTCCTCCAGCCCTCATAAGGTGGACTTTCAGGATACCATGGGTAATGTGCCAGCTCTCCTGCTGGAGTTTTTGTTTTCTGCTATATTTGAACGTAAAGAGTAAAACTAAAGTCAGGTCTGTTCTGGAGTAGGTTACGCTTGTGCAAAGCTCCTTCCTTCTATTTATTTTCTGTTCTGAAAAACACAGTCTGGGCTTCCTGGGCACTTGCTGTTAAGTGATACTATGAAAATAATATTGTACTAAAAGGGGAAAGGAGCTGTCTATTTGAGATCAGATGTCCCTGGTAAAAACTATATGTTTTTTCACTCAGTAAGCTCTTAAAATATCTCACAGTGTACAGGAATGCCTGGCTTCCAACACTCACCAATTGAGTCTTAGAGGCTTCTTTGAAGAGCTATTTTCAGGCAGCAGAATTGGTCCCCCAGCAGGGACTCTGTGCCTGCTCTCCCGTGGCTCCAAGGGATCTCTGGGCCTTCATGCCAGCACCGAGATTTTCTCGGGAAGGGCCTCGGATCCCCGGAGCAGTCTGGGACACTGGCAAGATCCCCCTGCCTTTAAAAATGAGGCCTTCTTGTGGCTTCCTACCCGTACACGTTGGTGGGTTCCAAAGAAGGACTCTTGAAATCCCTTTTGGGAGCAAATTGGGCCCCCCTGGAGGGACAGTGCTGTTGGTGCCCCCCGGGCTGGGGCACCCCGAGGACTCCAGCGTGCACCGAAAGGATTATTCGGGGAGATCCTCTGGGTGCCCGGCCCTGGGGAGCTCAAAGCAGGGTCCCTGGAATGGCTTCAGGCATTCCTGAGAGTATCCCAGGTGTACCTGTCCCTGCTAGACGTGGAGCTCTCTAATGGACTGTAATTGGGTTATAAAAGTGGTGCTCCAACTGCAAAAGAAGTGTGGGATTGGGCTTAAGAACTGAGCAGGGATGGTACAATTGGCTGTTTTCTCTGGAATATAACTGTAAGAGCTCCAGGAGCGCCAGGTGTGTGTTCCAGTCCCCAGCATTTGGTTTGCACATGTCCTGGTCAGACACAGGTCCAACTTCCTCAGTCCTTAACACAAGAGAAGGAGACTTAAGGACTGGCACTGTTCAGGTGATTGGTGTGACAGGGGTTAAACTGGGAAAACATTGGGTAATTCCTCAGTTTGTCTATTTGCCAAACTCACCCAAACCTGTGCTAGGAAGAGATGGACTGGAGTCTCTGATCTCCTGGGCAGTTGTTCTGCATGACCTGGGAGCCTGTGGGATTAGACTGGACTGGGCAGACAGGGAGCAGTTTGTCCTGTGGAGTTGGGCTGGGTTTGTTCAGGATGCCTTGGGAGGCAGGGCTGGAGAGGCTGCTCTGTTGGCTGTAGTGGTGGAAGGTTGTAGCAGGAGGGATGGAGCCTTTGACCTCCTGCTCCCCCCGTGAGCCCCGACGGGCCCGTGCATTGGCAATGGAGGGCCCCCCATTGCTGAGTCAGTGGTTCGGGGGCCAGCAGGGATGGGATCAGGATGCCGAGCTCCACCCAGGGCCAGGGCTTCAGATGTTGCACCCATGGAAAGAACTGAAAGCAGAGTGAGATGGAGGCCAAGCTCCAGCACAAGGCTGGGTGAGAAAAGACCCTGCTTCTCAGGTGGAGCTTTGAATTCCCTGGAAAAATGGATCCTGTCAAACGGTTCAGGCCCTTGTGGGTGCTGGAGCCGAGGCCTCTTTAATTTATGGTCACCCTGAAAGGTTGCAAGGACAGCAAGTTTTGACTGCAGGATGAGGTGGGAAACCAAGTGAAGTGGTCCAGAGAAAAGCTGAGCTTAAAATGGGTCCTGTGGCAGAGCAGCCTTGTGGAGTGCTTGTTGCTGGCCCTGAGTGTCCCATTGCAGTGGATATTTCCAAGGGTGCCTTGTGTTGGGAGCCTTACTGACTATTCACTCCTACCACTGCATTTGACATTTTCAAGAAAATATAAATTTTACTTCTGACATTTGTAGGGGTTTTTTTGTTTGTTTGTTTTTGAATCAGTTTTCTTAAAATAGTGTAAATTGTTTTCTTATCAATAGAAATAAAGGGCAGAAAATAGTTAAAAAACATTTACACATGGAATGAAATTTAACATCTCACCGCCTTAAAGCCCAATATGTTCATTAATTCATATTTTTAAATATACAACTGGCTGATACAAAACTTTTATTAAGTTTAGCAGTTTCATGTTCTTCTAACTGTGATAAAGAATGCAAGAAACCTTTTATCAATCAGCAAACAAAATTGCTACACATATTATAAAAACTAGAACAATAGAAACAATTTACTAAGGAGCTAAATTTGAACTAAATAAATTCACCCACAGATTGTTTCAACATAGATTGCATGCTGATTACCAATCAATTGCTGAACTCAAGGTAAAGAAAAGGAATTAAAACCTTCTGTTTCATGGTATGAAAAGAGAGAGAAATTCTCCTTGTTGCCTAAAAGCCTTTGTAATCATTTTTCACTATGTGAATTAGTATCATTTTAACCAAGAACATTTAAGTTTATCTCCACAAAACCAGAATGCTACAGCTTCAAAAATTTTCCCTATTTTTTAATTTTTTTAATTCCCAATAGCTTTAAAAGTAAAAGTTATTAGAAGTTATTAAATTCTCAAATACATCCACGTACATGCAATGATCACAATAATGTTATTCAAGTAATAAGTGTAGAATCTTAAACATCCCCATATTTGTTACCTTCAAACGCCCTCAAAACATTTTGCTGTCACAAAACAACATCCCTAAGGTCAACAAGAGTGCAAAATAGCTGCTTGAGAATCACAGCCACCTCAGAGACTGAATTAAACCTGGCTACAGTTACTTTAACTGATGTTATTAGAAATGGAGACTGTAAAACGTTCCAGAAAAAATCAACAGGACCAACAATGGAATCTCCAAAGAAAACTACACAAGGAAAGATGATCTTTAAAACCTTCAGCCAAAAAGCAAAAGCCACTGTGACATGGAGGGACTCACCACTCTT